>NW_028270171.1:31021424-31329980 GCF_037043375.1 Chiloscyllium plagiosum
CAAACCCCACTGTCCAAACAGTTCACATGGAAATGCAGCCAAACCGCAAACCCCACGGTGCCTCCAGTTCACAGGGAAATGCAGCCAAACCCCGAATCCCACTGTGCAACCAGTTCACAGGGAAATGCAGACAAAGCCAAAAGCCACGATGCCACCAGATCACAGGGAAATGCAGACAAACCCCATACACCACGGTCCAACCAGCAGACAGGGAAATGCAGCCAAACCCCAAACTCCTCGATGCAACTAGTTCACAGGGAAATGCAGACGAACCGCAAACCCCACTGTGCATCCAGTTGACAGGGAAATGCAGACAAACCGCAAACCCCACTGTGCAACCAGTTCACAGGGAAATGCAGCCTAACCCAAAACCCCACTGTGCAACCTGTTCACAGGGAAATGCAGCCAAACCCCGAACCCCACTGTGCAACCAGTTCACAGGGAAATGCAGACAAACCCCAAACCCCACTGTGCCACCGGTTCACAGGGAAATGCAGACAAACCCCAAACACCTCGATGCAACTAGTTCACAGGGAAATGCAGACGAACCGCAAACCCCACTGTGCATCCAGTTGACAGGAAAATGCAGACAAACTGCAAACCCCACTGTGCAACCAGTTCACAGGGAAATGCAGCCAAACCCAAAACCCCACTGTGCAACCGGTTCACAGGGAAATGCAGCCAAACCACGAACCCCACTGTGCAACCAGTTCACAGGGAAATGCAGACAAACCCCAAACCCCACTGTGCCACCGGTTCACAGGGAAATGCAGACAAACCCCAAAACCCACGATGCCACCAGATCACAGGGAAATGCAGACAAACCCCATACACCACGGTGCACACAGCTCACAGGGAAATGCAGCCAAAGCCCGATCCCCACGGTGCAACCAGTTCACAGGGAAATGCAACCAAACCCCAAACCTTACTGTGCAACCAGTTCACAGGGAATTGCAGACAAACCCCAAACCCCACGGTGCAACCAGTTCACAGGGAAATGCAGACAAACCCCAAACCTTACTGTGCAACCAGTTCACAGGGAAATGCAGACAAACCCCAAACCTTACTGTGCAACCAGTTCACAGGGAATTGCAGACAAACCCCAAACCCCACTGTGCAACCAGTTCACAGGGAAATGCAGACAAACCCCAAACCTTACTGTGCAACCAGTTCACAGGGAATTGCAGACAAACCCCAAACCCCACTGTGCAACCAGTTCACAGGGAAATGCAGACAAACCCCAAACCCCACTGTGCAACCAGTTCACAGGGAAATGCAGCCAGACCCCACACCGCAGTGCAACCAGTTCACAGGGAAATGCAGCCAAACCCCAAAACCCATGATGCCACCAGTTCACAGGGAAATGCAGCCAGACCCCGAACCTCACAGAGCAACCAGTTCACATGCAAATGCAGCCAAACCCCAAAGCCCAAATCCCACGGTGCAACCAGTTCACATAGAAATGCAGCCAAATCCCAAACCCCACTGTGCAACCAGTTCACAGGGAAATGCAACCAAACCCCAAACCCCACTGTGCAACCAGTTCACATGGAAATGCAGCCAAACCCCAAAACCCACTGTGCAACCAGTTCTCAGCAAAATGCAACCAAACCCAAACCCCACTGTGCAACCAGTTCACAGGGAAATGTAGACAAACCCCAAAACCCACGGTGCCACCAGTTCACAGGGAAATGCAGCCAAACCCCGAACCCCATTGTGCAACCAGTTCACAGGGAAATGCAGACAAACCCCAAACCCCACTGTGCAACCAGTTCACATGGAAATGCAGCCAAACCGCAAAACCCACGGTGCCTCTAGTTCACAGGGAAATGCAGAAAAAGCCCAAAACCCACGATGCCACCAGATCACAGGGAAATGCAGACAAACCCCATACACCACTGTGCAACCAGTTCACAGGGAAATGCAGCCAAACCCCGATCCCCAAAGTGCAACCAGGTCACAGGGAAATGCAGCCAAACTCCAAACCCCACTGTGCAACCATTTCACAGGGAAATGCTGGCAAACCCCAAACCTCACTGTGTAACCAGTTCACAGGGAAATGCAGACAAACCCCAAACCCCACTGTGCAACCAGTTCACAGGGAAATGCAGCCAAACCCCAAACCCCACTGTGCAACCATTTCACAGGGAAATGCTGGCAAACCCCAAACCTCACTGTGTAACGAGTTCACAGGGAAATGCAGACAAACCCCAAACCCCACTGTGCAACCAGTTCACAGGGAAATGCAGCCAAACCCCAAACCCCACTGTGCAACCAGTTCACAGGGAAATGCAGCCAAACCCCGAACCCCATTGTGCAACCAGTTCACAGGGAAATGCAGATAAACCGCAAACCCCACTGTCCAACCAGTTCACATGGAAATGCAGCCAAACCGCAAACCCCACGGTGCCTCCAGTTCACAGGGAAATGCAGCCAAACCCTGAATCCCACTGTGCAACCAGTTTGCAGGGAAATGCAGCCAAATCCCAAACCCCACTGTGCAACCAGTTCACAGGGAAATGCAGCCAAACCCCAAACCCCAAACCCCACTGTGCAACCAGTTCACAGGGAAATGCAGACAAACCCCAAACCCCACTGTGCTACCGGTTCACAGGGAAATGCAGACAAACCCCAAAACCCACGATGCCACCAGATCACAGGGAAATGCAGACAAACCCCATACACCACGGTGCAACCAGCACACAGGGAAATGCAGCCAAACCACAAACTGCACGATGCAACCAGTTCACAGGGAAATGCAGCCAAAGCCCGATCCCCAGAGTGCAACCAGTTCACAGGGAAATGCAGCCAAACCCCAAACCCCACTGTGCAACCAGTTCACAGGGAAATGCAGCCAAACCCCAAACCCCACTGTGCAACCAGTTCACAGGGAAATGCAGACAAACCCAAAACCCCACGGTGCAACCAGTTTACAGGGAAATGCAGCCAAACCCCAAACCCCACTGTGCAACCAGTTCACAGGGAAATGCAGACAAACCCAAAACCCCACGGTGCAACCAGTTTACAGGGAAATGCAGCCAAACCCCAAACCCCACTGTGCAACCAGTTCACAGGGAAATGAAGCCAAATGCCGAACCCCATGGTGCCACCAGTCCACAGGGAAATGCAGACAAACCCCAAACCCCACTGTGCATCCAGTTGACAGGGAAACACAGACAAACCCCAAACCCCACTGCGCAACCAGTTCACAGGGAAATGCAGCCAAACCCCGAATCCCACTGTGCAACCAGTTCACAGGGAAATGCAGCCAAACCCCAAACCTCACTGTGCAACCAGTTCACAGGGAAATGCAGACAAACCCCAAACCCCACTGTGCAACCAGTTTACAGGGAAATGCAGCCAAACCCCAAACCCCACTGTGCAACCAGTTCACAGGGAAATGCAGACAAACCGCAAACCCCACTGTCCAAACAGTTCACATGGAAATGCAGCCAAACCGCAAACCCCATGGTGCCTCCAGTTCACAGGGAAATGCAGCCAAACCCCGAATCCCATTGTGCAACCAGTTCACAGGGAAATGCAGCCAAAGCCCAAACCCCACGGTGCAACCAGCTTACAGGAAAAAGGAGATAAACCCCGAACCCCACTGTGCAACCAGTTCACAGGGAAATGTAGACAAACCCCAAACCCCACGGTGCCACCAGTTCACAGGGAAATGCAGCCAAAGCCCAAACCCTACTGTGCAAGCAGTTCACAGAGAAATGCAGACAAACCCCAAACACCACTGTGCAACCAGTTCACAGGGAAATGCAGCCAAACCCCAAACCCCACTGTGCAACCAGTTCACAAGGAAATGCAGACAAACCCCAAACCCCACGGTGCAACCAGTTTACAGGGAAATGCAGCCAGACCCCACACCGCAGTGCAACCAGTTCACAGGGAAATGCAGCCAAACCCCAAAACCCATGATGCCACCAGTTCACAGGGAAATGCAGCCAGACCCCGAACCTCACAGAGCAACCAGTTCACATGCAAATGCAGCCAAACCCCAAAGCCCAAATCCCACGGTGCAACCAGTTCACATAGAAATGCAGCCAAATCCCAAACCCCACTGTGCAACCAGTTCACAGGGAAATGCAACCAAACCCCAAACCCCACTGTGCAACCAGTTCACATGGAAATGCAGCCAAACCCCAAAACCCACTGTGCAACCAGTTCTCAGCAAAATGCAACCAAACCCAAACCCCACTGTGCAACCAGTTCACAGGGAAATGTAGACAAACCCCAAAACCCACGGTGCCACCAGTTCACAGGGAAATGCAGCCAAACCCCGAACCCCATTGTGCAACCAGTTCACAGGGAAATGCAGACAAACCCCAAACCCCACTGTGCAACCAGTTCACATGGAAATGCAGCCAAACCGCAAAACCCACGGTGCCTCTAGTTCACAGGGAAATGCAGAAAAAGCCCAAAACCCACGATGCCACCAGATCACAGGGAAATGCAGACAAACCCCATACACTACTGTGCAACCAGTTCACAGGGAAATGCAGCCAAACCCCGATCCCCAAAGTGCAACCAGGTCACAGGGAAATGCAGCCAAACTCCAAACCCCACTGTGCAACCATTTCACAGGGAAATGCTGGCAAACCCCAAACCTCACTGTGTAACCAGTTCACAGGGAAATGCAGACAAACCCCAAACCCCACTGTGCAACCAGTTCACAGGGAAATGCAGCCAAACCCCAAACCCCACTGTGCAACCATTTCACAGGGAAATGCTGGCAAACCCCAAACCTCACTGTGTAACGAGTTCACAGGGAAATGCAGACAAACCCCAAACCCCACTGTGCAACCAGTTCACAGGGAAATGCAGCCAAACCCCAAACCCCACTGTGCAACCAGTTCACAGGGAAATGCAGCCAAACCCCGAACCCCATTGTGCAACCAGTTCACAGGGAAATGCAGATAAACCGCAAACCCCACTGTCCAACCAGTTCACATGGAAATGCAGCCAAACCGCAAACCCCACGGTGCCTCCAGTTCACAGGGAAATGCAGCCAAACCCTGAATCCCACTGTGCAACCAGTTTGCAGGGAAATGCAGCCAAATCCCAAACCCCACTGTGCAACCAGTTCACAGGGAAATGCAGACAAACCCCAAACCCCACTGTGCCACCGGTTCACAGGGAAATGCAGACAAACCCCAAAACCCACGATGCCACCAGATCACAGGGAAATGCAGACAAACCCCATACACCACGGTGCAACCAGTTCACAGGGAAATGCAACCAAACCCCGAACCCCACTGTGCAACCAGTTCACAGGGAAATGCAGCCAGACCACAAACCCCACAGTGCAACCAGTTCACAGGGAAATGCAGCCAAACCCCGAACCCCACTGTGCAACCAGTTCACAGGGAAATGCAGCCAAACCCCAAACCCCACTGTGCAACCAGTTCACAGGGAAATGCAGACAAACCCAAAACCCCACGGTGCAACCAGTTTACAGGGAAATGCAGCCAAACCCCAAACCCCACTGCGCAACCAGTTCACAGGGAAATGTCGCCAGACCCCAAACCCCGCAGTGCAACCAGTTCACAGGGAAATGCAGCCAAACCCCGAACCCCACTGTGCAACCAAATCACAGGGAAATGCAGCCAGACCCCGACAACCACAGTGCAACCAGTTCACAGGGAAATGCAGACAAACCCCAAACCCCACTGTGCATCCAGTTGACAGGGAAACACAGACAAACCCCAAACCCCACTGCGCAACCAGTTCACAGGGAAATGCAGCCAAACCCCGAATCCCACTGTGCAACCAGTTCACAGGGAAATGCAGCCAAACCCCAAACCTCACTGTGCAACCAGTTCACAGGGAAATGCAGACAAACCCCAAACCCCACTGTGCAACCAGTTTACAGGGAAATGCAGCCAAACCCCAAACCCCACTGTGCAACCAGTTCACAGGGAAATGCAGACAAACCGCAAACCCCACTGTCCAAACAGTTCACAGGGAAATGCAGCCAAACCGCAAACCCCATGGTGCCTCCAGTTCACAGGGAAATGCAGCCAAACCCCGAATCCCATTGTGCAACCAGTTCACAGGGAAATGCAGCCAAAGCCCAAACCCCACGGTGCAACCAGCTTACAGGAAAAAGGAGATAAACCCCGAACCCCACTGTGCAACAAGTTCACAGGGAAATGTAGACAAACCCCAAACCCCACGGTGCCACCAGTTCACAGGGAAATGCAGCCAAAGCCCAAACCCTACTGTGCAAGCAGTTCACAGAGAAATGCAGACAAACCCCAAACACCACTGTGCAACCAGTTCACAGGGAAATGCAGCCAAACCCCAAACCCCACTGTGCAACCAGTTCACAAGGAAATGCAGACAAACCCCAAACCCCACGGTGCAACCAGTTTACAGGGAAATGCAGCCAAACCCCAAACCCCACTGTGCAACCAGTTTACAGGGAAATGCAGACAAACCCCGAACCCCACTGTGCAACCAGTTCACAGGGAAATGCAGACAAACCTCAAAACCCATGATGCCACCAGATCACAACGAAATGCAGAAAAACCCATACAGCACGATGCAACCAGCTCAAAGGGAAATGCAGACAAACCCCGAACCCCACGGTGGATCCAGTTCACAGGGAAATGCAGCCAAACCCCAAACCCCACGGTGCAACCAGTTCACAGAGAAATGCAGCCAAACCCCAAACTCAACTCTGCAACCAGTTCACAGGGAAATGCAGCCAGACCCCGAACCCCAAACCCCACTGTGCAACAAGTTCACAGGGAAATGCAGCCAAACCCCAAACCCCACTGTGCAACCAGTTCACAGGGAAATGCAGCCAGACCCCAAACCCCACAGTGCAACCAGTTCACAGGGAAATGCAGCCAAACCCCAAACCCCACGGTGCAACCAGTTCACAGAGAAATGCAGCCAAACCCCAAACCCAACTCTGCAACCAGTTCACAGGGAAATGCAGACAAACCCCAAACCCCACTGTGCAACCAGTTCACAGGGAAATGCAGCCAAACCCCAACCCCAACTCTGCAAACAGTTCACAGGGAAATGCAGCCAAAGCCAAACCCCACTGTGCAACCAGTTTA
This sequence comes from Chiloscyllium plagiosum, assembly GCF_037043375.1. Classification (NCBI taxonomy): domain Eukaryota; kingdom Metazoa; phylum Chordata; class Chondrichthyes; order Orectolobiformes; family Hemiscylliidae; genus Chiloscyllium; species Chiloscyllium plagiosum. The sequence continues at coordinate 31,028,507 of NW_028270171.1, forward strand.
CAGGGAAATGCAGACAAAGCCGAAACCCGCCGGTGCCAACAGATCACAGGGAAATGCAGACAAACCCCATACACCACGGTGCAACCAGCTCACAGTGTAATGCAGGCAGACCCCAGACCCAACGGTGCAACCAGTTCACAGGGAAATGCAGCCAAACCCCAAAACCAACTCTGCAAACAGTTCACAGGGAAATGCAGCCAAACGCCAAAGCCCACAGTGCGACCAGCTCACAGGGACATTCAGCCAAAGCCCAAACCCCAAACGCCACGGTGCAACCAGTTCACAGGGAAATGCAGACAAACCGCAAACCCCACTGTGCAACCAGTTCACAGGGAAATGCAGCCAAACCCCAAAACGCACGATGCCGCCAGATCACAGGGAAATGCAGAAAAACCCCATACACCACGGTGCAACCAGCACACAGGGAAATGCAGACAAACCGCAAACCCCACAGTGCAACCAGTTGACAGGGAAACGCAGACAAACGAGAAACACCACTGTGCAACCAGTTCACAGGGAAATGCAGCCAACCCCAAAGCCCACTGTGCAACCAGTTCACTGGGAAATGCAGACAAACCCCAAACCCCAAGGTGCAACCAGTTCACTGGGAAATGCAGCCAAAACCCGAACCCCACTGTGCAACCAGTTCACAGGGAAATGTAGACAAACGCCAAACCCCACGGTGCCACCAGTTCACAGGGAAATGCAGACAAACCCCAAAACCCAAACCCCACTGAGCAACCAGTTCACATGCAAATGGAGCCAAACCCCGAACCCCACTGTGCAACCAGTTCACAGGGAAATGCAGCCAAACCCCGAACACCACTGTGCAACCAGTTCACAGGGAAATGCAGCCAAACGCCGAACACCACGGTGCAACCAGTTCACAGGGAAATGCAGCCAAACCCCGAACCCCACTGTGCAACCAGTTCACAGGGAAATGCAGCCAAACCCCGAACACCACAGTGCAACCAGTTCACAGAGAAATGCACCAAAACCCAGATCCCACGGTGCAACCAGTTTACAGAGAAATGCAGCCAAACGCCAAAGCCCACAGTGCGACCAGCTCACAGGGACATTCAGCCAAAGCCCAACCCCCAAACCCCACTGTGCAACCAGTTCACAGGGAAATGCAGACAAACCCCAAAAACCACTGTGCAACCAGTTCACAGGGAAATGCAGCCAAACCCCGAACACCACGGTGCAACCAGTTCACAGGGAAATGCAGCCAAACCCCGAACCACACTGTGCAAACATATAACAGGGAAATGCAGCCAAACCCCGAACACCACGGTGCAACAGTTCACAGGGAAATGCAGCCAAACCCCGAACCCCACTGTGCAACCAGTTCACAGGGAAATGCAGCCAAACCCCGAACACCACGGTGCAACCATATAACAGGGAAATGCAGCCAAACCGCGAACACCACGGTGCAACAGTTCACAGGGAAATGCAGCCAAACCCCGAACCCCACTGTGCAACCAGTTCACAGGGAAATGCAGCCAAACCCCGAACACCACGGTGCAACCAGTTCACAGGGAAATGCACCCAAACCCCAATCCCCTCTGTGCAACCAGTTCAAATGGAAATGCAGACAAAACCCAAACCCCACGGTGCAACCAGTTCACAGGGAAATGCAGACAAACCCCAAACCCCACTGTGCAACCAGTTCACAGGGAAATGCAGACAAACCCCAAACCCCACTGTGCATCCAGTTCACAGGGAAATGCAGACAAACCCCAAACCCCACTGTGCAACCAGTTTACAGGGAAATGCAGACATACCCCAAACCCCACTGTGCATCCAGTTCACAGGGACATGCAGACAAACCCCAAACCCCACTGTGCAACCAGTTCACAGGGAAATGCAGACAAACCCCGAACCCCACTGTGCAACCAGTTCACAGGGAAATGCAGCCAAACCCCGAACACCACAGTGCAACCAGTTCACAGAGAAATGCACCAAAACCCAGATCCCACGGTGCAACCAGTTTACAGAGAAATGCAGCCAAACGCCAAAGCCCACAGTGCGACCAGCTCACAGGGACATTCAGCCAAAGCCCAACCCCCAAACCCCACTGTGCAACCAGTTCACAGGGAAATGCAGACAAACCCCAAAAACCACTGTGCAACCAGTTCACAGGGAAATGCAGCCAAACCCCGAACACCACGGTGCAACCAGTTCACAGGGAAATGCAGCCAAACCCCGAACCACACTGTGCAACCATATAACAGGGAAATGCAGCCAAACCGCGAACACCACGGTGCAACAGTTCACAGGGAAATGCAGCCAAACCCCGAACCCCACTGTGCAACCAGTTCACAGGGAAATGCAGCCAAACCCCGAACACCACGGTGCAACCAGTTCACAGGGAAATGCACCCAAACCCCAATCCCCTCTGTGCAACCAGTTCAAATGGAAATGCAGACAAAACCCAAACCCCACGGTGCAACCAGTTCACAGGGAAATGCAGACAAACCCCAAACCCCACTGTGCAACCAGTTCACAGGGAAATGCAGACAAACCCCAAACCCCACTGTGCATCCAGTTCACAGGGAAATGCAGACAAACCCCAAACCCCACTGTGCAACCAGTTTACAGGGAAATGCAGACATACCCCAAACCCCACTGTGCATCCAGTTCACAGGGAAATGCAGACAAACCCCAAACCCCACTGTGCAACCAGTTCACATGGAAATGCAGACAAACCCCAAACCCCACTGTGCAACCAGTTCACAGGGAAATGCAGACAAACCCCAAACCCCACTGTGCAACCAGTTTACAGGGAAATGCAGACAAACGCCAAAATCCACGATGCCACCAGATCACAGGGAAATGCAGACAAACCCAATACACCACGGTGCAACCAGCTCACAGTGTAATGCAGGCAAACCCCAGACCCAACGGTGCAACCAGTTCAGAGGGAAATGCAGCCAAACCCCAAAACCAACTCTGCAACCAGTTCACAGGGAAATGCAGACAAACCCCAAAGCCCACAGTGCAACCAGTTCACAGGGACATTCAGCCAAAGCCCAAACCCCAAACCCCACGGTGCAACCAGTTCACAGGGAAATGCAGCCAAACCCCAAACCCCACTGTGCAACCAGTTCACAGAGAAATGCAGCCAAACACCGAACCCCACTGTGCATCCAGTTCACAGGGAAATGCAGACAAACCCCAAAACCCACAATGCCACCAGATCACAGGGAAATGCAGACAAACCCCATACACCACGGTGCAACCAGCACACAGGGAAATGCAGACAAACCGCAAACCCCACTGTGCAACCAGTTGACAGGGAAACGCAGACAAACCCCAAACACCACTGTGCAACCAGTTCACAGGGAAATGCAGCCAACCCCAAACCCCACTGTGCAACCAGTTTACAGGGAAATGCAGCCAAAACCCGAGCCCCACTGTGCAACCAGTTTACAGGGAAATGCAGACAAACCCCAAACCTCACTGTGAAACCAGTTTCCAGGGAAATGCAGACAAACCCCAAACCCCCCGGTGCCACCAGTTCACAGGGAAATGGAGACAAACCTCAAAACCCACAATGCCACCAGTTCACAGGGAAATGCAGACAAACCCCAAACCCCACGGTGCAACCAGTTCACAGTGAAATGCAGACAAACCCCAAACCCCACGGTGCAACCAGTTTACAGAGAAATGCAGCCAAACACCGAACGACACTGTGCAACCAGTTTACAGGGAAATGCAGACAAACCCCATAAAACACGGTGCAACCAGCTCACAGTGTAATGCAGGCAAACCCCAGACCCAACGGTGCAACCAGTTCACAGGGAAATGCAGCCAAACCCCAAAACCAACTCTGCAACCAGTTCACAGGGAAATGCAGCCAAACCCCAAAGCCCACAGTGCGACCAGTTCACAGGGACATTCAGCCAAAGCCCAAACCCCAAACCCCACGGTGCAACCAGTACACAGGGAAATGCAGCCAAACCCCAAAACCAACTCTGCAACCAGTTCACAGGGAAATGCAGACAAACCCCAAAGCCCACAGTGCGACCAGTTCACAGGGACATTCAGCCAAAGCCCAAACCCCAAACCCCACGGTGCAACCAGTTCACAGGGAAATGCAGCCAAACCCCAAACCCCACTGTGCAACCAGTTCACAGAGAAATGCAGCCAAACACCGAACCCCACTGTGCAACCAGTTCACAGGGAAATGCAGACAAACCCCAAAACCCACAATGCCACCAGATCACAGGGAAATGCAGACAAACCCCATACACCACGGTGCAACCAGCACACAGGGAAATGCAGACAAACCGCACACCCCACTGTGCAACCAGTTGACAGGGAAATGCAGACAAACCCCAAACACCACTGTGCAACCAGTTCACAGGGAAATGCAGCCAACCCCAAACCCCACTGTGCAACCAGTTTACAGGGAAATGCAGCCAAAACCCGAGCCCCACTGTGCAACCAGTTTACAGGGAAATGCAGACAAACCCCAAACCTCACTGTGAAACCAGTTTCCAGGGAAATGCAGACAAACCCCAAACCCCCCGGTGCCACCAGTTCACAGGGAAATGGAGACAAACCTCAAAACCCACAATGCCACCAGTTCACAGGGAAATGCAGACATACCCCAAACCCCACTGTGCATCCAGTTCACAGGGAAATGCAGACAAACCCCAAACCCCACTGTGCATCCAGTTCACAGGGAAATGCAGACAAACCCCAAACCCCACTGTGCATCCAGTTCACAGGGAAATGCAGACAAACCCCAAACCCCACGGTGCAACCAGTTTACAGAGAAATGCAGCCAAACACCGAACGACACTGTGCAACCAGTTTACAGGGAAATGCAGACAAACCCCATACAACACGGTGCAACCAGCTCACAGTGTAATGCAGGCAAACCCCAGACCCAACGGTGCAACCAGTTCACAGGGAAATGCAGCCAAACCCCAAAACCAACTCTGCAACCAGTTCACAGGGAAATGCAGCCAAACCCCAAAGCACACAGTGCGACCAGCTCACAGGGACATTCAGCCAAAGCCCAAACCCAAACGCCACGGTGCAACCAGTTCACAGGGAAATGCAGCTAAACCCCAAACCCCACTGTGCAACCAGTTCACAGGGAAATGCAGCCAAACCCCAAAACCCACGATGCCACCAGATCACAGGGAAATGCAGAGAAACCCCATACACCACGGCGCAACCAGCACACAGGGAAATGCAGACAAACCGCAAACCCCACAGTGCAATCAGTTGACAGGGAAACGCAGACAAACCCCAAACACCACTGTGCAACCAGTTCACAGGGAAATGCAGCCAACCCCAAAGCCCACTGTGCAACCAGTTCACTGGGAAATGCAGACAAACCCCAAACCCCAAGGTGCAACCAGTTCACTGGGAAATGCAGACAAACCCCAAACCCCAAACCCCACTGAGCAACCAGTTCACATGCAAATGCAGCCAAACCCCAAATCCCAAGCCCCACTGTGCAACCAGTTCACATAGAAATGCAGCCAAATCCCAAACCCCACTGTGCAACCAGTTCACAGTGAAACGCAGCAAAACCCCACTGTGCAACCATATAACAGGGAAATGCAGCCAAACCCCGTAAACCACGGTGCAACCAGTTCACAGGGAAATGCAGCCAAACCCCGAACACCACGGTGCAACCAGTTCACAGGGAAATGCAGCCAAACCCCGAACCCCACTGTGCAACCAGTTCACAGGGAAATGCAGCCAAACCCCGAACACCACGGTGCAACCAGTTCACATGGAAATGCAGCCAAAGCCCAAACCACACGGTGCAACCAGTTCACATGGAAATGCAGACAAAACCCAAACCCCACGGTGCAACCAGTTCACAGGGAAATGCAGACAAACCCCAAACCCCACTGTGCAACCAGTTCACAGGGAAATGCAGACAAACCCCAAACCTCACTGTGCATCCAGTTCACAGGGAAATGCAGACAAACCCCAAACCCCAAACCCCACTGTGCAACCAGTTCACAGGGAAATGCAGCCAAACCCCGAACCCCACTGTGCAACCAGTTCACAGGGAAATGCAGCCAAACCCCGAACACCACGGTGCAACAGTTCACAGGGAAATGCAGCCAAACCCCGAACCCCATTGTGCAACCAGTTCACAGGAAAATGCAGCCAAACACTGAACACCACGGTGCAACCAGTTCACAGGGAAATGCACCGAAACCCCATTCCCCTCTGTGCAACCAGTTCACATGGAAATGCAGACAAAACCCAAACCCCACGGTGCAACCAGTTCACAGGGAAATGCAGACAAACCCCAAACCCCACTGTGCAACCAGTTCACATGGAAATGCAGCCAAAGCCCAAACCACACGGTGCAATCAGTTCACAGTGAAATGCAGACAAACCCCAAACCCCACAGTGCAACCAGTTTACAGAGAAATGCAGCCAAAGGCCAAAGCCCACAGTGCGACCAGCTCACAGGGACATTCAGCCAAAGCCCAAACCCCAAACGCCACGGTGCAACCAGTTCACAGGGAAATGCAGACAAACCCCAAACCCCAAACCCCACTGTGCAACCAGTTCACAGGGAAATGCAGCCAAACACCGAACCCCACTGTGCAACCAGTTCACAGGGAAATGCAGCCAAACCCCGAACACCACGGTGCAACAGTTCACAGGGAAATGCAGCCAAACCCCGAACCCCATTGTGCAACCAGTTCACAGGGAAATGCAGCCAAACACTGAACACCACGGTGCAACCAGTTCACAGGGAAATGCAGCCAAACACTGAACACCACGGTGCAACCAGTTCACAGGGAAATGCACCGAAACCCCATTCCCCTCTGTGCAACCAGTTCACATGGAAATGCAGACAAAACCCAAACCCCACGGTGCAACCAGTTCACAGGGAAATGCAGACAAACCCCAAACCCCACTGTGCAACCAGTTCACATGGAAATGCAGCCAAAGCCCAAACCACACGGTGCAATCAGTTCACAGTGAAATGCAGACAAACCCCAAACCCCACGGTGCAACCAGTTTACAGAGAAATGCAGACAAACCCCAAACCCCACTGTGCAACCAGTTTACAGGGAAATGCAGACATACCCCAAACCCCAATGTGCATCCAGTTCACAGGGAAATGCAAACAAACCCCAAACCCCACTGTGCATCCAGTTCACAGGGAAATGCAGACAAACCCCAAACCCCACTGTGCAACCAGTTCACAGGGAAATGCAGCCAAACCCCGAACACCACGGTGCAACCAATTCACAGGGAAATGCACCCAAACCCCAATCCCCTCTGTGCAACCAGTTTACAGAGAAATGCAGCCAAACAACGAACCCCACCGTGCAACCAGTTCACAGGGAAATGCAGACAAACGCCAAAATCCACGATGCCACCAGATCACAGAGAAATGCAGACATACCCCAAACCCCACTGTGCATCCAGTTCACAGGGAAATGCAGACAAACCCCAAACCCCACTGTGCAACCAGTTCACAGGGAAATGCAGACAAACCCCAAACCCCACGGTGGAATCAGTTCACAGTGAAATGCAGACAAACCCCAAACCCCACGGTGCAACCAGTTTACAGAGAAATGCAGACAAACCCCAAACCCCACTGTGCAACCACTTTACAGGGAAATGCAGACATACCCCAAACCCCAATGTGCATCCAGTTCACAGGGAAATGCAGACAAACCCCAAACCCCACTGTGCATCCAGTTCACAGGGAAATGCAGACAAACCCCAAACCCCACTGTGCAACCAGTTCACAGGGAAATGCAGACAAACGCCAAAATCCACGATGCCACCAGATCACAGGGAAATGCAGACAAACCCCATACACCACGGTGCAACCAGCTCACAGTGTAATGCAGGCAAACCCCAGACCCAACTCTGCAACCAGTTCACAGGGAAATGCAGCCAAACCCCAAAGCCCACAGTGCGACCAGTTCACAGGGACATTCAGCCAAAGCCCACACCCCAAACCCCACGGTGCAACCAGTTCACAGGGAAATGCAGCCAAACCCCAAACCCCACTGTGCAACCAGTTCACAGGGAAATGCAGCCAAACCCCGAACCCCACTGTGCAACCAGTTCACAGGGAAATGCAGACAAACCCCAAAACCCACAATGCCACCAGATCACAGGGAAATGCAGACTAACCCCATACACCACGGTGCAACCAGCACACAGGGAAATGCAGACAAACCGCAAACCCCACTGTGCAACCAGTTCACAGGGAAATGCAGCCAAACCCCAAAGCCCACAGTGCGACCAGTTCACAGGGACATTCAGCCAAAGCCCAAACCCCAAACCCCACTGTGCAACCAGTTCACAGGGAAATGCAGCCAACCCCAAACCCCACTGTGCAACCAGTTCACTGGGAAATGCAGCCAAAACCCGAGCCCCACTGTGCAACCAGTTTACAGGGAGATGCAGACAAACCCCAAACCTCACTGTGAAACCAGTTTCCAGGGAAATGCAGACAAACCCCAAACCCCCCGGTGCCACCAGTTCACAGGGAAATGGAGACAAACCTCAAAACCCACAATGCCACCAGTTCACAGGGAAACGCAGACATACCCCAAACCCCACTGTGCATCCAGTTCACAGGGAAATGCAGACAAACCCCAAACCCCACTGTGCAACCAGTTCACAGGGAAATGCAGACAAACCCCAAACCCCACGGTGCAACCAGTTCACAGTGAAATGCAGACAAACCCCAAACCCCACGGTGCAACCAGTTTACAGAGAAATGCAGCCAAACACCGAACGACACTGTGCAACCAGTTCACAGGGAATTGCAGACAAACCCCATACACCACGGTGCAACCAGCTCACAGTGTAATGCAGGCAAACCCCAGACCCAACGATGCAACCAGTTCACAGGGAAGTGCAGCCAAACCCCAAAGCACACAGTGCGACCAGCTCACAGGGACATTCAGCCAAAGCCCAAACCCCAAACCCCACTGTGCAACCAGTTCACAGGGAAATGCAGCCAAATCCCAAACCCCACTGTGCAACCAGTTCACACGGAAATGCAGACAAACCCCAAACACCACTGTGCAACCAGTTCACAGGGAAATGCAGACAAACCCCAAACCCCACTGAGCAACCAGTTCACATGCAAATGCAGCCAAACCCCAAATCCCAAGCCCCACTGTGCAACCAGTTCACATAGAAATGCAGCCAAATCCCAAACCCCACTGTGCAACCAGTTCACAGTGAAATGCAGCAAAACCCCGAACCCCACTGTGCAACCAGTTCACAGGGAAATGCAGCCAAACCCCGAACCCCACTGTGCAACCATATAACAGGGAAATGCAGCCAAACCCCGAACACCACGGTGCAACCAGTTCACAGGGAAATGCAGCCAAACCCCGAACCCCACTGTGCAACCAGTTCACAGGGAAATGCAGCCAAACCCCGAACGCCACGGTGCAACCAGTTCACAGGGAAATGCACCCAAACCCCAATCCCCTCTGTGCAACCAGTTCACATGGAAATGCAGACAAAACCCAAACACCACGGTGCAACCAGTTCACACGGAAATGCAGACAAACCCCAAACCCCACTGTGCAACCAGTTCACAGGGAAATGCAGACAAACCCCAAACCTCACTGTGCATCCAGTTCACAGGGAAATGCAGACAAACCCCAAACCCCAAACCCCAATGTGCAACCAGTTCACAGGGAAATGCAGACAAACCCCAAACCCCACGGTGTAACCAGTTCACAGTGAAATGCAGACAAACCCCAAATCCCCACAGTGCATCCAGTTTACAGAGAAATGCAGCCAAACGCCAAAGCCCACAGTGCGACCAGCTCACAGGGAAATGCAGCCAAACCCCAAAACCCACAATGCCACCAGATCACAGGGAAATGCAGCCAAACCCCGAACACCACGGTGCAACAGTTCACAGGGAAATGCAGCCAAACCCCAAACCCCACTGTGCAACCAGTTCACAGGGAAATGCAGCCAAACCCCGAACACCACGGTGCAACCAGTTCACAGGGAAATGCACCGAAACCCCATTCCCCTCTGTGCAACCAGTTCACATGGAAATGCAGACAAAACCCAAACCCCACGGTGCAACCAGTTCACAGGGAAATGCAGACAAACCCCAAACCCCACTGAGCAACCAGTTCACATGGAAATGCAGCCAAAGCCCAAACCCCACGGTGCAACCAGTTTACAGAGAAATGCAGCCAAACACCGAACCCCACTGTGCAACCAGTTCACAGGGAAATGCAGACAAACGCCAAAATCCACGATGCCACCAGATCACAGAGAAATGCAGACAAACCCCACACACCATGGTGCAATCAGCTCACAGTGTAATGCAGGCAAACCCCAGACCCCACTGTGCAACCAGTTCACAGGGAAATGCAGACAAACCCCAAACCCCACGGTGCAACCAGTTTACAGAGAAATGCAGCCAAACACCGAACGACACTGTGCAACCAGTTCACAGGGAATTGCAGACAAACCCCATACACCACGGTGCAACCAGCTCACAGTGTAATGCAGGCAAACCCCAGACCCAACGATGCAACCAGTTCACAGGGAAATGCAGCCAAACCCCAAAGCCCACAGTGCGACCAGCTCACAGGGACATTCAGCCAAAGCCCAAACCCCAAACCCCACTGTGCAACCAGTTCACAGGGAAATGCAGCCAAACCCCAAAACCCACGATGCCACCAGATCACAGGGAAATGCAGAGAAACCCCATACACCACGGCGCAACCAGCACACAGGGAAATGCAGACCAACCGCAAACCCCACAGTGCAATCAGTTGACAGGGAAACGCAGACCAACCCCAAACACCACTGTGCAACCAGTTCACAGGGAAATGCAGCCAACCCCAAAGCCCACTGTGCAACCAGTTCACTGGGAAATGCAGACAAACCCCAAACCCCAAGGTGCAACCAGTTCACTGGGAAATGCAGACAAACCCCAAAACCCAAACCCCACTGAGCAACCAGTTCACATGCAAATGCAGCCAAACCCCAAATCCCAAGCCCCACTGTGCAACCAGTTCACATAGAAATGCAGCCAAATCCCAAACCCCACTGTGCAACCAGTTCACAGTGAAATGCAGCAAAACCCCGAACCCCACTGTGCAACCAGTTCACAGGGAAATGCAGCCAAACCCCGAACCCCACTGTGCAACCATATAACAGGGAAATGCAGCCAAACCCCGAACACCACGGTGCAACCAGTTCACAGGGAAATGCAGCCAAACCCCGAACCCCACTGTGCAACCAGTTCACAGGGAAATGCAGCCAAACCCCGAACGCCACGGTGCAACCAGTTCACAGGGAAATGCACCCAAACCCCAATCCCCTCTGTGCAACCAGTTCACATGGAAATGCAGACAAAACCCAAACCCCACGGTGCAACCAGTTCACACGGAAATGCAGACAAACCCCAAACCCCACTGTGCAACCAGTTCACAGGGAAATGCAGACAAACCCCAAACCTCACTGTGCATCCAGTTCACAGGGAAATGCAGACAAACCCCAAACCCCAAACCCCAATGTGCAACCAGTTCACAGGGAAATGCAGACAAACCCCAAACCCCACGGTGTAACCAGTTCACAGTGAAATGCAGACAAACCCCAAATCCCCACAGTGCAACCAGTTTACAGAGAAATGCAGCCAAACGCCAAAGCCCACAGTGCGACCAGCTCACAGGGACATTCAGCCAAAGCCCAAACCCCAATCGCCACGGTGCAACCAGTTCACAGGGAAATGCAGCCAAACCCCGAACCCCACTGTGCAACCAGTTCACAGGGAAATGCAGCCAAACCCCAAAACCCACAATGCCACCAGATCACAGGGAAATGCAGCCAAACCCCGAACACCACGGTGCAACAGTTCACAGGGAAATGCAGCCAAACCCCAAACCCCACTGTGCAACCAGTTCACAGGGAAATGCAGCCAAACCCCGAACACCACGGTGCAACCAGTTCACAGGGAAATGCACCGAAACCCCATTCCCCTCTGTGCAACCAGTTCACATGGAAATGCAGACAAAACCCAAACCCCACGGTGCAACCAGTTCACAGGGAAATGCAGACAAACCCCAAACCCCACTGTGCAACCAGTTCACATGGAAATGCAGCCAAAGCCCAAACCCCACGGTGCAACCAGTTTACAGAGAAATGCAGCCAAACACCGAACCCCACTGTGCAACCAGTTCACAGGGAAATGCAGACAAACGCCAAAATCCACGATGCCACCAGATCACAGAGAAATGCAGACAAACCCCACACACCACGGTGCAACCAGCTCACAGTGTAATGCAGGCAGACCCCAGACCCAACTCTGCAACCAGTTCACAGGGAAATGCAGCCAAACCCCAAAGCCCACAGTGCGACCGGTTCACAGGGACATTCAGCCAAAGCCCAAACACCAAACCCCACGGTGCAACCAGTTCACAGGGAAATGCAGCCAAACCCCAAACCCCACTGTGCAACCAGTTCACAGGGAAATGCAGCCAAACCCCGAACCCCACTGTGCAACCAGTTCACAGGGAAATGCAGACAAACCCCAAAACCCACAATGCCACCAGATCACAGGGAAATGCAGACAAACCACATACACCACGGTGCAACCAGCACACAGGGAAATGCAGACAAACCGCAAACCCCACTGTGCAACCAGTTGACAGGGAAATGCAGACAAACCCCAAACACCACTGTGCAACCAGTTCACAGGGAAATGCAGCCAACCCCAAACCCCACTGTGCAACCAGTTCACTGGGAAATGCAGCCAAAACCCGAGCCACACTGTGCAACCAGTTTACAGGGAGATGCAGACAAACCCCAAACCTCACTGTGAAACCAGTTTCCAGGGAAATGCAGACAAACCCCAAACCCCCCGGTGCCACCAGTTCACAGGGAAATGGAGACAAACCTCAAAACCCACAATGCCACCAGTTCACAGGGAAACGCAGACATACCCCAAACCCCACTGTGCATCCAGTTCACAGGGAAATGCAGACAAACCCCAAACCCCACTGTGCACCCAGTTCACAGGGAAATGCAGACAAACCCCAAACCCCACGGTGCAACCAGTTCACAGTGAAATGCAGACAAACCCCAAACCCCACGGTGCAACCAGTTTACAGAGAAATGCAGCCAAACACCGAACGACACTGTGCAACCAGTTCACAGGGAAATGCAGCCAAACCCCATACACCACGGTGCAACCAGCTCACAGTGTAATGCAGGCAAACCCCAGACCCAACGATGCAACCAGTTCACAGGGAAATGCAGCCAAACCCCAAAGCACACAGTGCGACCAGCTCACAGGGACATTCAGCCAAAGCCCAAACCCCAAACGCCACGGTGCAATCAGTTCACAGGGAAATGCAGCTAAACCCCAAACCCCACTGTGCAACCAGTTCACAGGGAAATGCAGCCAAACCCCAAAACCCACGATGCCACCAGATCACAGGGAAATGCAGAGAAACCCCATACACCACGGCGCAACCAGCACACAGGAAAATGCAGACAAACCGCAAACCCCACAGTGCAATCAGTTGACAGGGAAACGCAGACCAACCCCAAACACCACTGTGCAACCAGTTCACAGGGAAATGCAGCCAACCCCAAAGCCCACTGTGCAACCAGTTCACTGGGAAATGCAGACAAACCCCAAACCCCAAGGTGCAACCAGTTCACTGGGAAATGCAGACAAACCCCAAAACCCAAACCCCACTGAGCAACCAGTTCACATGCAAATGCAGCCAAACCCCAAATCCCAAGCCCCACTGTGCAACCAGTTCACATAGAAATGCAGCCAAATCCCAAACCCCACTGTGCAACCAGTTCACAGTGAAATGCAGCAAAACCCCGAACCCCACTGTGCAACCAGTTCACAGGGAAATGCAGCCAAACCCCGAACCCCACTGTGCAACCATATAACAGGGAAATGCAGCCAAACCCCGAACACCACGGTGCAACCAGTTCACAGGGAAATGCAGCCAAACCCCGAACCCCACTGTGCAACCAGTTCACAGGGAAATGCAGCCAAACCCCGAACGCCACGGTGCAACCAGTTCACAGGGAAATGCACCCAAACCCCAATCCCCTCTGTGCAACCAGTTCACATGGAAATGCAGACAAAACCCAAACCCCACGGTGCAACCAGTTCACAGGGAAATGCAGACAAACCCCAAACACCACTGTGCAACCAGTTCACAGGGAAATGCAGGCAAACGCCAAACCTCACTGTGCATCCAGTTCACAGGGAAATGCAGACAAACCCCAAACCCCACTGTGCAACCAGTTCACAGGGAAATGCAGACAAACCCCAAACCCCACGGTGCAACCAGTTCACAGTGAAATGCAGACAAACCCCAAATCCCCACAGTGCAACCAGTTTACAGAGAAATGCAGCCAAACGCCAAAGCCCACAGTGCGACCAGCTCACAGGGACATTCAGCCAAAGCCCAAACCCCAAACGCCACGGTGCAACCAGTTCACAGGGAAATGCAGCCAAACCCCGAACCCCACTGTGCAACCAGTTCACAGGGAAATGCAGCCAAACCCCAAAACCCACAATGCCACCAGATCACAGGGAAATGCAGCCAAACCCCGAACACCACGGTGCAACAGTTCACAGGGAAATGCAGACAAACCCCAAACCCCACTGTGCAACCAGTTCACAGGGAAATGCAGCCAAACCCCGAACACCCCGGTGCAACCAGTTCACAGGGAAATGCACCGAAACCCCATTCCCCTCTGTGCAACCAGTTCACATGGAAATGCAGACAAAACCCAAACCCCACGGTGCAACCAGTTCACAGGGAAATGCAGACAAACCCCAAACCCCACTGTGCAACCAGTTCACATGGAAATGCAGCCAAAGCCCAAACCCCACGGTGCAACCAGTTTACAGAGAAATGCAGCCAAACACCGAACCCCACTGTGCAACCAGTTCACAGGGAAATGCAGACAAACGCCAAAATCCACGATGCCACCAGATCACAGAGAAATGCAGACAAACCCCACACACCATGGTGCAATCAGCTCACAGTGTAATGCAGGCAAACCCCAGACCCAACGGTGCAACCAGTTCACAGGGAAATGCAGCCAAACCCCAAAACCAACTCTGCAACCAGTTCACAGGGAAATGCAGCCAAACCCCAAAGCTCACAGTGCGACCAGTTCACAGGGACATTCAGCCAAAGCCCAAACCCCAAACCCCACGGTGCAACCAGTTCACAGGGAAATGCAGACAAACCCCACTGTGCAACCAGTTCACAGGGAAATGCAGCCAAACCACGAACCCCACTGTGCAACCAGTTCACAGGGAAATGCAGACAAACCCCAAAACCCACAATGCCACCAGATCACAGGGAAATGCAGACAAACCCCATACACCACGGTGCAACCAGCACACAGGGAAATGCAGACAAACTGCAAACCCCACTGTGCAACCAGTTGACAGGGAAATGCAGACAAACCCCAAACACCACTGTGCAAACAGTTCACAGGGAAATGCAGCCAACCCCAAACCCCACTGTGCAACCAGTTCACTGGGAAATGCAGCCAAAACCTGAGCCCCACTGTGCAACCAGTTCACAGGGAAATGCAGACAAACCCCAAACCCCACGGTGCAACCAGTTCACAGTGAAATGCAGACAAACCCCAAACCCCATGGTGCAACCAGTTTACAGAGAAATGCAGCCAAACCCCAAAACCAACTCTGCAACCAGTTCACAGGGAAATGCAGCCAAACACCAAAGCCCACAGTGCGACCAGCTCACAGGGACATTCAGCCAAAGCCCAAACCCCAAACGCCACGGTGCAACCAGTTCACACTGAAATGCAGCCAAACCCCAAACCCCACTGTGCAACCAGTTCACAGGGAAATGCAGCCAAACCCCAAAACCCACGATGCCACCAGATCACAGGGAAATGCAGACAAACCCCATACACCACGGTGCAACCAGCACACAGGGAAATGCAGACAAACCGCAAACCGCACGGTGCAACCAGTTCACAGGGAAATGCAGCCAAACTCCAAACCCCACTGTGCAACCAGTTCACAGGGAAATGCAGCCAAACCCCGAACCCCACTGTGCAACCAGTTTACAGAGAAATGCAGCCAAAAACCGAACCCCACTGTGCAACCAGTTCACAGGGAAATGCAGACAAACGCCAAAATCCACAATGCCACCAGATCACAGGGAAATGCACCCAAAACCCATACACCACGGTGCAACCAGCACACAGGGAAATGCAGCCAAACCCCGAACACCACGGTGCAACCAGTTCACAGGGAAATGCAGCCAAACCCCGAACCCCACTGTGCAACCAGTTCACAGGGAAATGCACCCAAACCTCAATCCCCTCTGTGCAACCAGTTCACATGGAAATGCAGACAAAACCCAAACCCCATGGTGCAACCAGTTCACAGGGAAATGCAGACAAACCCCAAACCCCACTGTGCAACCAGTTCACAGGGAAATGCAGACAAACCCCAAACCCCACTGTGCATCCAGTTCACAGGGAAATGCAGACAAACCCCAAACCCCAATGTGCAACCAGTTCACAGGGAAATGCAGACAAACCCCAAACCCCACGGTGAAACCAGTTCACAGGGAAATGCAGACAAACCCCAAACGGCACGGTGCAACCAGTTTACAGAGAAATTCAACCAAACCCCAAACCCCACTGTGCAACCAGTTCACAGGGAAATGCAGCCAAACCCCAAAACCCACGATGCCACCAGATCACAGGGAAATGCAGACAAACCCCATACACCACGGTGCAACCAGCACACAGGGAAATGCAGACAAACCTCATACACCACGGTGCAACCAGCGCACAGGAAAATGCAGCCAAACCCAAAACCTCACGATGCAACCAGTTCACAGGGAAATGCAGACGAACCGCAAACCCCACTGTGCATCCAGTTGACAGGGAAACGCAGACAAACCCCAAACCCCACTGTGCAATCAGTTCACAGGGAAATGCAGCCAAACCCCAAAACCAACTCTTCAACCAGTTCACAGGGAAATGCAGACAAACCCCACTGTGCAACCAGTTCACAGGGAAATGCAACCAAACCCCGAACCCCACTGTGCAACCAGTTCTCAGGGAAATGCAGCCAAACCCCAAAACCCACGATGCCACCAGATCACAGGGAAATGCAGACAAACCCCATACACCACGGTGCAACCAGCACACAGGGAAATGCAGACAAACCGCAAACCCCACTGTGCAACCAGTTGACAGGGAAACGCAGACAAACGCCAAACACCACTGTGCAACCAGTTCACAGGGAAATGCAGCCAACCCCAAACCCCACTGTGCAACCAGTTCACTGGGAAATGCAGACAAACCCCAAACCCCAAGGTGCAACCAGTTCACTGGGAAATGCAGCCAAAACCTGAGCCCCACTGTGCAACCAGTTTACAGGGAAATGCAGACAAACCCCAAACCTCACTGTGCAACCAGTTTCCAGGGAAATGCAGACAAACCCCGAACACCCCGGTGCAACCAGTTCACAGGGAAATGCACCGAAACCCCATTCCCCTCTGTGCAACCAGTTCACATGGAAATGCAGACAAAACCCAAACCCCACGGTGCAACCAGTTCACAGGGAAATGCAGACAAACCCCAAACCCCACTGTGCAACCAGTTCACATGGAAATGCAGCCAAAGCCCAAACCCCACGGTGCAACCAGTTTACAGAGAAATGCAGCCAAACACCGAACCCCACAATGCCACCAGATCACAGGGAAATGCAGCCAAACCCCGAACACCACGGTGCAACAGTTCACAGGGAAATGCAGACAAACCCCAAACCCCACTGTGCAACCAGTTCACAGGGAAATGCAGCCAAACCCCGAACACCCCGGTGCAACCAGTTCACAGGGAAATGCACCGAAACCCCATTCCCCTCTGTGCAACCAGTTCACATGGAAATGCAGACAAAACCCAAACCCCACGGTGCCACCAGTTCACAGGGAAATGCAGACAAACCCCAAACCCCACTGTGCAACCAGTTCACATGGAAATGCAGCCAAAGCCCAAACCCCACGGTGCAACCAGTTTACAGAGAAATGCAGCCAAACACCGAACCCCACTGTGCAACCAGTTCACAGGGAAATGCAGACAAACGCCAAAATCCACGATGCCACCAGATCACAGAGAAATGCAGACAAACCCCACACACCATGGTGCAATCAGCTCACAGTGTAATGCAGGCAAACCCCAGACCCAACGGTGCAACCAGTTCACAGGGAAATGCAGCCAAACCCCAAAACCAACTCTGCAACCAGTTCACAGGGAAATGCAGCCAAACCCCAAAGCTCACAGTGCGACCAGTTCACAGGGACATTCAGCCAAAGCCCAAACCCCAAACCCCACGGTGCAACCAGTTCACAGGGAAATGCAGACAAACCCCACTGTGCAACCAGTTCACAGGGAAATGCAGCCAAACCACGAACCCCACTGTGCAACCAGTTCACAGGGAAATGCAGACAAACCCCAAAACCCACAATGCCACCAGATCACAGGGAAATGCAGACAAACCCCATACACCACGGTGCAACCAGCACACAGGGAAATGCAGACAAACTGCAAACCCCACTGTGCAACCAGTTGACAGGGAAATGCAGACAAACCCCAAACACCACTGTGCAAACAGTTCACAGGGAAATGCAGCCAACCCCAAACCCCACTGTGCAACCAGTTCACTGGGAAATGCAGCCAAAACCTGAGCCCCACTGTGCAACCAGTTCACAGGGAAATGCAGACAAACCCCAAACCCCACGGTGCAACCAGTTCACAGTGAAATGCAGACAAACCCCAAACCCCATGGTGCAACCAGTTTACAGAGAAATGCAGCCAAACCCCAAAACCAACTCTGCAACCAGTTCACAGGGAAATGCAGCCAAACACCAAAGCCCACAGTGCGACCAGCTCACAGGGACATTCAGCCAAAGCCCAAACCCCAAACGCCACGGTGCAACCAGTTCACACTGAAATGCAGCCAAACCCCAAACCCCACTGTGCAACCAGTTCACAGGGAAATGCAGCCAAACCCCAAAACCCACGATGCCACCAGATCACAGGGAAATGCAGACAAACCCCATACACCACGGTGCAACCAGCACACAGGGAAATGCAGACAAACCGCAAACCGCACGGTGCAACCAGTTCACAGGGAAATGCAGCCAAACTCCAAACCCCACTGTGCAACCAGTTCACAGGGAAATGCAGCCAAACCCCGAACCCCACTGTGCAACCAGTTTACAGAGAAATGCAGCCAAAAACCGAACCCCACTGTGCAACCAGTTCACAGGGAAATGCAGACAAACGCCAAAATCCACAATGCCACCAGATCACAGGGAAATGCACCCAAAACCCATACACCACGGTGCAACCAGCACACAGGGAAATGCAGCCAAACCCCGAACACCACGGTGCAACCAGTTCACAGGGAAATGCAGCCAAACCCCGAACCCCACTGTGCAACCAGTTCACAGGGAAATGCACCCAAACCTCAATCCCCTCTGTGCAACCAGTTCACATGGAAATGCAGACAAAACCCAAACCCCATGGTGCAACCAGTTCACAGGGAAATGCAGACAAACCCCAAACCCCACTGTGCAACCAGTTCACAGGGAAATGCAGACAAACCCCAAACCCCACTGTGCATCCAGTTCACAGGGAAATGCAGACAAACCCCAAACCCCAATGTGCAACCAGTTCACAGGGAAATGCAGACAAACCCCAAACCCCACGGTGAAACCAGTTCACAGGGAAATGCAGACAAACCCCAAACGGCACGGTGCAACCAGTTTACAGAGAAATTCAACCAAACCCCAAACCCCACTGTGCAACCAGTTCACAGGGAAATGCAGCCAAACCCCAAAACCCACGATGCCACCAGATCACAGGGAAATGCAGACAAACCCCATACACCACGGTGCAACCAGCACACAGGGAAATGCAGACAAACCTCATACACCACGGTGCAACCAGCGCACAGGAAAATGCAGCCAAACCCAAAACCTCACGATGCAACCAGTTCACAGGGAAATGCAGACGAACCGCAAACCCCACTGTGCATCCAGTTGACAGGGAAACGCAGACAAACCCCAAACCCCACTGTGCAATCAGTTCACAGGGAAATGCAGCCAAACCCCAAAACCAACTCTTCAACCAGTTCACAGGGAAATGCAGACAAACCCCACTGTGCAACCAGTTCACAGGGAAATGCAACCAAACCCCGAACCCCACTGTGCAACCAGTTCTCAGGGAAATGCAGCCAAACCCCAAAACCCACGATGCCACCAGATCACAGGGAAATGCAGACAAACCCCATACACCACGGTGCAACCAGCACACAGGGAAATGCAGACAAACCGCAAACCCCACTGTGCAACCAGTTGACAGGGAAACGCAGACAAACGCCAAACACCACTGTGCAACCAGTTCACAGGGAAATGCAGCCAACCCCAAACCCCACTGTGCAACCAGTTCACTGGGAAATGCAGACAAACCCCAAACCCCAAGGTGCAACCAGTTCACTGGGAAATGCAGCCAAAACCTGAGCCCCACTGTGCAACCAGTTTACAGGGAAATGCAGACAAACCCCAAACCTCACTGTGCAACCAGTTTCCAGGGAAATGCAGACAAACCCCAAACCCCCCGGTGCCACCAGTTCACAGGGAAATGGAGACAAACCTCAAAACCCACAATGCCACAAGTTCACAGGGAAATGCAGACATACCCCAAACCCCACTGTGCCACCAGTTCACAGGGAAATGCAGACAAACCCCAAACCCCACGGTGCAACCAGTTCACAGTGAAATGCAGACAAACCCCAAACCCCACGGTGCAACCAGTTTACAGAGAAATGCAGCCAAACACCGAACGACACTGTGCAACCAGTTCACAGGGAAATGCAGACAAACGCCAAAATCCACGATGCCAACAGATCACAGGGAAATGCAGACAAATCCCATACACCACGGTGCAACCAGCTTACACTGTAATGCAGGCAAACCCCAGACCCAACGGTGCAACCAGTTCACAGGGAAATGCAGCCAAACCCCAAAACCAACTCTGCAACCAGTTAACAGGGAAATGCAGCCAAACCCCGAACACCACGGTGCAACCAGTTCACAGGGAAATGCAGCCAAACGCCGAACCCCACAGTGCAACCAGTTCCCAGGGAAATGCAGCCAAACCCCGAACACCACGGTGCAACCAGTTCACAGGGAAATGCACCCAAACCCCAGTCCCCACTGTGCAACCAGTTCACATGGAAATGCAGACAAAACCCAAACCCCACGGTGCAACCAGTTCACAGGGAAATGCACCCAAACCCCAAACCCCACTGTGCAACCAGTTCACAGGGAAATGCAGACAAACCCCAAACCCCACTGTGCACCCAGTTCACAGGGAAATGCAGACAAACCCCAAACCCCACTGTGCAACCAGTTCACAGGGAAATGCAGACAAACCCCAAACCCCACGGTGTTACCAGTTGACAGTGAAATGCAGACAAACCCCAAACGCCACGGTGCAACCAGTTCACAGGGAAATGCAGCCAAACCCCAAACCCCACTGTGCAACCAGTTCACAGGGAAATGCAGCCAAACCCCAAAACCCACGATGCCACCAGATCACAGGGAAACGCAGACAAACCCCAAACACCACTGTGCAACCAGTTCACAGGGAAATGCAGCCAACCCCAAAGCCCACTGTGCAACCAGTTCACTGGGAAATGCAGCCAAACCCCAAACCCCAAGGTGCAACCAGTTCACTGGGAAATGCAGCCAAAACCCGAACCCCACTGTGCAACCAGTTCACAGGGAAATGTAGACAAACCCCAAACCCCACGGTGCCACCAGTTCACAGGGAAATGCAGACATACCCCAAACCCCAAACCCCACTGAGCAACCAGTTCACATGCAAATGCAACCAAACCCCAAATCCCAAACCCCACTGTGCAGCCAGTTCACATAGAAATGCAGCCAAATCCCAAACCCCACTGTGCAACCAGTTCACAGTGAAATGCAGCCAAACCCCGAACCCCACTGTGCAACCAGTTCACAGGGAAATGCAGCCAAACCCCGAAACCCACTGTGCAACCAGTTCACAAGGAAATGCATCCAAACCCCGAACACCACGGTGCAACCAGTTCACAGGGAAATGCACCCAAACCCCAATCCCCTCTGTGCAACCAGTTCACATGGAAATGCAGACAAAACCCAAACCCCACGGTGCAACCAGTTCACAGGGAAATGCAGACAAACCCCAAACCCCACTGTGCAACCAGTTCACAGGGAAATGCAGACAAACCCCAAACCCCACTGTGCATCCAGTACACAGGGAAATGCAGACAAACCCCAAACCCCACTGTGCAACCAGTTCACAGGGAAATGCAGACAAACCCCAAACCCCACGGTGTAACCAGTTCACAGTGAAATGCAGACAAACCCCAAACCCCACGGTGCAACCAGTTTACAGAGAAATGCAGCCAAACACCGAACCACACTGTGCAACCAGTTCACAGGGAAATGCAGACAAACGCCAAAATCCACGATGCCACCAGATCACACGGAAATGCAGACAAACCCCATACACCACGGTGCAACCAGCTCACAGTGTAATGCAGGCAAACCCCAGATCCAACGGTGCAACCAGTTCACAGGGAAATGCAGCCAAACCCCAAAACCAACTCTGCAACCAGTTCACAGGGAAATGCAGCCAAACCCCAAAGCCCACAGTGCGACCAGTTCACAGGGACATTCAGCCAAACTCCAAACCCCACGGTGCAACCAGTTCACAGGGAAATGCAGCCAAACCCCAAAACCCACGATGCCACCAGATCACAGGGAAATGCAGACAAACCCCATACACCACGGTGCAACCAGCACACAGGGAAATGCAGACAAACCGCAAACCCCACAGTGCAACCAGATGACAGGGAAACGCAGACAAACCCCAAACACCGCTGTGCAACCAGTTCGCAGGGAAATGCAGCCAACCCCAAACCCCACTGTGCAACCAGTTCACTGGGAAATGCAGACAAACCCCAAACCCCAAGGTGCAACCAGTTCACTGGGAAATGCAGCCAAAACCCGAGCCCCACTGTGCAACCAGTTTACAGGGAAATGCAGACACTGCTGCTTCACAGTACCAGAGACCTGGGTTCAATTCCCGACTCAGGCGACTGACTGTGTGGAGTTTGCACATTCTCCCTGTGTCTGCGTGGGTTTCCTCCGGGTGCTCCGGTTTCCTCCCACAGTCCAAAGATGTGCAGGTTAGGTGAATTGGCCATGCTAAATTGCCCGTAGTGTTAGGTAAAGGGGTAAATTAGGGGAATGGGTGGGTTGCGCTTCGGCGGGTCGGTGTGGACTTGTTGGGCCGAAGGGCCTGTTTCCACACTGTAAGTAATCTAAAAAAAAATCTAATCTAAAAACCCCGAACCCCACTGTGCAACCAGTTCACAGGGAAATGTAGACAAACCCCAAACCCTTCGGTGCCACCATTTCACAGGGAAATTCTGACAAACCGCAAAATCCACGATGCCACCAGATCACAATGAAATGCAGAAAACCCCAATCGCCACGGTGCAACCAGCTCACAGGGAAATGCAGACAAAACCCCAAACCCCAAACTCCACGGAGCAACCAGTTCACATGCAAATTCAGCCAAAGCACAAACCCCACGGTGCAACCAGTACACATAGAAATGCAGCCAAATCCCAAACACCACTGTGTAACCAGTTCACAGGGAAATGTAGCCAAACCCCGAATCCAACTGTGCAACCAGTTCACAGGGAAATGCCGCCAAACCCCGAACACCACGGTGCAACCAGTTCACAGGGAAATGCAGCCAAACCCCGAACCCCACTGTGCAACCAGTTCACAGGGAAATGCAGCCAAACCCCAAACCCCACTGTGCAACCAGTTCACAGGGAAATGCAGCCGAACACCGAACACCACTGTGCAACCAGTTAACAGGGAAATGCAGCCAAACCCCGAACACCACGGTGCAACCAGTTCACAGGGAAATGCAGCCAAACCCCGAACCCCACAGTGCAACCAGTTCCAAGGGAAATGCAGCCAAACCCCGAACACCACGGTGCAACCAGTTCACAGGGAAATGCACCCAAACCCCAATCCCCACTGTGCAACCAGTTCACATGGAAATGCAGACAAAACCCAAACCCCACGGTGCAACCAGTTCACAGGGAAATGCAGACAAACCCCAAACCCCAATGTGCAACCAGATCACAGGGAAATGCAGACAAACCCCGAACACCACGGTGCAACCAGTTCACAGGGAAATGCACCCAAACCCCAATCCCCACAGTGCAACCAGTTCACATGGAAATGCAGACAAAACCCAAACCCCACGGTGCAACCAGTTCACAGGGAAATGCACCCAAAGCCCAAACCCCACTGTGCAACCAGTTCACAGGGAAATGCAGACAAACCCCAAACCCCACTGTGCACCCAGTTCACAGGGAAATGCAGACAAACCCCAAACCCCACTGTGCAACCAGTTCACAGGGAAATGCAGACAAACCCCAAACCCCACGGTGTTACCAGTTGACAGTGAAATGCAGACAAACCCCAAACGCCACGGTGCAACCAGTTCACAGGGAAATGCAGCCAAACCCCGAACCCCACAGTGCAACCAGTTCCAAGGGAAATGCACCCAAACCCCAAACCCCACTGTGCAACCAGTTCACAGGGAAATGCAGACAAACCCCAAACCCCACTGTGCACCCAGTTCACAGGGAAATGCAGACAAACCCCAAACCCCACTGTGCAACCAGTTCACAGGGAAATGCAGACAAACCCCAAACCCCACGGTGTTACCAGTTGACAGTGAAATGCAGACAAACCCCAAACGCCACGGTGCAACCAGTTCACAGGGAAATGCAGCCAAACCCCAAACCCCACTGTGCAACCAGTTCACAGGGAAATGCAGCCAAACCCCAAAACCCACGATGCCACCAGATCACAGGGAAACGCAGACAAACCCCAAACACCACTGTGCAACCAGTTCACAGGGAAATGCAGCCAACCCCAAAGCCCACTGTGCAACCAGTTCACTGGGAAATGCAGCCAAACCCCAAACCCCAAGGTGCAACCAGTTCACTGGGAAATGCAGCCAAAACCCGAATCCCACTGTGCAACCAGTTCACAGGGAAATGTAGACAAACCCCAAACCCCACGGTGCCACCAGTTCACAGGGAAATGCAGACAAACCCCAAACCCCACTGTGCAACCAGTTCACAGGGAAATGCAGACAAACCCCAAACCCCAAACCCCACTGTGCAGCCAGTTCACATAGAAATGCAGCCAAATCCCAAACCCCACTGTGCAACCAGTTCACAGTGAAATGCAGCCAAACCCCGAACCCCACTGTGCAACCAGTTCACAGGGAAATGCAGCCAAACCCCGAACCCCACTGTGCAACCAGTTCACAGGGAAATGCATCCAAACCCCGAACACCACGGTGCAACCAGTTCACAGGGAAATGCACCCAAACCCCAATCCCCTCTGTGCAACCAGTTCACATGGAAATGCAGACAAAACCCAAACCCCACGGTGCAACCAGTTCACAGGGAAATGCAGACAAACCCCAAACCCCACTGTGCAACCAGTTCACAGGGAAATGCAGACAAACCCCAAACCCCACTGTGCATCCAGTACACAGGGAAATGCAGACAAACCCCAAACCCCACTGTGCAACCAGTTCACAGGGAAATGCAGACAAACCCCAAACCCCACGGTGTAACCAGTTCACAGTGAAATGCAGACAAACCCCAAACCCCACGGTGCAACCAGTTTACAGAGAAATGCAGCCAAACACCGAACCACACTGTGCAACCAGTTC
Source organism: Chiloscyllium plagiosum (assembly GCF_037043375.1). NCBI lineage: Eukaryota > Metazoa > Chordata > Chondrichthyes > Orectolobiformes > Hemiscylliidae > Chiloscyllium > Chiloscyllium plagiosum. Next base: position 31,054,388 of record NW_028270171.1, read on the forward strand.
ACAGGGAAATGCAGACAAACGCCAAAATCCACGATGCCACCAGATCACACGGAAATGCAGACAAACCCCATACACCACGGTGCAACCAGCTCACAGTGTAATGCAGGCAAACCCCAGACCCAACGGTGCAACCAGTTCAGAGGGAAATGCAGCCAAACCCCAAAACCAACTCTGCAACCAGTTCACAGGGAAATGCAGCCAAACCCCAAAGCCCACAGTGCGACCAGTTCACAGGGACATTCAGCCAAACTCCAAACCCCACGGTGCAACCAGATCACAGGGAAATGCAGCCAAACCCCAAAACCCACGATGCCACCAGATCACAGGGAAATGCAGACAAACCCCATACACCACGGTGCAACCAGCACACAGGGAAATGCAGACAAACCGCAAACCCCACAGTGCAACCAGATGACAGGGAAACGCAGACAAACCCCAAACACCGCTGTGCAACCAGTTCGCAGGGAAATGCAGCCAACCCCAAACCCCACTGTGCAACCAGTTCACTGGGAAATGCAGACAAACCCCAAACCCCAAGGTGCAACCAGTTCACTGGGAAATGCAGCCAAAACCCGAGCCCCACTGTGCAACCAGTTTACAGGGAAATGCAGACAAACCCCGAACCCCACTGTGCAACCAGTTCACAGGGAAATGTAGACAAACCCCAAACCCTTCGGTGCCACCATTTCACAGGGAAATTCTGACAAACCGCAAAATCCACGATGCCACCAGATCACAATGAAATGCAGAAAACCCCAATCCCCACGGTGCAACCAGCTCACAGGGAAATGCAGACAAAACCCCAAACCCCAAACTCCACGAATCAACCAGTTCACATGCAAATTCAGCCAAAGCACAAACCCCACGGTGCAACCAGTACACATAGAAATGCAGCCAAATCCCAAACACCACTGTGTAACCAGTTCACAGGGAAATGTAGCCAAACCCCGAATCCAACTGTGCAACCAGTTCACAGGGAAATGCAGCCAAACCCCGAACACCACGGTGCAACCAGTTCACAGGGAAATGCAGCCAAACCCCGAACCCCACTGTGCAACCAGTTCACAGGGAAATGCAGCCAAACCCCAAACCCCACTGTGCAACCAGTTCACAGGGAAATGCAGCCGAACACCGAACACCACTGTGCAACCAGTTAACAGGGAAATGCAGCCAAACCCCGAACACCACGGTGCAACCAGTTCACAGGGAAATGCAGCCAAACCCCGAACCCCACAGTGCAACCAGTTCCAAGGGAAATGCAGCCAAACCCCGAACACCACGGTGCAACCAGTTCACAGGGAAATGCACCCAAACCCCAATCCCCACTGTGCAACCAGTTCACATGGAAATGCAGACAAAACCCAAACCCCACGGTGCAACCAGTTCACAGGGAAATGCAGACAAACCCCAAACCCCAATGTGCAACCAGATCACAGGGAAATGCAGACAAACCCCGAACACCACGGTGCAACCAGTTCACAGGGAAATGCACCCAAACCCCAATCCCCACAGTGCAACCAGTTCACATGGAAATGCAGACAAAACCCAAACCCCACGGTGCAACCAGTTCACAGGGAAATGCACCCAAAGCCCAAACCCCACTGTGCAACCAGTTCACAGGGAAATGCAGACAAACCCCAAACCCCACTGTGCACCCAGTTCACAGGGAAATGCAGACAAACCCCAAACCCCACTGTGCAACCAGTTCACAGGGAAATGCAGACAAACCCCAAACCCCACGGTGTTACCAGTTGACAGTGAAATGCAGACAAACCCCAAACGCCACGGTGCAACCAGTTCACAGGGAAATGCAGCCAAACCCCAAACCCCACGATGCCACCAGTTCACAGGGAAATGCAGACAAACCCCAAACCCCACTGTGCAACCAGTTCACAGGGAAATGCAGCCAACCCCAAAGCCCACTGTGCAACCAGTTCACTGGGAAATGCAGACAAACCCCAAACCCCAAGGTGCAACCAGTTCACACGGAAATGCAGACAAACCCCAAAACCCAAACCCCACTGAGCAACCAGTTCACATGCAAATGCAGCCAAACCCCAAATCCCAAGCCCCACTGTGCAACCAGTTCACATAGAAATGCAGCCAAATCCCAAACCCCACTGTGCAACCAGTTCACAGTGAAATGCAGCAAAACCCCAAACCCCACTGTGCAACCAGTTCACAGGGAAATGGAGCCAAACCCCGAACCCCACTGTGCAACCATATAACAGGGAAATGCAGCCAAACCCCGAACACCACGGTGCAACCAGTTCACAGGGAAATGCAGCCAAACCCCGAACCCCACTGTGCAACCAGTTCACAGGGAAATGCAGCCAAACCCCGAACGCCACGGTGCAACCGGTTCACAGGGAAATGCACCCAAACCCCAATCCCCTCTGTGCAACCAGTTCACATGGAAATGCAGACCAAACCCAAACCCCACGGTGCAACCAGTTCACACGGAAATGCAGACAAACCCCAAACCCCACTGTGCAACCAGTTCACAGGGAAATGCAGACAAACCCCAAACCTCACTGTGCATCCAGTTCACAGGGAAATGCAGACAAACCCCAAACCCCAAACCCCAATGTGCAACCAGTTCACAGGGAAATGCAGACAAACCCCAAACCCCACGGTGTAACCAGTTCACAGTGAAATGCAGACAAACCCCAAATCCCCACAGTGCAACCAGTTTACAGAGAAATGCAGCCAAACGCCAAAGCCCACAGTGCGACCAGCTCACAGGGACATTCAGCCAAAGCCCAAAACCCAAACGCCACGGTGCAACCAGTTCACAGGGAAATGCAGCCAAACCCCGAACCCCACTGTGCAACCAGTTCACAGGGAAATGCAGCCAAACCCCAAAACCCACAATGCCACCAGATCACAGGGAAATGCAGCCAAACCCCGAACACCACGGTGCAACAGTTCACAGGGAAATGCAGCCAAACCCCAAACCCCACTGTGCAACCAGTTCACAGGGAAATGCAGCCAAACCCCGAACACCACGGTGCAACCAGTTCACAGGGAAATGCACCTAAACCCCATTCCCCTCTGTGCAACCAGTTCACATGGAAATGCAGACAAAACCCAAACCCCACGGTGCAACCAGTTCACAGGGAAATGCAGACAAACCCCAAACCCCACTGTGCAACCAGTTCACATGGAAATGCAGCCAAAGCCCAAACCCCACGGTGCAACCAGTTTACAGAGAAATGCAGCCAAACACCGAACCCCACTGTGCAACCAGTTCACAGGGAAATGCAGACAAACGCCAAATCCCCAGAGTGCAACCAGTTTACAGAGAAATGCAGCCAAACGCCAAAGCCCACAGTGCGACCAGCTCACAGGGACATTCAGCCAAAGCCCAAACCCCAAACGCCACGGTGCAACCAGTTCACAGGGAAATGCAGCCAAACCCCGAACCCCACTGTGCAACCAGTTCACAGGGAAATGCAGCCAAACCCCAAAACCCACAATGCCACCAGATCACAGGGAAATGCAGCCAAACCCCGAACACCACGGTGCAACAGTTCACAGGGAAATGCAGCCAAACCCCAAACCCCACTGTGCAACCAGTTCACAGGGAAATGCAGCCAAACCCCGAACACCACGGTGCAACCAGTTCACAGGGAAATGCAGCCAAACCCCGAACCCCACAGTGCAACCAGTTCCAAGGGAAATGCAGCCAAACCCCGAACACCACGGTGCAACCAGTTCACAGGGAAATTCACCCAAACCCCAATCCCCACTGTGCAACCAGTTCACATGGAAATGCAGACAAAACCCAAACCCCACGGTGCAACCAGTTCACAGGGAAATGCAGACAAACCCCAAACCCCAATGTGCAACCAGATCACAGGGAAATGCAGACAAACCCCGAACACCACGGTGCAACCAGTTCACAGGGAAATGCACCCAAACCCCAATCCCCACAGTGCAACCAGTTCACATGGAAATGCAGACAAAACCCAAACCCCACGGTGCAACCAGTTCACAGGGAAATGCACCCAAAGCCCAAACCCCACTGTGCAACCAGTTCACAGGGAAATGCAGACAAACCCCAAACCCCACTGTGCACCCAGTTCACAGGGAAATGCAGACAAACCCCAAACCCCACTGTGCAACCAGTTCACAGGGAAATGCAGACAAACCCCAAACCCCACGGTGTTACCAGTTGACAGTGAAATGCAGACAAACCCCAAACGCCACGGTGCAACCAGTTCACAGGGAAATGCAGCCAAACCCCGAACCCCACAGTGCAACCAGTTCCAAGGGAAATGCACCCAAACCCCAAACCCCACTGTGCAACCAGTTCACAGGGAAATGCAGACAAACCCCAAACCCCACTGTGCACCCAGTTCACAGGGAAATGCAGACAAACCCCAAACCCCACTGTGCAACCAGTTCACAGGGAAATGCAGACAAACCCCAAACCCCACGGTGTTACCAGTTGACAGTGAAATGCAGACAAACCCCAAACGCCACGGTGCAACCAGTTCACAGGGAAATGCAGCCAAACCCCAAACCCCACTGTGCAACCAGTTCACAGGGAAATGCAGCCAAACCCCAAAACCCACGATGCCACCAGATCACAGGGAAACGCAGACAAACCCCAAACACCACTGTGCAACCAGTTCACAGGGAAATGCAGCCAACCCCAAAGCCCACTGTGCAACCAGTTCACTGGGAAATGCAGCCAAACCCCAAACCCCAAGGTGCAACCAGTTCACTGGGAAATGCAGCCAAAACCCGAATCCCACTGTGCAACCAGTTCACAGGGAAATGTAGACAAACCCCAAACCCCACGGTGCCACCAGTTCACAGGGAAATGCAGACAAACCCCAAACCCCACTGTGCAACCAGTTCACAGGGAAATGCAGACAAACCCCAAACCCCAAACCCCACTGTGCAGCCAGTTCACATAGAAATGCAGCCAAATCCCAAACCCCACTGTGCAACCAGTTCACAGTGAAATGCAGCCAAACCCCGAACCCCACTGTGCAACCAGTTCACAGGGAAATGCAGCCAAACCCCGAACCCCACTGTGCAACCAGTTCACAGGGAAATGCATCCAAACCCCGAACACCACGGTGCAACCAGTTCACAGGGAAATGCACCCAAACCCCAATCCCCTCTGTGCAACCAGTTCACATGGAAATGCAGACAAAACCCAAACCCCACGGTGCAACCAGTTCACAGGGAAATGCAGACAAACCCCAAACCCCACTGTGCAACCAGTTCACAGGGAAATGCAGACAAACCCCAAACCCCACTGTGCATCCAGTACACAGGGAAATGCAGACAAACCCCAAACCCCACTGTGCAACCAGTTCACAGGGAAATGCAGACAAACCCCAAACCCCACGGTGTAACCAGTTCACAGTGAAATGCAGACAAACCCCAAACCCCACGGTGCAACCAGTTTACAGAGAAATGCAGCCAAACACCGAACCACACTGTGCAACCAGTTCACAGGGAAATGCAGACAAACGCCAAAATCCACGATGCCACCAGATCACACGGAAATGCAGACAAACCCCATACACCACGGTGCAACCAGCTCACAGTGTAATGCAGGCAAACCCCAGACCCAACGGTGCAACCAGTTCAGAGGGAAATGCAGCCAAACCCCAAAACCAACTCTGCAACCAGTTCACAGGGAAATGCAGCCAAACCCCAAAGCCCACAGTGCGACCAGTTCACAGGGACATTCAGCCAAACCCCAAAACCCACGATGCCACCAGATCACAGGGAAATGCAGACAAACCCCATACACCACGGTGCAACCAGCACACAGGGAAATGCAGACAAACCGCAAACCCCACAGTGCAACCAGATGACAGGGAAACGCAGACAAACCCCAAACACCGCTGTGCAACCAGTTCGCAGGGAAATGCAGCCAACCCCAAACCCCACTGTGCAACCAGTTCACTGGGAAATGCAGACAAACCCCAAACCCCAAGGTGCAACCAGTTCACTGGGAAATGCAGCCAAAACCCGAGCCCCACTGTGCAACCAGTTTACAGGGAAATGCAGACAAACCCCGAACCCCACTGTGCAACCAGTTCACAGGGAAATGTAGACAAACCCCAAACCCTTCGGTGCCACCATTTCACAGGGAAATTCTGACAAACCGCAAAATCCACGATGCCACCAGATCACAATGAAATGCAGAAAACCCCAATCCCCACGGTGCAACCAGCTCACAGGGAAATGCAGACAAAACCCCAAACCCCAAACTCCACGAATCAACCAGTTCACATGCAAATTCAGCCAAAGCACAAACCCCACGGTGCAACCAGTACACATAGAAATGCAGCCAAATCCCAAACACCACTGTGTAACCAGTTCACAGGGAAATGTAGCCAAACCCCGAATCCAACTGTGCAACCAGTTCACAGGGAAATGCAGCCAAACCCCGAACACCACGGTGCAACCAGTTCACAGGGAAATGCAGCCAAACCCCGAACCCCACTGTGCAACCAGTTCACAGGGAAATGCAGCCAAACCCCAAACCCCACTGTGCAACCAGTTCACAGGGAAATGCAGCCGAACACCGAACACCACTGTGCAACCAGTTAACAGGGAAATGCAGCCAAACCCCGAACACCACGGTGCAACCAGTTCACAGGGAAATGCAGCCAAACCCCGAACCCCACAGTGCAACCAGTTCCAAGGGAAATGCAGCCAAACCCCGAACACCACGGTGCAACCAGTTCACAGGGAAATGCACCCAAACCCCAATCCCCACTGTGCAACCAGTTCACATGGAAATGCAGACAAAACCCAAACCCCACGGTGCAACCAGTTCACAGGGAAATGCAGACAAACCCCAAACCCCAATGTGCAACCAGATCACAGGGAAATGCAGACAAACCCCGAACACCACGGTGCAACCAGTTCACAGGGAAATGCACCCAAACCCCAATCCCCACAGTGCAACCAGTTCACATGGAAATGCAGACAAAACCCAAACCCCACGGTGCAACCAGTTCACAGGGAAATGCACCCAAAGCCCAAACCCCACTGTGCAACCAGTTCACAGGGAAATGCAGACAAACCCCAAACCCCACTGTGCACCCAGTTCACAGGGAAATGCAGACAAACCCCAAACCCCACTGTGCAACCAGTTCACAGGGAAATGCAGACAAACCCCAAACCCCACGGTGTTACCAGTTGACAGTGAAATGCAGACAAACCCCAAACGCCACGGTGCAACCAGTTCACAGGGAAATGCAGCCAAACCCCAAACCCCACTGTGCAACCAGTTCACAGGGAAATGCAGCCAAACCCCAAAACCCACGATGCCACCAGTTCACAGGGAAATGCAGACAAACCCCAAACCCCACTGTGCAACCAGTTCACAGGGAAATGCAGCCAACCCCAAAGCCCACTGTGCAACCAGTTCACTGGGAAATGCAGACAAACCCCAAACCCCAAGGTGCAACCAGTTCACACGGAAATGCAGACAAACCCCAAAACCCAAACCCCACTGAGCAACCAGTTCACATGCAAATGCAGCCAAACCCCAAATCCCAAGCCCCACTGTGCAACCAGTTCACATAGAAATGCAGCCAAATCCCAAACCCCACTGTGCAACCAGTTCACAGTGAAATGCAGCAAAACCCCAAACCCCACTGTGCAACCAGTTCACAGGGAAATGGAGCCAAACCCCGAACCCCACTGTGCAACCATATAACAGGGAAATGCAGCCAAACCCCGAACACCACGGTGCAACCAGTTCACAGGGAAATGCAGCCAAACCCCGAACCCCACTGTGCAACCAGTTCACAGGGAAATGCAGCCAAACCCCGAACGCCACGGTGCAACCAGTTCACAGGGAAATGCACCCAAACCCCAATCCCCTCTGTGCAACCAGTTCACATGGAAATGCAGACCAAACCCAAACCCCACGGTGCAACCAGTTCACACGGAAATGCAGACAAACCCCAAACCCCACTGTGCAACCAGTTCACAGGGAAATGCAGACAAACCCCAAACCTCACTGTGCATCCAGTTCACAGGGAAATGCAGACAAACCCCAAACCCCAAACCCCAATGTGCAACCAGTTCACAGGGAAATGCAGACAAACCCCAAACCCCACGGTGTAACCAGTTCACAGTGAAATGCAGACAAACCCCAAATCCCCACAGTGCAACCAGTTTACAGAGAAATGCAGCCAAACGCCAAAGCCCACAGTGCGACCAGCTCACAGGGACATTCAGCCAAAGCCCAAAACCCAAACGCCACGGTGCAACCAGTTCACAGGGAAATGCAGCCAAACCCCGAACCCCACTGTGCAACCAGTTCACAGGGAAATGCAGCCAAACCCCAAAACCCACAATGCCACCAGATCACAGGGAAATGCAGCCAAACCCCGAACACCACGGTGCAACAGTTCACAGGGAAATGCAGCCAAACCCCAAACCCCACTGTGCAACCAGTTCACAGGGAAATGCAGCCAAACCCCGAACACCACGGTGCAACCAGTTCACAGGGAAATGCACCTAAACCCCATTCCCCTCTGTGCAACCAGTTCACATGGAAATGCAGACAAAACCCAAACCCCACGGTGCAACCAGTTCACAGGGAAATGCAGACAAACCCCAAACCCCACTGTGCAACCAGTTCACATGGAAATGCAGCCAAAGCCCAAACCCCACGGTGCAACCAGTTTACAGAGAAATGCAGCCAAACACCGAACCCCACTGTGCAACCAGTTCACAGGGAAATGCAGACAAACGCCAAATCCCCAGAGTGCAACCAGTTTACAGAGAAATGCAGCCAAACGCCAAAGCCCACAGTGCGACCAGCTCACAGGGACATTCAGCCAAAGCCCAAACCCCAAACGCCACGGTGCAACCAGTTCACAGGGAAATGCAGCCAAACCCCGAACCCCACTGTGCAACCAGTTCACAGGGAAATGCAGCCAAACCCCAAAACCCACAATGCCACCAGATCACAGGGAAATGCAGCCAAACCCCGAACACCACGGTGCAACAGTTCACAGGGAAATGCAGCCAAACCCCAAACCCCACTGTGCAACCAGTTCACAGGGAAATGCAGCCAAACCCCGAACACCACGGTGCAACCAGTTCACAGGGAAATGCAGCCAAACCCCGAACCCCACAGTGCAACCAGTTCCAAGGGAAATGCAGCCAAACCCCGAACACCACGGTGCAACCAGTTCACAGGGAAATTCACCCAAACCCCAATCCCCACTGTGCAACCAGTTCACATGGAAATGCAGACAAAACCCAAACCCCACGGTGCAACCAGTTCACAGGGAAATGCAGACAAACCCCAAACCCCAATGTGCAACCAGATCACAGGGAAATGCAGACAAACCCCGAACACCACGGTGCAACCAGTTCACAGGGAAATGCACCCAAACCCCAATCCCCACAGTGCAACCAGTTCACATGGAAATGCAGACAAAACCCAAACCCCACGGTGCAACCAGTTCACAGGGAAATGCACCCAAAGCCCAAACCCCACTGTGCAACCAGTTCACAGGGAAATGCAGACAAACCCCAAACCCCACTGTGCACCCAGTTCACAGGGAAATGCAGACAAACCCCAAACCCCACTGTGCAACCAGTTCACAGGGAAATGCAGACAAACCCCAAACCCCACGGTGTTACCAGTTGACAGTGAAATGCAGACAAACCCCAAACGCCACGGTGCAACCAGTTCACAGGGAAATGCAGCCAAACCCCGAACCCCACAGTGCAACCAGTTCCAAGGGAAATGCACCCAAACCCCAAACCCCACTGTGCAACCAGTTCACAGGGAAATGCAGACAAACCCCAAACCCCACTGTGCACCCAGTTCACAGGGAAATGCAGACAAACCCCAAACCCCACTGTGCAACCAGTTCACAGGGAAATGCAGACAAACCCCAAACCCCACGGTGTTACCAGTTGACAGTGAAATGCAGACAAACCCCAAACGCCACGGTGCAACCAGTTCACAGGGAAATGCAGCCAAACCCCAAACCCCACTGTGCAACCAGTTCACAGGGAAATGCAGCCAACCCCAAAGCCCACTGTGCAACCAGTTCACTGGGAAATGCAGCCAAACCCCAAACCCCAAGGTGCAACCAGTTCACTGGGAAATGCAGCCAAAACCCGAATCCCACTGTGCAACCAGTTCACAGGGAAATGTAGACAAACCCCAAACCCCACGGTGCCACCAGTTCACAGGGAAATGCAGACAAACCCCAAACCCCACTGTGCAACCAGTTCACAGGGAAATGCAGACAAACCCCAAACCCCAAACCCCACTGTGCAGCCAGTTCACATAGAAATGCAGCCAAATCCCAAACCCCACTGTGCAACCAGTTCACAGTGAAATGCAGCCAAACCCCGAACCCCACTGTGCAACCAGTTCACAGGGAAATGCAGCCAAACCCCGAACCCCACTGTGCAACCAGTTCACAGGGAAATGCATCCAAACCCCGAACACCACGGTGCAACCAGTTCACAGGGAAATGCACCCAAACCCCAATCCCCTCTGTGCAACCAGTTCACATGGAAATGCAGACAAAACCCAAACCCCACGGTGCAACCAGTTCACAGGGAAATGCAGACAAACCCCAAACCCCACTGTGCAACCAGTTCACAGGGAAATGCAGACAAACCCCAAACCCCACTGTGCATCCAGTACACAGGGAAATGCAGACAAACCCCAAACCCCACTGTGCAACCAGTTCACAGGGAAATGCAGACAAACCCCAAACCCCACGGTGTAACCAGTTCACAGTGAAATGCAGACAAACCCCAAACCCCACGGTGCAACCAGTTTACAGAGAAATGCAGCCAAACACCGAACCACACTGTGCAACCAGTTCACAGGGAAATGCAGACAAACGCCAAAATCCACGATGCCACCAGATCACACGGAAATGCAGACAAACCCCATACACCACGGTGCAACCAGCTCACAGTGTAATGCAGGCAAACCCCAGACCCAACGGTGCAACCAGTTCAGAGGGAAATGCAGCCAAACCCCAAAACCAACTCTGCAACCAGTTCACAGGGAAATGCAGCCAAACCCCAAAGCCCACAGTGCGACCAGTTCACAGGGACATTCAGCCAAACCCCAAAACCCACGATGCCACCAGATCACAGGGAAATGCAGACAAACCCCATACACCACGGTGCAACCAGCACACAGGGAAATGCAGACAAACCGCAAACCCCACAGTGCAACCAGATGACAGGGAAACGCAGACAAACCCCAAACACCGCTGTGCAACCAGTTCGCAGGGAAATGCAGCCAACCCCAAACCCCACTGTGCAACCAGTTCACTGGGAAATGCAGACAAACCCCAAACCCCAAGGTGCAACCAGTTCACTGGGAAATGCAGCCAAAACCCGAGCCCCACTGTGCAACCAGTTTACAGGGAAATGCAGACAAACCCCGAACCCCACTGTGCAACCAGTTCACAGGGAAATGTAGACAAACCCCAAACCCTTCGGTGCCACCATTTCACAGGGAAATTCTGACAAACCGCAAAATCCACGATGCCACCAGATCACAATGAAATGCAGAAAACCCCAATCCCCACGGTGCAACCAGCTCACAGGGAAATGCAGACAAAACCCCAAACCCCAAACTCCACGAATCAACCAGTTCACATGCAAATTCAGCCAAAGCACAAACCCCACGGTGCAACCAGTACACATAGAAATGCAGCCAAATCCCAAACACCACTGTGTAACCAGTTCACAGGGAAATGTAGCCAAACCCCGAATCCAACTGTGCAACCAGTTCACAGGGAAATGCAGCCAAACCCCGAACACCACGGTGCAACCAGTTCACAGGGAAATGCAGCCAAACCCCGAACCCCACTGTGCAACCAGTTCACAGGGAAATGCAGCCAAACCCCAAACCCCACTGTGCAACCAGTTCACAGGGAAATGCAGCCGAACACCGAACACCACTGTGCAACCAGTTAACAGGGAAATGCAGCCAAACCCCGAACACCACGGTGCAACCAGTTCACAGGGAAATGCAGCCAAACCCCGAACCCCACAGTGCAACCAGTTCCAAGGGAAATGCAGCCAAACCCCGAACACCACGGTGCAACCAGTTCACAGGGAAATGCACCCAAACCCCAATCCCCACTGTGCAACCAGTTCACATGGAAATGCAGACAAAACCCAAACCCCACGGTGCAACCAGTTCACAGGGAAATGCAGACAAACCCCAAACCCCAATGTGCAACCAGATCACAGGGAAATGCAGACAAACCCCGAACACCACGGTGCAACCAGTTCACAGGGAAATGCACCCAAACCCCAATCCCCACAGTGCAACCAGTTCACATGGAAATGCAGACAAAACCCAAACCCCACGGTGCAACCAGTTCACAGGGAAATGCACCCAAAGCCCAAACCCCACTGTGCAACCAGTTCACAGGGAAATGCAGACAAACCCCAAACCCCACTGTGCACCCAGTTCACAGGGAAATGCAGACAAACCCCAAACCCCACTGTGCAACCAGTTCACAGGGAAATGCAGACAAACCCCAAACCCCACGGTGTTACCAGTTGACAGTGAAATGCAGACAAACCCCAAACGCCACGGTGCAACCAGTTCACAGGGAAATGCAGCCAAACCCCAAACCCCACTGTGCAACCAGTTCACAGGGAAATGCAGCCAAACCCCAAAACCCACGATGCCACCAGTTCACAGGGAAATGCAGACAAACCCCAAACCCCACTGTGCAACCAGTTCACAGGGAAATGCAGCCAACCCCAAAGCCCACTGTGCAACCAGTTCACTGGGAAATGCAGACAAACCCCAAACCCCAAGGTGCAACCAGTTCACACGGAAATGCAGACAAACCCCAAAACCCAAACCCCACTGAGCAACCAGTTCACATGCAAATGCAGCCAAACCCCAAATCCCAAGCCCCACTGTGCAACCAGTTCACATAGAAATGCAGCCAAATCCCAAACCCCACTGTGCAACCAGTTCACAGTGAAATGCAGCAAAACCCCAAACCCCACTGTGCAACCAGTTCACAGGGAAATGGAGCCAAACCCCGAACCCCACTGTGCAACCATATAACAGGGAAATGCAGCCAAACCCCGAACACCACGGTGCAACCAGTTCACAGGGAAATGCAGCCAAACCCCGAACCCCACTGTGCAACCAGTTCACAGGGAAATGCAGCCAAACCCCGAACGCCACGGTGCAACCAGTTCACAGGGAAATGCACCCAAACCCCAATCCCCTCTGTGCAACCAGTTCACATGGAAATGCAGACCAAACCCAAACCCCACGGTGCAACCAGTTCACACGGAAATGCAGACAAACCCCAAACCCCACTGTGCAACCAGTTCACAGGGAAATGCAGACAAACCCCAAACCTCACTGTGCATCCAGTTCACAGGGAAATGCAGACAAACCCCAAACCCCAATGTGCAACCAGTTCACAGGGAAATGCAGACAAACCCCAAACCCCACGGTGTAACCAGTTCACAGTGAAATGCAGACAAACCCCAAATCCCCACAGTGCAACCAGTTTACAGAGAAATGCAGCCAAACGCCAAAGCCCACAGTGCGACCAGCTCACAGGGACATTCAGCCAAAGCCCAAAACCCAAACGCCACGGTGCAACCAGTTCACAGGGAAATGCAGCCAAACCCCGAACCCCACTGTGCAACCAGTTCACAGGGAAATGCAGCCAAACCCCAAAACCCACAATGCCACCAGATCACAGGGAAATGCAGCCAAACCCCGAACACCACGGTGCAACAGTTCACAGGGAAATGCAGCCAAACCCCAAACCCCTCTGTGCAACCAGTTCACATGGAAATGCAGACAAAACCCAAACCCCACGGTGCAACCAGTTCACAGGGAAATGCAGACAAACCCCAAACCCCACTGTGCAACCAGTTCACATGGAAATGCAGCCAAAGCCCAAACCCCACGGTGCAACCAGTTTACAGAGAAATGCAGCCAAACACCGAACCCCACTGTGCAACCAGTTCACAGGGAAATGCAGACAAACGCCAAATCCCCAGAGTGCAACCAGTTTACAGAGAAATGCAGCCAAACGCCAAAGCCCACAGTGCGACCAGCTCACAGGGACATTCAGCCAAAGCCCAAACCCCAAACGCCACGGTGCAACCAGTTCACAGGGAAATGCAGCCAAACCCCGAACCCCACTGTGCAACCAGTTCACAGGGAAATGCAGCCAAACCCCAAAACCCACAATGCCACCAGATCACAGGGAAATGCAGCCAAACCCCGAACACCACGGTGCAACAGTTCACAGGGAAATGCAGCCAAACCCCAAACCCCACTGTGCAACCAGTTCACAGGGAAATGCAGCCAAACCCCGAACACCACGGTGCAACCAGTTCACAGGGAAATGCACCGAAACCCCATTCCCCTCTGTGCAACCAGTTCACATGGAAATGCAGACAAAACCCAAACCCCACGGTGCAACCAGTTCACAGGGAAATGCAGACAAACCCCAAACCCCACTGTGCAACCAGTTCACATGGAAATGCAGCCAAAGCCCAAACCCCACGGTGCAACCAGTTTACAGAGAAATGCAGCCAAACACCGAACCCCACTGTGCAACCAGTTCACAGGGAAATGCAGACAAACGCCAAAATCCACGATGCCACCAGATCACAGGGAAATGCAGACAAACCCCATACACCACGGTGCAACCAGCTCACAGTGTAATGCAGGCAAACCCCAGACCCAACGGTGCAACCAGTTCACAGGGAAATGCAGCCAAACCCCAAAACCAACTCTGCAACCAGTTCACAGGGAAATGCAGCCAAACCCCAAAGCCCACAGTGCGACCGGTTCACAGGGACATTCAGCCAAAGCCCAAACACCAAACCCCACGGTGCAACCAGTTCACAGGGAAATGCTGCCAAACCCCAAACCCCACTGTGCAACCAGTTCACAGGGAAATGCAGCCAAACCCCGAACCCCACTGTGCAACCAGTTCACAGGGAAATGCAGACAAACCCCAAAACCCACAATGCCACCAGATCACAGGGAAATGCAGACAAACCCCATACACCACGGTGCAACCAGCACACAGGGAAATGCAGACAAACCGCAAACCCCACTGTGCAACCAGTTGACAGGGAAACGCAGACAAACCCCAAACACCACTGTGCAACCAGTTCACAGGGAAATGCAGCCAACCCCAAACCCCACTGTGCAACCAGTTCACTGGGAAATGCAGCCAAAACCCGAGCCCCACTGTGCAACCAGTTTACAGGGAGATGCAGACAAACCCCAAACCTCACTGTGAAACCAGTTTCCAGGGAAATGCAGACAAACCCCAAACCCCCCGGTGCCACCAGTTCACAGGGAAATGGAGACAAACCTCAAAACCCACAATGCCACCAGTTCACAGGGAAACGCAGACATACCCCAAACCCCACTGTGCATCCAGTTCACAGGGAAATGCAGACAAACCCCAAACCCCACTGTGCAACCAGTTCACAGGGAAATGCAGACAAACCCCAAACCCCACGGTGCAACCAGTTCACAGTGAAATGCAGACAAACCCCAAACCCCACGGTGCAACCAGTTTACAGAGAAATGCAGCCAAACACCGAACGACACTGTGCAACCAGTTCACAGGGAAATGCAGACAAACCCCATACACCACGGTGCAACCAGCTCACAGTGTAATGCAGGCAAACCCCAGATCCAACGATGCAACCAGTTCACAGGGAAATGCAGACAAACCCCAAACCTCACTGTGCATCCAGTTCACAGGGAAATGCAGACAAACCCCAAACCCCAAACCCCAATGTGCAACCAGTTCACAGGGAAATGCAGACAAACCCCAAACCCCACGGTGTAACCAGTTCACAGTGAAATGCAGACAAACCCCAAATCCCCACAGTGCAACCAGTTTACAGAGAAATGCAGCCAAACGCCAAAGCCCACAGTGCGACCAGCTCACAGGGACATTCAGCCAAAGCCCAAAACCCAAACGCCACGGTGCAACCAGTTCACAGGGAAATGCAGCCAAACCCCGAACCCCACTGTGCAACCAGTTCACAGGGAAATGCAGCCAAACCCCAAAACCCACAATGCCACCAGATCACAGGGAAATGCAGCCAAACCCCGAACACCACGGTGCAACAGTTCACAGGGAAATGCAGCCAAACCCCAAACCCCACTGTGCAACCAGTTCACAGGGAAATGCAGCCAAACCCCGAACACCACGGTGCAACCAGTTCACAGGGAAATGCACCTAAACCCCATTCCCCTCTGTGCAACCAGTTCACATGGAAATGCAGACAAAACCCAAACCCCACGGTGCAACCAGTTCACAGGGAAATGCAGACAAACCCCAAACCCCACTGTGCAACCAGTTCACATGGAAATGCAGCCAAAGCCCAAACCCCACGGTGCAACCAGTTTACAGAGAAATGCAGCCAAACACCGAACCCCACTGTGCAACCAGTTCACAGGGAAATGCAGACAAACGCCAAATCCCCAGAGTGCAACCAGTTTACAGAGAAATGCAGCCAAACGCCAAAGCCCACAGTGCGACCAGCTCACAGGGACATTCAGCCAAAGCCCAAACCCCAAACGCCACGGTGCAACCAGTTCACAGGGAAATGCAGCCAAACCCCGAACCCCACTGTGCAACCAGTTCACAGGGAAATGCAGCCAAACCCCAAAACCCACAATGCCACCAGATCACAGGGAAATGCAGCCAAACCCCGAACACCACGGTGCAACAGTTCACAGGGAAATGCAGCCAAACCCCAAACCCCACTGTGCAACCAGTTCACAGGGAAATGCAGCCAAACCCCGAACACCACGGTGCAACCAGTTCACAGGGAAATGCACCGAAACCCCATTCCCCTCTGTGCAACCAGTTCACATGGAAATGCAGACAAAACCCAAACCCCACGGTGCAACCAGTTCACAGGGAAATGCAGACAAACCCCAAACCCCACTGTGCAACCAGTTCACATGGAAATGCAGCCAAAGCCCAAACCCCACGGTGCAACCAGTTTACAGAGAAATGCAGCCAAACACCGAACCCCACTGTGCAACCAGTTCACAGGGAAATGCAGACAAACGCCAAAATCCACGATGCCACCAGATCACAGGGAAATGCAGACAAACCCCATACACCACGGTGCAACCAGCTCACAGTGTAATGCAGGCAAACCCCAGACCCAACGGTGCAACCAGTTCACAGGGAAATGCAGCCAAACCCCAAAACCAACTCTGCAACCAGTTCACAGGGAAATGCAGCCAAACCCCAAAGCCCACAGTGCGACCGGTTCACAGGGACATTCAGCCAAAGCCCAAACACCAAACCCCACGGTGCAACCAGTTCACAGGGAAATGCTGCCAAACCCCAAACCCCACTGTGCAACCAGTTCACAGGGAAATGCAGCCAAACCCCGAACCCCACTGTGCAACCAGTTCACAGGGAAATGCAGACAAACCCCAAAACCCACAATGCCACCAGATCACAGGGAAATGCAGACAAACCCCATACACCACGGTGCAACCAGCACACAGGGAAATGCAGACAAACCGCAAACCCCACTGTGCAACCAGTTGACAGGGAAACGCAGACAAACCCCAAACACCACTGTGCAACCAGTTCACAGGGAAATGCAGCCAACCCCAAACCCCACTGTGCAACCAGTTCACTGGGAAATGCAGCCAAAACCCGAGCCCCACTGTGCAACCAGTTTACAGGGAGATGCAGACAAACCCCAAACCTCACTGTGAAACCAGTTTCCAGGGAAATGCAGACAAACCCCAAACCCCCCGGTGCCACCAGTTCACAGGGAAATGGAGACAAACCTCAAAACCCACAATGCCACCAGTTCACAGGGAAACGCAGACATACCCCAAACCCCACTGTGCATCCAGTTCACAGGGAAATGCAGACAAACCCCAAACCCCACTGTGCAACCAGTTCACAGGGAAATGCAGACAAACCCCAAACCCCACGGTGCAACCAGTTCACAGTGAAATGCAGACAAACCCCAAACCCCACGGTGCAACCAGTTTACAGAGAAATGCAGCCAAACACCGAACGACACTGTGCAACCAGTTCACAGGGAAATGCAGACAAACCCCATACACCACGGTGCAACCAGCTCACAGTGTAATGCAGGCAAACCCCAGATCCAACGATGCAACCAGTTCACAGGGAAATGCAGCCAAACCCCAAAGCACACAGTGCGACCAGCTCACAGGGACATTCAGCCAAAGCCCAAACCCCAAACGCCACGGTGCAATCAGTTCACAGGGAAGTGCAGCTAAACCCCAAACCCCACTGTGCAACCAGTTCACAGGGAAATGCAGCCAAACCCCAAAACCCACGATGCCACCAGATCACAGGGAAATGCAGAGAAACCCCATACACCACGGCGCAACCAGCACACAGGGAAATGCAGACAAACCGCAAACCCCACAGTGCAATCAGTTGACAGGGAAACGCAGACCAACCCCAAACACCACTGTGCAACCAGTTCACAGGGAAATGCAGCCAACCCCAAAGCCCACTGTGCAACCAGTTCACTGGGAAATGCAGACAAACCCCAAACCCCAAGGTGCAACCAGTTCACTGGGAAATGCAGACAAACCCCAAAACCCAAACCCCACTGAGCAACCAGTTCACATGCAAATGCAGCCAAACCCCAAATCCCAAGCCCCACTGTGCAACCAGTTCACATAGAAATGCAGCCAAATCCCAAACCCCACTGTGCAACCAGTTCACAGTGAAATGCAGCAAAACCCCGAACCCCACTGTGCAACCAGTTCACAGGGAAATGCAGACAAACCCCAAACCCCACGGTGTTACCAGTTGACAGTGAAATGCAGACAAACCCCAAACGCCACGGTGCAACCAGTTCACAGGGAAATGCAGCCAAACCCCAAACCCCACTGTGCAACCAGTTCACAGGGAAATGCAGCCAAACCCCAAAACCCACGATGCCACCAGTTCACAGGGAAATGCAGACAAACCCCAAACCCCACTGTGCAACCAGTTCACAGGGAAATGCAGCCAACCCCAAAGCCCACTGTGCAACCAGTTCACTGGGAAATGCAGACAAACCCCAAACCCCAAGGTGCAACCAGTTCACACGGAAATGCAGACAAACCCCAAAACCCAAACCCCACTGAGCAACCAGTTCACATGCAAATGCAGCCAAACCCCAAATCCCAAGCCCCACTGTGCAACCAGTTCACATAGAAATGCAGCCAAATCCCAAACCCCACTGTGCAACCAGTTCACAGTGAAATGCAGCAAAACCCCAAACCCCACTGTGCAACCAGTTCACAGGGAAATGGAGCCAAACCCCGAACCACACTGTGCAACCATATAACAGGGAAATGCAGCCAAACCCCGAACACCACGGTGCAACCAGTTCACAGGGAAATGCAGCCAAACCCCGAACCCCACTGTGCAACCAGTTCACAGGGAAATGCAGCCAAACCCCGAACGCCACGGTGCAACCAGTTCACAGGGAAATGCACCCAAACCCCAATCCCCTCTGTGCAACCAGTTCACATGGAAATGCAGACCAAACCCAAACCCCACGGTGCAACCAGTTCACACGGAAATGCAGACAAACCCCAAACCCCACTGTGCAACCAGTTCACAGGGAAATGCAGACAAACCCCAAACCTCACTGTGCATCCAGTTCACAGGGAAATGCAGACAAACCCCAAACCCCAAACCCCAATGTGCAACCAGTTCACAGGGAAATGCAGACAAACCCCAAACCCCACGGTGTAACCAGTTCACAGTGAAATGCAGACAAACCCCAAATCCCCACAGTGCAACCAGTTTACAGAGAAATGCAGCCAAACGCCAAAGCCCACAGTGCGACCAGCTCACAGGGACATTCAGCCAAAGCCCAAAACCCAAACGCCACGGTGCAACCAGTTCACAGGGAAATGCAGCCAAACCCCGAACCCCACTGTGCAACCAGTTCACAGGGAAATGCAGCCAAACCCCAAAACCCACAATGCCACCAGATCACAGGGAAATGCAGCCAAACCCCGAACACCACGGTGCAACAGTTCACAGGGAAATGCAGCCAAACCCCAAACCCCACTGTGCAACCAGTTCACAGGGAAATGCAGCCAAACCCCGAACACCACGGTGCAACCAGTTCACAGGGAAATGCACCTAAACCCCATTCCCCTCTGTGCAACCAGTTCACATGGAAATGCAGACAAAACCCAAACCCCACGGTGCAACCAGTTCACAGGGAAATGCAGACAAACCCCAAACCCCACTGTGCAACCAGTTCACATGGAAATGCAGCCAAAGCCCAAACCCCACGGTGCAACCAGTTTACAGAGAAATGCAGCCAAACACCGAACCCCACTGTGCAACCAGTTCACAGGGAAATGCAGACAAACGCCAAATCCCCAGAGTGCAACCAGTTTACAGAGAAATGCAGCCAAACGCCAAAGCCCACAGTGCGACCAGCTCACAGGGACATTCAGCCAAAGCCCAAACCCCAAACGCCACGGTGCAACCAGTTCACAGGGAAATGCAGCCAAACCCCGAACCCCACTGTGCAACCAGTTCACAGGGAAATGCAGCCAAACCCCAAAACCCACAATGCCACCAGATCACAGGGAAATGCAGCCAAACCCCGAACACCACGGTGCAACAGTTCACAGGGAAATGCAGCCAAACCCCAAACCCCACTGTGCAACCAGTTCACAGGGAAATGCAGCCAAACCCCGAACACCACGGTGCAACCAGTTCACAGGGAAATGCACCGAAACCCCATTCCCCTCTGTGCAACCAGTTCACATGGAAATGCAGACAAAACCCAAACCCCACGGTGCAACCAGTTCACAGGGAAATGCAGACAAACCCCAAACCCCACTGTGCAACCAGTTCACATGGAAATGCAGCCAAAGCCCAAACCCCACGGTGCAACCAGTTTACAGAGAAATGCAGCCAAACACCGAACCCCACTGTGCAACCAGTTCACAGGGAAATGCAGACAAACGCCAAAATCCACGATGCCACCAGATCACAGGGAAATGCAGACAAACCCCATACACCACGGTGCAACCAGCTCACAGTGTAATGCAGGCAAACCCCAGACCCAACGGTGCAACCAGTTCACAGGGAAATGCAGCCAAACCCCAAAACCAACTCTGCAACCAGTTCACAGGGAAATGCAGCCAAACCCCAAAGCCCACAGTGCGACCGGTTCACAGGGACATTCAGCCAAAGCCCAAACACCAAACCCCACGGTGCAACCAGTTCACAGGGAAATGCTGCCAAACCCCAAACCCCACTGTGCAACCAGTTCACAGGGAAATGCAGCCAAACCCCGAACCCCACTGTGCAACCAGTTCACAGGGAAATGCAGACAAACCCCAAAACCCACAATGCCACCAGATCACAGGGAAATGCAGACAAACCCCATACACCACGGTGCAACCAGCACACAGGGAAATGCAGACAAACCGCAAACCCCACTGTGCAACCAGTTGACAGGGAAACGCAGACAAACCCCAAACACCACTGTGCAACCAGTTCACAGGGAAATGCAGCCAACCCCAAACCCCACTGTGCAACCAGTTCACTGGGAAATGCAGCCAAAACCCGAGCCCCACTGTGCAACCAGTTTACAGGGAGATGCAGACAAACCCCAAACCTCACTGTGAAACCAGTTTCCAGGGAAATGCAGACAAACCCCAAACCCCCCGGTGCCACCAGTTCACAGGGAAATGGAGACAAACCTCAAAACCCACAATGCCACCAGTTCACAGGGAAACGCAGACATACCCCAAACCCCACTGTGCATCCAGTTCACAGGGAAATGCAGACAAACCCCAAACCCCACTGTGCAACCAGTTCACAGGGAAATGCAGACAAACCCCAAACCCCACGGTGCAACCAGTTCACAGTGAAATGCAGACAAACCCCAAACCCCACGGTGCAACCAGTTTACAGAGAAATGCAGCCAAACACCGAACGACACTGTGCAACCAGTTCACAGGGAAATGCAGACAAACCCCATACACCACGGTGCAACCAGCTCACAGTGTAATGCAGGCAAACCCCAGACCCAACGATGCAACCAGTTCACAGGGAAATGCAGCCAAACCCCAAAGCACACAGTGCGACCAGCTCACAGGGACATTCAGCCAAAGCCCAAACCCCAAACGCCACGGTGCAATCAGTTCACAGGGAAGTGCAGCTAAACCCCAAACCCCACTGTGCAACCAGTTCACAGGGAAATGCAGCCAAACCCCAAAACCCACGATGCCACCAGATCACAGGGAAATGCAGAGAAACCCCATACACCACGGCGCAACCAGCACACAGGGAAATGCAGACAAACCGCAAACCCCACAGTGCAATCAGTTGACAGGGAAACGCAGACCAACCCCAAACACCACTGTGCAACCAGTTCACAGGGAAATGCAGCCAACCCCAAAGCCCACTGTGCAACCAGTTCACTGGGAAATGCAGACAAACCCCAAACCCCAAGGTGCAACCAGTTCACTGGGAAATGCAGACAAACCCCAAAACCCAAACCCCACTGAGCAACCAGTTCACATGCAAATGCAGCCAAACCCCAAATCCCAAGCCCCACTGTGCAACCAGTTCACATAGAAATGCAGCCAAATCCCAAACCCCACTGTGCAACCAGTTCACAGTGAAATGCAGCAAAACCCCGAACCCCACTGTGCAACCAGTTCACAGGGAAATGGAGCCAAACCCCGAACCCCACTGTGCAACCATATAACAGGGAAATGCAGCCAAACCCCGAACACCACGGTGCAACCAGTTCACAGGGAAATGCAGCCAAACCCCGAATCCCACTGTGCAACCAGTTCACAGGGAAATGCAGCCAAACCCCGAACGCCACGGTGCAACCAGTTCACAGGGAAATGCACCCAAACCCCAATCCCCTCTGTGCAACCAGTTCACATGGAAATGCAGACCAAACCCAAACCCCACGGTGCAACCAGTTCACAGGGAAATGCAGACAAACCCCAAACACCACTGTGCAACCAGTTCACAGGGAAATGCAGACAAACCCCAAACCTCACTGTGCATCCAGTTCACAGGGAAATGCAGACAAACCCCAAACCCCACGGTGTAACCAGTTCACAGTGAAATGCAGACAAACCCCAAATCCCCACAGTGCAACCAGTTTACAGAGAAATGCAGCCAAACGCCAAAGCCCACAGTGCGACCAGCTCACAGGGACATTCAGCCAAAGCCCAAACCCCAAACGCCACGGTGCAACCAGTTCACAGGGAAACGCAGCCAAACCCCAAACCCCACTGTGCAACCAGTTCACAGGGAAATGCAGCCAAACCCCAAAACCCACAATGCCACCAGATCACAGGGAAATGCAGCCAAACCCCGAACACCCCGGTGCAACCAGTTCACAGGGAAATGCTCCGAAACCCCATTCCCCTCTGTGCAACCAGTTCACATGGAAATGCAGACAAAACCCAAACCCCACGGTGCAACCAGTTCACAGGGAAATGCAGACAAACCCCAAACCCCACTGTGCAACCAGTTCACATGGAAATGCAGCCAAAGCCCAAACCCCACGGTGCAACCAGTTTACAGAGAAATGCAGCCAAACACCGAACCCCACTGTGCAACCAGTTCACAGGGAAATGCAGACAAACGCCAAAATCCACGATGCCACCAGATCACAGAGAAATGCAGACAAACCCCA
Organism: Chiloscyllium plagiosum; assembly: GCF_037043375.1. NCBI lineage: Eukaryota > Metazoa > Chordata > Chondrichthyes > Orectolobiformes > Hemiscylliidae > Chiloscyllium > Chiloscyllium plagiosum. Next base: position 31,078,118 of record NW_028270171.1, read on the forward strand.
CACACCATGGTGCAATCAGCTCACAGTGTAATGCAGGCAAACCCCAGACCCAACGGTGCAACCAGTTGACAGGGAAATGCAGCCAAACCCCAAAACCAACTCTGCAACCAGTTCACAGGGAAATGCAGCCAAACCCCAAAGATCACAGTGCGACCAGTTCACAGGGACATTCAGCCAAAGCCCAAACCCCAAACCCCACGGTGCAACCAGTTCACAGGGAAATGCAGACAAACCCCACTGTGCAACCAGTTCACAGGGAAATGCAGCCAAACACCGAACCCCACTGTGCAACCAGTTCACAGGGAAATGCAGCCAAACCCCGAACCCCACTGTGCAACCAGTTCACAGGGAAATGCAGCCAAACACCGAACCCCACTGTGCAACCAGTTCACAGGGAAATGCAGCCAAACCCCGAACCCCACTGTGCAACCAGTTCACAGGGAAATGCAGCCAAACCCCAAAACCCACAATGCCACCAGTTCACAGGGAAATGCAGCCAAACCCCGAACCCCACTGTGCAACCAGTTCACAGGGAAATGCAGCCAAACCCCAAAACCCACAATGCCACCAGATCACAGGGAAATGCAGCCAAACCCCAAACCCCACTGTGCAACAGTTCACAGGGAAATGCAGCCACACCCCAAAACCAACTCTGCAACCAGTTCACAGGGAAATGCAGCCAAACCCCAAAGATCACAGTGCGACCAGTTCACAGGGACATTCACCCAAAGCCCAAACCCCAAACCCCACGGTGCAACCAGTTCACAGGGAAATGCAGACAAACCCCACTGTGCAACCAGTTCACAGGGAAATGCAGCCAAACACCGAACCCCACTGTGCAACCAGTTCACAGGGAAATGCAGCCAAACCCCCAACCCCACTGTGCAACCAGTTCACAGGGAAATGCAGCCAAACCCCAAAACCCACAATGCCACCAGTTCACAGGGAAATGCAGCCAAACCCCGAACCCCACTGTGCAAACTGTTCACAGGGAAATGCAGCCAAACCCCAAAACCCACAATTCCACCAGATCACAGGGAAATGCAGCCAAACCCCGAACACCACGGTGCAACAGTTCACAGGGAAATGCAGCCAAACACCGAACCCCACTGTGCAACCAGTTCACAGGGAAATGCAGCCAAACCCCCAACCCCACTGTGCAACCAGTTCACAGGGAAATGCAGCCAAACCCCAAAACCCACAATGCCACCAGTTCACAGGGAAATGCAGCCAAACCCCGAACCCCACTGTGCAACCAGTTCACAGGGAAATGCAGCCAAACCCCAAAACCCACAATGCCACCAGATCACAGGGAAATGCAGCCAAACCCCGAACACCACGGTGCAACAGTTCACAGGGAAATGCAGCCAAACCCCAAACCCCACTGTGCAACCAGTTCACAGAGAAATGCAGCCAAACCCCAAAACCAACTCTGCAACCAGTTCACAGGGAAATGCAGCCAAACCCCAAAGATCACAGTGCGACCAGTTCACAGGGACATTCACCCAAAGCCCAAACCCCAAACACCACGGTGCAACCAGTTCACAGGGAAATGCAGACAAACCCTACTGTGCAACCAGTTCACAGGGAAATGCAGCCAAACACCGAACCCCACTGTGCAACCAGTTCACAGGGAAATGCAGCCAAACCCCGAACCCCACTGTGCAACCAGTTCACAGGGAAATGCAGCCAAACCCCAAAACCCACAATGCCACCAGATCACAGGGAAATGCAGCCAAACCCCGAACACCACGGTGCAACAGTTCACAGGGAAATGCAGCCAAACCCCAAACCCCACTGTGCAACCAGTTCACAGGGAAATGCAGCCAAACCCCGAACACCCCGGTGCAACCAGTTCACAGGGAAATGCACCGAAACCCCATTCCCCTCTGTGCAACCAGTTCACATGGAAATGCAGACAAAACCCAAACCGCACGGTGCAACCAGTTCACAGGGAAATGCAGACAAACCCCAAACCCCACTGTGCAACCAGTTCACATGGAAATGCAGCCAAAGCCCAAACCCCACGGTGCAACCAGTTTACAGAGAAATGCAGCCAAACACCGAACCCCACTGTGCAACCAGTTCACAGGGAAATGCAGACAAACGCCAAAATCCACGATGCCACCAGATCACAGAGAAATGCAGACAAACCCCACACACCATGGTGCAATCAGCACACAGGGAAATGCAGACAAACCGCAAACCCCACTGTGCAACCAGTTGACAGGGAAATGCAGACAAACCCCAAACACCACTGTGCAAACAGTTCACAGGGAAATGCAGCCAACCCCAAACCCCACTGTGCAACCAGTTCACTGGGAAATGCAGCCAAAACCTGAGCCCCACTGTGCAACCAGTTCACAGGGAAATGCAGACAAAACCCAAACCCCACGGTGCAACCAGTTCACAGTGAAATGCAGACAAACCCCAAACCCCATGGTGCAACCAGTTCATAGGGAAATGCAGCCAAACGCCAAAGCCCACAGTGCGACCAGCTCACAGGGACATTCAGCCAAAGCCCAAACCCCAAACGCCACGGTGCAACCAGTTCACAGTGAAATGCAGCCAAACCCCAAACCCCACTGTGCAACCAGTTCACAGGGAAATGCAGCCAAACCCCAAAACCCACGATGCCACCAGATCACAGGGAAATGCAGACAAACCCCATACACCACGGTGCAACCAGCACACAGGGAAATGCAGACAAACCGCAAACCCCACAGTGCAACCAGTTGACAGGGAAACGCAGACAAACCCCAAACACCACTGTGCAACCAGTTCACAGGGAAATGCAGACAAACCCAAAAACCCAAACCCCACTGAGCAACCTGTTCACTGGGAAATGCAGACAAACCCCAAACCGCACGGTGCAACCAGTTCACAGGGAAATGCAGCCAAACTCCGAACCCCACTGTGCAACCAGTTCACAGGGAAATGCAGCCAAACCCCGAACCCCACTGTGCAACCAGTTTACAGAGAAATGCAGCCAAACACCGAACCCCACTGTGCAACCAGTTCACAGGGAAATGCAGACAAACGCCAAAATCCACAATGCCACCAGATCACAGGGAAATGCACCCAAACCCCATACACCACGGTGCAACCAGCACACAGGGAAATGCAGCCAAACCCCGAACACCACGGTGCAACCAGTTCACAGGGAAATGCAGCCAAACCCCGAACACCACGGTGCAACCAGTTCACAGGGAAATGCACCCAAACCTCAATCCCCTCTGTGCAACCAGTTCACATGGAAATGCAGACAAAACACAAACCCCATGGTGCAACCAGTTCACAGGGAAATGCAGACAAACCCCAAACCCCACTGTGCAACCAGTTCACAGGGAAATGCAGACAAACCCCAAACCCCACTGTGCATCCAGTTCACAGGGAAATGCAGACAAACCCCAAACCCCACTGTGCAACCAGTTCACAGGGAAATGCAGACAAACCCCAAACCCCACGGTGAAACCAGTTCACAGGGAAATGCAGACAAACCCCAAACGGCACGGTGCAACCAGTTTACAGTGAAATTCAACCAAACCCCAAACCCCACTGTGCAACCAGTTCACAGGGAAATGCAGCCAAACCCCAAAACCCACGATGCCACCAGATCACAGGGAAATGCAGACAAACCCCATACACCACGGTGCAACCAGCACACAGGGAAATGCAGACAAACCCCATACACCACGGTGCAACCAGCACACAGGAAAATGCAGCCAAACCCAAAACCTCACGATGCAAAAAGTTCACAGGGAAATGCAGACGAACCGCAAACCCCACTGTGCATCCAGTTGACAGGGAAACGCAGACAAACCCCAAACCCCACTGTGCAATCAGTTCACAGGGAAATGCAGCCAAACCCCAAAACCCACAATGCCACCAGTTCACAGGGAAATGCAGCCAAACCCCGAACCCCACTGTGCAACCAGTTCACAGGGAAATGCAGCCAAACCCCAAAACCCACAATGCCACCAGATCACAGGGAAATGCAGCCAAACCCCGAACACCACGGTGCAACAGTTCACAGGGAAATGCAGCCAAACACCGAACCCCACTGTGCAACCAGTTCACAGGGAAATGCAGCCAAACCCCCAACCCCACTGTGCAACCAGTTCACAGGGAAATGCAGCCAAACCCCAAAACCCACAATGCCACCAGTTCACAGGGAAATGCAGCCAAACCCCGAACCCCACTGTGCAACCAGTTCACAGGGAAATGCAGCCAAACCCCAAAACCCACAATGCCACCAGATCACAGGGAAATGCAGCCAAACCCCGAACACCACGGTGCAACAGTTCACAGGGAAATGCAGCCAAACCCCAAACCCCACTGTGCAACCAGTTCACAGAGAAATGCAGCCAAACCCCAAAACCAACTCTGCAACCAGTTCACAGGGAAATGCAGCCAAACCCCAAAGATCACAGTGCGACCAGTTCACAGGGACATTCACCCAAAGCCCAAACCCCAAACACCACGGTGCAACCAGTTCACAGGGAAATGCAGACAAACCCCACTGTGCAACCAGTTCACAGGGAAATGCAGCCAAACACCGAACCCCACTGTGCAACCAGTTCACAGGGAAATGCAGCCAAACCCCGAACCCCACTGTGCAACCAGTTCACAGGGAAATGCAGCCAAACCCCAAAACCCACAATGCCACCAGATCACAGGGAAATGCAGCCAAACCCCGAACACCACGGTGCAACAGTTCACAGGGAAATGCAGCCAAACCCCAAACCCCACTGTGCAACCAGTTCACAGGGAAATGCAGCCAAACCCCGAACACCCCGGTGCAACCAGTTCACAGGGAAATGCACCGAAACCCCATTCCCCTCTGTGCAACCAGTTCACATGGAAATGCAGACAAAACCCAAACCGCACGGTGCAACCAGTTCACAGGGAAATGCAGACAAACCCCAAACCCCACTGTGCAACCAGTTCACATGGAAATGCAGCCAAAGCCCAAACCCCACGGTGCAACCAGTTTACAGAGAAATGCAGCCAAACACCGAACCCCACTGTGCAACCAGTTCACAGGGAAATGCAGACAAACGCCAAAATCCACGATGCCACCAGATCACAGAGAAATGCAGACAAACCCCACACACCATGGTGCAATCAGCACACAGGGAAATGCAGACAAACCGCAAACCCCACTGTGCAACCAGTTGACAGGGAAATGCAGACAAACCCCAAACACCACTGTGCAAACAGTTCACAGGGAAATGCAGCCAACCCCAAACCCCACTGTGCAACCAGTTCACTGGGAAATGCAGCCAAAACCTGAGCCCCACTGTGCAACCAGTTCACAGGGAAATGCAGACAAAACCCAAACCCCACGGTGCAACCAGTTCACAGTGAAATGCAGACAAACCCCAAACCCCATGGTGCAACCAGTTCATAGGGAAATGCAGCCAAACGCCAAAGCCCACAGTGCGACCAGCTCACAGGGACATTCAGCCAAAGCCCAAACCCCAAACGCCACGGTGCAACCAGTTCACAGTGAAATGCAGCCAAACCCCAAACCCCACTGTGCAACCAGTTCACAGGGAAATGCAGCCAAACCCCAAAACCCACGATGCCACCAGATCACAGGGAAATGCAGACAAACCCCATACACCACGGTGCAACCAGCACACAGGGAAATGCAGACAAACCGCAAACCCCACAGTGCAACCAGTTGACAGGGAAACGCAGACAAACCCCAAACACCACTGTGCAACCAGTTCACAGGGAAATGCAGACAAACCCAAAAACCCAAACCCCACTGAGCAACCTGTTCACTGGGAAATGCAGACAAACCCCAAACCGCACGGTGCAACCAGTTCACAGGGAAATGCAGCCAAACTCCGAACCCCACTGTGCAACCAGTTCACAGGGAAATGCAGCCAAACCCCGAACCCCACTGTGCAACCAGTTTACAGAGAAATGCAGCCAAACACCGAACCCCACTGTGCAACCAGTTCACAGGGAAATGCAGACAAACGCCAAAATCCACAATGCCACCAGATCACAGGGAAATGCACCCAAACCCCATACACCACGGTGCAACCAGCACACAGGGAAATGCAGCCAAACCCCGAACACCACGGTGCAACCAGTTCACAGGGAAATGCACCCAAACCTCAATCCCCTCTGTGCAACCAGTTCACATGGAAATGCAGACAAAACACAAACCCCATGGTGCAACCAGTTCACAGGGAAATGCAGACAAACCCCAAACCCCACTGTGCAACCAGTTCACAGGGAAATGCAGACAAACCCCAAACCCCACTGTGCATCCAGTTCACAGGGAAATGCAGACAAACCCCAAACCCCACTGTGCAACCAGTTCACAGGGAAATGCAGACAAACCCCAAACCCCACGGTGAAACCAGTTCACAGGGAAATGCAGACAAACCCCAAACGGCACGGTGCAACCAGTTTACAGTGAAATTCAACCAAACCCCAAACCCCACTGTGCAACCAGTTCACAGGGAAATGCAGCCAAACCCCAAAACCCACGATGCCACCAGATCACAGGGAAATGCAGACAAACCCCATACACCACGGTGCAACCAGCACACAGGGAAATGCAGACAAACCCCATACACCACGGTGCAACCAGCACACAGGAAAATGCAGCCAAACCCAAAACCTCACGATGCAAAAAGTTCACAGGGAAATGCAGACGAACCGCAAACCCCACTGTGCATCCAGTTGACAGGGAAACGCAGACAAACCCCAAACCCCACTGTGCAATCAGTTCACAGGGAAATGCAGCCAAACCCCAAAACCAACTCTGCAACCAGTTCACAGGGAAATGCAGCCAAACCCCAAAGCCCACAGTGCGACCAGTTCACAGGGAAATGCAGACAAACCCCACTGTGCAACCAGTTCACAGGGAAATGCAACCAAACCCCGAACCCCACTGTGCAACCAGTTCTCAGGGAAATGCAGCCAAACCCCAAAACCCACGATGCCACCAGATCACAGGGAAATGCAGACAAACCCCATACACCACGGTGCAACCAGCACACAGGGAAATGCAGACAAACCACACCCCACTGTGCAACCAGTTGACAGGGAAACGCAGACAAACGCCAAACACCACTGTGCAACCAGTTCACAGGGAAATGCAGCCAACCCCAAACCCCACTGTGCAACCAGTTCACTGGGAAATGCAGACAAACCCCAAACCCCAAGGTGCAACCAGTTCACTGGGAAATGCAGCCAAAACCTGAGCCCCACTGTGCAACCGGTTTACAGGGAAATGCAGACAAACCCCAAACCTCACTGTGCAACCAGTTTCCAGGGAAATGCAGACAAACCCCAAACCCCCCGGTGCCACCAGTTCACAGGGAAATGGAGACAAACCTCAAAACCCACAATGCCACAAGTTCACAGGGAAATGCAGACATACCCCAAACCCCACTGTGCCACCAGTTCACAGGGAAATGCAGACAAACCCCAAACCCCACGGTGCAACCAGTTCACAGTGAAATGCAGACAAACCCCAAACCCCACGGTGCAACCAGTTTCCAGAGAAATGCAGCCAAACACCGAACGACACTGTGCAACCAGTTCACAGGGAAATGCAGACAAACGCCAAAATCCACGATGCCAACAGATCACAGGGAAATGCAGACAAATCCCATACACCACGGTGCAACCAGCTCACACTGTAATGCAGGCAAACCCCAGACCCAACGGTGCAACCAGTTCACAGGGAAATGCAGCCAAACCCCAAAACCAACTCTGCAACCAGTTAACAGGGAAATGCAGCCAAACCCCGAACACCACGGTGCAACCAGTTCACAGGGAAATGCAGCCAAACGCCGAACCCCACAGTGCAACCAGTTCCCAGGGAAATGCAGCCAAACCCCGAACACCACGGTGCAACCAGTTCACAGGGAAATGCACCCAAACCCCAATCCCCACTGTGCAACCAGTTCACATGGAAATGCAGACAAAACCCAAACCCCACGGTGCAACCAGTTCACAGGGAAATGCACCCAAACCCCAAACCCCACTGTGCAACCAGTTCACAGGGAAATGCAGACAAACCCCAAACCCCACTGTGCACCCAGTTCACAGGGAAATGCAGACAAACCCCAAACCCCACTGTGCAACCAGTTCACAGGGAAATGCAGACAAACCCCAAACCCCACGGTGTTACCAGTTGACAGTGAAATGCAGACAAACCCCAAACGCCACGGTGCAACCAGTTCACAGGGAAATGCAGCCAAACCCCAAACCCCACTGTGCAACCAGTTCACAGGGAAATGCAGCCAAACCCCAAAACCCACGATGCCACCAGATCACAGGGAAACGCAGACAAACCCCAAACACCACTGTGCAACCAGTTCACAGGGAAATGCAGCCAACCCCAAAGCCCACTGTGCAACCAGTTCACTGGGAAATGCAGCCAAACCCCAAACCTCAAGGTGCAACCAGTTCACTGGGAAATGCAGCCAAAACCCGAACCCCACTGTGCAACCAGTTCACAGGGAAATGTAGACAAACCCCAAACCCCACGGTGCCACCAGTTCACAGGGAAATGCAGACAAACCCCAAACCCCAAACCCCACTGTGCAACCAGTTCACAGGGAAATGTAGACAAACCCCAAACCCCACGGTGCAACCAGTTTACAGAGAAATGCAGCCAAACACCGAACCACACTGTGCAACCAGTTCACAGGGAAATGCAGACAAACGCCAAAATCCACGATGCCACCAGATCACACGGAAATGCAGACAAACCCCATACACCACGGTGCAACCAGCTCACAGTGTAATGCAGGCAAACCCCAGACCCAACGGTGCAACCAGTTCACAGGGAAATGCAGCCAAACCCCAAAACCAACTCTGCAACCAGTTCACAGGGAAATGCAGCCAAACCCCAAAGCCCACAGTGCGACCAGTTCACAGGGACATTCAGCCAAACTCCAAACCCCACGGTACAACCAGATCACAGGGAAATGCAGCCAAACCCCAAAACCCACGATGCCACCAGATCACAGGGAAATGCAGACAAACCCCATACACCACGGTGCAACCAGCACACAGGGAAATGCAGACAAACCGCAAACCCCACAGTGCAACCAGATGACAGGGAAACGCAGACAAACCCCAAACACCGCTGTGCAACCAGTTCGCAGGGAAATGCAGCCAACCCCAAACCCCACTGTGCAACCAGTTCACTGGGAAATGCAGACAAACCCCAAACCCCAAGGTGCAACCAGTTCACTGGGAAATGCAGCCAAAACCCGAGCCCCACTGTGCAACCAGTTTACAGGGAAATGCAGACAAACCCCGAACCCCACTGTGCAACCAGTTCACAGGGAAATGCAGCCGAACACCGAACACCACTGTGCAACCAGTTAACAGGGAAATGCAGCCAAACCCCGAACACCACGGTGCAACCAGTTCACAGGGAAATGCAGCCAAACCCCGAACCCCACAGTGCAACCAGTTCCAAGGGAAATGCAGCCAAACCCCGAACACCACGGTGCAACCAGTTCACAGGGAAATGCACCCAAACCCCAATCCCCACTGTGCAACCAGTTCACATGGAAATGCAGACAAAACCCAAACCCCACGGTGCAACCAGTTCACAGGGAAATGCAGACAAACCCCAAACCCCAATGTGCAACCAGATCACAGGGAAATGCAGACAAACCCCGAACACCACGGTGCAACCAGTTCACAGGGAAATGCACCCAAACCCCAATCCCCACAGTGCAACCAGTTCACATGGAAATGCAGACAAAACCCAAACCCCACGGTGCAACCAGTTCACAGGGAAATGCACCCAAAGCCCAAACCCCACTGTGCAACCAGTTCACAGGGAAATGCAGACAAACCCCAAACCCCACTGTGCACCCAGTTCACAGGGAAATGCAGACAAACCCCAAACCCCACTGTGCAACCAGTTCACAGGGAAATGCAGACAAACCCCAAACCCCACGGTGTTACCAGTTCACTGGGAAATGCAGCCAAAACCCGAACCCCACTGTGCAACCAGTTCACAGGGAAATGTAGACAAACCCCAAACCCCACGATGCCACCAGTTCACAGGGAAATGCAGACAAACCCCAAACCCCACTGTGCAACCAGTTCACATGCAAATGCAGCCAAACCCCAAATCCCAAACCCCACTGTGCAGCCAGTTCACATAGAAATGCAGCCAAATCCCAAACCCCACTGTGCAACCAGTTCACAGTGAAATGCAGCCAAACCCCGAACCCCACTGTGCAACCAGTTCACAGGGAAATGCAGCCAAACCCCATACACCACGGTGCAACCAGCACACAGGGAAATGCAGACAAACCGCAAACCCCACAGTGCAACCAGATGACAGGGAAACGCAGACAAACCCCAAACACCGCTGTGCAACCAGTTCACAGGGAAATGCAGCCAACCCCAAACCCCACTGTGCAACCAGTTCACTGGGAAATGCAGACAAACCCCAAACCCCAAGGTGCAACCAGTTCACTGGGAAATGCAGCCAAAACCCGAGCCCCACTGTGCAACCAGTTCACAGGGAAATGTAGACAAACCCCAAACCCTTCGGTGCCACCATTTCACAGGGAAATTCTGACAAACCGCAAAATCCACGATGCCACCAGATCACAATGAAATGCAGAAAACCCCAATCCCCACGGTGCAACCAGCTCACAGGGAAATGCAGACAAAACCCCAAACCCCAAACTCCACTGAGCAACCAGTTCACATGCAAATTCAGCCAAAGCACAAACCCCACGGTGCAACCAGTACACATAGAAATGCAGCCAAATCCCAAACACCACTGTGCAACCAGTTCACAGGGAAATGTAGCCAAACCCCGAATCCAACTGTGCAACCAGTTCACAGGGAAATGCAGCCAAACCCCGAACACCACGGTGCAACCAGTTCACAGGGAAATGCAGCCAAACCCCGAACCCCACTGTGCAACCAGTTCACAGGGAAATGCAGCCAAACCCCAAACCCCACTGTGCAACCCGTTCACAGGGAAATGCAGCCGAACACCGATCACCACTGTGCAACCAGTTAACAGGGAAATGCAGCCAAACCCCGAACACCACGGTGCAACCAGTTCACAGGGAAATGCAGCCAAATCCCAAACCCCACGGTGCAACCAGTTCACAGGGAAATGCAGCCAAACCGCGAACCGCACTGTGCAACCAGTTCACAGGGAAATGCAGCCAAACCCCGAACCCCACTGTGCAACCAGTTCACAGGGAAATGCAGCCAAACCCTGAACCCCACTGTGCAACCAGTTCACAGGGAAATGCAGACATACCCCATACACCACGGTGCTACCAGCACACAGGGAAATGCAGCCAAACCCCAAACCTCACGATGCAACCAGTTCACAGGGAAATGCAGACGAACCGCAAACCCCACTATGCATCCAGTTGACAGGGAAACGCAGACAAACCCCAAACCCCACTGTGCAATCAGTTCACAGGGAAATGCAGCCAAACCCCAAACCCCACTGTGCAACCAGTTCACAGGGAAATGCAGCCAAACCCCGAACACCACAGTGCAACAGGTTCACAGGGAAATGCAGCCAAACGCCGAACCCCACGGTGCCACCAGTTCACAGGGAAATGCAGACAAACCCCAAAACCCACGGTGCAACCAGTTCACAGGGAAATGCAGCAAAACTCTGAAACAGCACTGTGCGACCAGTTCACAGGGAAGTGCAGACAAACCCCAAAGCCCACTGTGCAACTAGTTCACAGGGAAATGCAGCCAAACCCAAACCCCACTGTGCAACCAGTTCACAGGGAAATGCAGACAAACCTCAAAACCCACGACGCCACCAGATCACAGGGAAATGCAGACAAACCCCATACACCACGGTGCAACCAGCACACAGGGAAATGCAGCCAAACCCCGAACCCCACAGTGCAACCAGTTCCCAGGGAAATGTAGCCAAACCACAAACACCACGGTGCAACCAGTTCACAGGGAAATGCACCCAAACCCCAATCCCCACTGTGCCACCAGTTCACATGGAAATGCAGACAAAACCCAAACCCCACGGTGCAACCAGTTCACAGGGAAATGCAGACAAACCCCGAACCCCAAACCCCACTGAGCAACCAGTTCACATGCAAATGCAGCCAAACCCCAAATCCCAAACCACACTGTGCAGCTAGTTCACATAGAAATGCAGCCAAATCCCAAACCCCACTGTGCAACCAGTTCACAGTGAAATGCAGCCAAACCCCGAACACCACGGTGCAACCAGTTCACAGGGAAATGCAGCCAAACCCCGAACCCCACTGTGCAACCAGTTCACAGGGAAATGCAGCCAAACCCCGAACACCACGGTGCAACCAGTTCACAGGGAAATGCACCCAAACCCCAATCCCCTCTGTGCAACCAGTTCACATGGAAATGCACTCAAAACCCAAACCCCACGGTGCAACCAGTTTACAGAGAAATGCAGCCAAACACCGAACCCCACTGTGCAACCAGTTCACAGGGAAATGCAGACAAACGCCAAAATCCACGATGCCACCAGATCACATGGAAATGCAGACAAACCCCATACACCACGGTGCAACCAACTCACAGTGTAATGCAGGCAAACCCCAGACCCAACGGTGCAACCAGTTCACAGGGAAATGCAGCCAAACCCCAAAGCCCACAGTGCGACCAGTTCACAGGTACATTCAGCCAAACCCCAAACCCCACGGTGCAACCAGATCACAGGGAAATGCAGCCAAACCCCAAAACCCACGATGCCACCAGATCACAGTGAAATGCAGACAAACCCCATACACCACGGTGCAACCAGCACACAGGGAAATGCAGACAAACCGCAAACCCCACAGTGCAACCAGTTGACAGGGAAACGCAGACAAACCCCAAACCCCACTGTGCAACCAGTTCACAGGGAAATGCAGCCAACCCCAAACCCCACTGTGCAACCAGTTCACTGGGAAATGCAGACAAACCCCAAAGTGCAACCAGTTCACTGGGAAATGCAGCCAAAACCCGAGCCCCACTGTGCAACCAGTTTACAGGGAAATGCAGACAAACCCCGAACCCCACTGTGCAACCAGTTCACAGGGAAATGTAGACAAACCCCAAACCCTTCGGTGCCACCATTTCACAGGGAAATTCAGACAAACCGCAAAATCCACGATGCCACCAGATCACAATGAAATGCAGAAAAACCCCAAATCCCACGGTGCAACCAGCACACAGGGAAATGCAGACAAAACCCCAAACCCCAAACTCCACTGAGCAACCAGTTCACATGCAAATTCAGCCAAAGCACAAACCCCACGGTGCAACCAGTTCACAGGGAAATGTAGCCAAACCCCGAATCCAACTGTGCAACCAGTTCACAGGGAAATGTAGCCAAACCCCGAATCCAACTGTGCAACCAGTTCACAGGGAAATGCAGCCAACCCCAAACACCACGGTGCAACCAGTTCACAGGGAAATGCAGCCAAACCCCGAACCCCACTGTGCAACCAGTTCACAGGGAAATGCAGCCAAACCCCAAACCCCACGGCGCAACCAGTTCACAGGGAAATGCAGCCGAACACCGAACACCACTGTGCAACCAGTTAACAGGGAAATGCAGCCAAACCCCGAACACCACGGTGCAACCAGTTCCCAGGGAAATGCAGCCAAACCCCGAACACCACGGTGCAACCAGTTCACAGGGAAATGCACCCAAACTCCAATCCCCACTGTGCAACCAGTTCACATGGAAATGCAGACAAAACCCAAACCCCACGGTGCAACCAGTTCACAGGGAAATGCAGACAAACCCCAAACCCCACTGTGCATCCTGTTCACGTGGAAATGCAACCAAACCCCAAACCCCACTGTGCAACCAGTTCACAGGGAAATGTAGACAAACCCCAAACCCCACGGTGCAACCAGTTCACAGTGAAATGCAGACAAACCCCAAACCCCACTGTGCATCCAGTTCACGTGGAAATGCAACCAAACCCCAAACCCCACTGTGCAACCAGTTCACATGGAAATGCAGACAAAACCCAAACCCCACGGTGCAACCAGTTCACAGGGAAATGCAGACAAACCCCAAACCCCACTGTGCATCCAGTTCACGTGGAAATGCAACCAAACCCCAAACCCCACTGTGCAACCAGTTCACATGGAAATGCAGACAAAACCCAAACCCCACGGTGCAACCAGTTCACAGGGAAATGCAGACAAACCCCAAACCCCACTGTGCATCCAGTTCACGTGGAAATGCAACCAAACCCCAAACCCCACTGTGCAACCGGTTCACAGGGAAATGCAGACAAACCCCAAACCCCACTGTGCATCCAGTTCACGTGGAAATGCAACCAAACCCCAAACCCCACTGTGCAACCAGTTCACAGGGAAATGTAGACAAACCCCAAACCCCACGGTGCAACCAGTTCACAGTGAAATGCAGACAAACCCCAATCCCCACAGTGCAACCAGTTTACAGAGAAATGCAGCCAAACACCGAACCCCACTCTGCAACCAGTACACAGGGAAATGCCGACAAACCCCAAACCCTAAACCCCACTGAGCAACCAGTTCACATGCAAATGCAGCCAAATCCCAAACCCCACGGTGCAACCAGTTCACAGGGAAATGCAGCCAAACCCCGAACCGCACTGTGCAACCAGTTCACAGGGAAATGCAGCCAAACCCCGAACCCCACTGTGCAACCAGTTCACAGGGAAATGCAGCCAAACCCCGAACCCCACTGTGCAACCAGTTCACAGGGAAATGCAGACATACCCCATACACCACGGTGCAACCAGCACACAGGGAAATGCAGCCAAACCCCAAACCTCACGATGCAACCAGTTCACAAGGAAATGCAGACGAACCGCAAACCCCACTGTGCATCCTGTTGACAGGGAAACGCAGACAAACCCCAAACCCCACTGTGCAATCAGTTCACAGGGAAATGCAGCCAAACCCCAAACGCCACTGTGCAACCAGTTCACAGGGAAATGCAGCCGAACACCGAACACCACTGTGCAACCAGTTAACAGGGAAATGCAGCCAAACCCCGAATACCACGGTGCAACCAGTTCACAGGGAAATGCAGCCAAACCCCGAACCCCACAGTGCAACCAGTTCCCAGTGAAATGCAGCCAAACCCTGAACACCACGGTGCGACCAGTTCACAGGGACATTCAGCCAAACCCCAAACCCCATGGTGCAACCAGTTCACATGGAAATGCAGCCAAACCCCAAAACCCACGATGCCACCAGATCACAGGGAAATGCAGACAAACCCCATACACCACGGTGCAACCAGCACACAGGGAAATGCAGACAAACCGCAAACCCCACAGTGCAACCAGTTGACAGGGAAACGCAGACAAACCCCAAACCCCACTGTGCAACCAGTTCACAGGGAAATGCAGCCAACCCCAAACCCCACTGTGCAACCAGTTCACTGGGAAATGCAGACAAACCCCAAACCCCAAGGTGCAACCAGTTCACTGGGAAATGCAGCCAAAACCCGAGCCCCACTGTGCAACCAGTTTACAGGGAAATGCAGCCAAACCCCAAACCCCACGGTGCAACCAGTTCACAGGGAAATGCAGCCGAACACCGAACACCACTGTGCAACCAGTTAACAGGGAAATGCAGCCAAACCCCGAACACCACGGTGCAACCAGTTCCCAGGGAAATGCAGACAAAACCCAAACCCCACGGTGCAACCAGTTCACAGGGAAATGCAGACAAACCCCAAACCCCACTGTGCAACCGGTTCACAGGGAAATGCAGACAAACCCCAAACCCCACTGTGCATCCAGTTCACGTGGAAATGCAACCAAACCCCAAACCCCACTGTGCAACCAGTTCACAGGGAAATGTAGACAAACCCCAAACCCCACGGTGCAACCAGTTCACAGTGAAATGCAGACAAACCCCAATCCCCACAGTGCAACCAGTTTACAGAGAAATGCAGCCAAACACAGAACCCCACTGTGCAACCAGTACACAGGGAATTGCCGACAAACCCCAAACCCTAAACCCCACTGAGCAACAAGTTCACATGCAAATGCAGCCAAATCCCAAACCCCACGGTGCAACCAGTTCACAGGGAAATGCAGCCAAACCCCGAACCGCACTGTGCAACCAGTTCACAGGGAAATGCAGCCAAACCCCGAACCCCACTGTGCAACCAGTTCACAGGGAAATGCAGCCAAACCCCGAACCCCACTGTGCAACCAGTTCACAGGGAAATGCAGACATACCCCATACACCACGGTGCAACCAGCACACAGGGAAATGCAGCCAAACCCCAAACCTCACGATGCAACCAGTTCACAGGGAAATGCAGACGAACCGCAAACCCCACTGTGCATCCAGTTGACAGGGAAACGCAGACAAACCCCAAACCCCACTGTGCAATCAGTTCACAGGAAAATGCAGCCAAACCCCAAACGCCACTGTGCAACCAGTTCACAGGGAAATGCAGCCGAACCCCAATCCCCTCTGTGCAACCAGTTCACATGGAAATGCACTCAAAACCCAAACCCCACGGTGCAACCAGTTTACAGAGAAATGCAGCCAAACACCGAACCCCACTGTGCAACCAGTTCACAGGGAAATGCAGACAAACGCCAAAATCCACGATGCCACCAGATCACATGGAAATGCAGGCAAACCCCAGACCCAACGGTGCAACCAGTTCACAGGGAAATGCAGCCAAACCCCAAAGCCCACAGTGCGACCAGTTCACAGGGACATTCAGCCAAACCCCAAACCCCACGGTGCAACCAGTTAACAGGGAAATGCAGCCAAACCCCGAATACCACGGTGCAACCAGTTCACAGGGACATTCAGCCAAACCCCAAACCCCATGGTGCAACCAGTTCACATGGAAATGCAGCCAAACCCCAAAACCCACGATGCCACCAGATCACAGGGAAATGCAGACAAACCCCATACACCACGGTGCAACCAGCACACAGGGAAATGCAGACAAACCGCAAACCCCACAGTGCAACCAGTTGACAGGGAAACGCAGACAAACCCCAAACCCCACTGTGCAACCAGTTCACAGGGAAATGCAGCCAACCCCAAACCCCACTGTGCAACCAGTTCACTGGGAAATGCAGACAAACCCCAAACCCCAAGGTGCAACCAGTTCACTGGGAAATGCAGCCAAAACCCGAGCCCCACTGTGCAACCAGTTTACAGGGAAATGCAGACAAACCCCGAACCCCACTGTGCAACCAGTTCACAGGGAAATGTAGACAAACCCCAATCCCTTCGGTGCCACCATTTCACAGGGAAATTCAGACAAACCGCAAAATCCACGATGCCACCAGATCACAATGAAATGCAGAAAACCCCAATCCCCACGGTGCAACCAGCTCACAGGGAAATGCAGACAAAACCCCAAACCCCAAACTCCACTGAGCAACCAGTTCACATGCAAATTCAGCCAAAGCACAAACCCCACGGTGCAACCAGTACACATAGAAATGCAGCCAAATCCCAAACACCACTGTGCAACCAGTTCACAGGGAAATGTAGCCAAACCCCGAATCCAACTGTGCAACCAGTTCACAGGGAAATGCAGCCAAACCCCGAACACCACGGTGCAACCAGTTCACAAGGAAATGCAGCCAAACACCGAACCCCACTGTGCAACCAGTTCACAGGGAAATGCAGCCAAACCCCAAACCCCACGGTGCAACCAGTTCACAGGGAAATGCAGCCGAACACCGAACACCACTGTGCAACCAGTTAACAGGGAAATGCAGCCAAACCCCGAACACCACGGTGCAACCAGTTCACAGGGAAATGCAGCCAAACCCCGAACCCCACAGTGCAACCAGTTCCCAGGGAAATGCAGCCAAACCCCGAACACCACGGTGCAACCAGTTCACAGGGAAATGCAGACAAACCCCAAACCCCACTGTGCATCCAGTTCACATGGAAATGCAGACAAAACCCAAACCCCACGGTGCAACCAGTTCACAGGGAAATGCAGACAAACCCCAAACCCCACTGTGCAACCGGTTCACAGGGAAATGCAGACAAACCCCAAACCCCACTGTGCATCCAGTTCACGTGGAAATGCAACCAAACCCCAAACCCCACTGTGCAACGAGTTCACAGGAAATGTAGACAAACCCCAAACCCCACTGTGCAACCAGTTCATAGGGAAATGCAGACGAACCGCAAACCCCACTGTGCATCCTGTTGACAGGGAAACGCAGACAAACCCCAAACCCCACTGTGCAATCAGTTCACAGGGAAATGCAGCCAAACCCCAAACCCCACTGTGCAACCAGTTCACAGGGAAATGCAGCCGAACACCGAACACCACTGTGCAACCAGTTAACAGGGAAATGCAGCCAAACCCCGAACACCACGGTGCAACCAGTTCCCAGGGAAATGCAGCCAAACCCCGAACACCACGGTGCAACCAGTTCACAGGGAAATGCACCCAAACCTCAATCCCCACTGTGCAACCAGTTCACATGGAAATGCAGACAAACCCCAAACCCCACTGTGCATCTGGTTCACAGGGAAATGCAACCAAACCCCAAACCCCACTGTGCATCTGGTTCACAGGGAAATGCAACCAAACCCCAAACCCCACAGTGCAACCAGTTCACAGGGAATTGTAGACAAACCCCAAACCCCACTGTGCAACCAGTTCACAGTGAAATGCAGACAAAACCCAAACCCCACGGTGCAACCAGTTCACAGGGAAATGCAGACAAACCCCAATCCCCACTGTGCAACCAGTTCACAGGGAAATGCAGACAAACCCCAAACCCCACTGTGCATCTGGTTCACAGGGAAATGCAACCAAACCCCAAACCCCACAGTGCAACCAGTTCACAGGGAATTGTAGACAAACCCCAAACCCCACGGTGCAACCAGTTCACAGTGAAATGCAGACAAACCCCAATCCCCACAGTGCAACCAGTTTACAGAGAAATGCAGCCAAACACCGAACCCCACTGTGCAACCAGTACACAGGGAAATGCCGACAAACCCCAAACCCTAAACCCCACTGAGCAACCAGTTCACATGCAAATGCAGCCAAATCCCAAACCCCACGGTGCAACCAGTTCACAGGGAAATGCAGCCAAACCCCGAACCGCACTGTGCAACCAGTTCACAGGGAAATGCAGCCAAACCCCGAACCCCACTGTGCAACCAGTTCACAGGGAAATGCAGCCAAACCCCGAACCCCACTGTGCAACCAGTTCACAGGGAAATGCAGACAAACCCCATACACCACGGTGCAACCAGCACACAGGGAAATGCAGCCAAACCCCAAACCTCACGATGCAACCAGTTCACAGGGAAATGCAGACGAACCGCAAACCCCACTGTGCATCCAGTTGACAGGGAAACGCAGACAAACCCCAAACCCCACTGTGCAATCAGTTCACAGGGAAATGCAGCCAAACCCCGAACCGCACTGTGCAACCAGTTCACAGGGAAATGCAGCCAAACCCCGAACACCACAGTGCAACAGGTTCACAGTGAAATGCAGCCAAAAAAGCCGAAACCCCACGGTGCCACCAGTTCACAGGGAAATGTAGCCAAATCCCAAACCGCACGGTGCAACAAGTTCACAGGCAAATGCAGCCAAACCCCGAACCGCACTGTGCAACCAGTTCACAGGGAAATGCAGCCAAACCCCGAACCCCACTGTGCAACCAGTTCACATGGAAATGCAGCCAAACCCCGAACCCCACTGTGCAACCAGTTCACAGGGAAATGCAGACATACCCCATACACCACGGTGCAACCAGCACACAGGGAAATGCAGCCAAACCCCAAACCTCACGATGCAACCAGTTCACAGGGAAATGCAGACGAACCGCAAACCCCACTGTGCATCCAGTTGACAGGGAAACGCAGACAAACCCCAAACCCCACTGTGCAATCAGTTCACAGGGAAATGCAGCCAAACCCCAAACCCCACTGTGCAACCAGTTCACAGGGAAATGCAGCCGAACACCGAACACCACTGTGCAACCAGTTAACAGGGAAATGCAGCCAAACCCCGAACACCACGGTGCAACCAGTTCTCAGGGAAATGCAGCCAAACCCCGAACCCCACAGTGCAACCAGTTCCCAGGGAAATGCAGCCAAACCCCGAACACCACGGTGCAACCAGTTCACAGGGAAATGCACCCAAACCCCAATCCCCACTGTGCAACCAATTCACATGGAAATGCAGACAAAACCCAAACCCCACGGTGCAACCAGTTCACAGGGAAATGCAGACAAACCCCAAACCCCACTGTGCAACCAGTTCACAGGGAAATGCAGACAAACCCCAAACCCCACTGTGCATCTGGTTCACAGGGAAATGCAACCAAACCCCAAACCCCACAGTGCAACCAGTTCACAGGGAAATGTAGACAAACCCCAAACCCCACGGTGCAACCAGTTCACAGTGAAATGCAGACAAACCCCAATCCCCACAGTGCAACCAGTTTACAGAGAAATGCAGCCAAACACAGAACCCCACTGTGCAACCAGTACACAGGGAAATGCCGACAAACCCCAAACCCTAAACCCCACTGAGCAACCAGTTCACATGCAAATGCAGCCAAATCCCAAACCCCACGGTGGAACCACTGAGCAACCAGATCACATGCAAACTCAGCCAAAGCACAAACCCCACGGTGCAACCAGTACACATAGAAATGCAGCCAAATCCCAAACACCACTGTGTAACCAGTTCACAGGGAAATGTAGCCAAACCCCGAATCCAACTGTGCAACCAGTTCACAGGGAAATGCAGCCAAACCCCGAACACCACGGTGCAACCAGTTCACAGGGAAATGCAGCCAAACCCCAAACCCCACGGTGCAACCAGTTCACAGGGAAATGCAGCCGAACACCGAACACCACTGTGCAACCAGTTAACAGGGAAATGCAGCCAAACCCCGAACACCACGGTGCAACCAGTTCACAGGGAAATGCAGCCAAACCACGAACCCCATGGTGCAACCAGTTCACATGGAAATGCAGACAAAACCCAAACCCCACGGTGCAACCAGTTCACAGGGAAATGCAGACAAACCCCAAACCCCACTGTGCAACCGGTTCACAGGGAAATGCAGACAAACCCCAAACCCCACTGTGCATCCAGTTCACGTGGAAATGCAACCAAACCCCAAACCCCACTGTGCAACCAGTTCACAGGGAAATGTAGACAAACCCCAATCCCCACAGTGCAACCAGTTTACAGAGAAATGCAGCCAAACACCGAACCCCACTGTGCAACCAGTACAGAGGGAAATGCCGACAAACCCCAAACCCTAAACCCCACTGAGCAACCAGTTCACATGCAAGTGCAGCCAAATCCCAAACCCCACGGTGCAACCAGTTCACAGGGAAATGCAGCCAAATCCCGAACCGCACTGTGCAACCAGTTCACAGGGAAATGCAGCCAAACCCCAAACCCCACTGTGCAACCAGTTCACAGGGAAATGCAACCAAACCCCGAACCCCACTGTGCAACCAGTTCACAGGGAAATGCAGACATACCCCATACACCACGGTGCAACCAGCACACAGGGAAATGCAGCCAAACCCCAAACCTCACGATGCAACCAGTTCACAGGGAAATGCAGACGAACCGCAAACCCCACTGTGCATCCAGTTGACAGGGAAACGCAGACAAACCCCAAACCCCACTCTGCAATCAGTTCACAGTGAAATGCAGCCAAACCCCAAACCCCACTGTGCAACCAGTTCACAGGGAAATGCAGCCGAACACCGAACACCACTGTGCAACCAGTTAACAGGGAAATGCAGCCAAACCCCGAACACCACGGTGCAACCAGTTCACAGGGAAATGCAGCCAAACCCCGAACCCCACAGTGCAACCAGTTCCCAGGGAAATGCAGCCAAACCCCGAACACCACGGTGCAACCAGTTCACAGGGAAATGCACCCAAACCCCAATCCCCACTGTGCAACCAGTTCACATGGAAATGCAGACAAAACCCAAACCCCACGGTGCAACCAGTTCACAGGGAAATGCAGACAAACCCCAAACCCCACTGTGCAACCAGTTCACAGGGAAATGCAGACAAACCCCAAACCCCACTGTGCATCTGGTTCACAGGGAAATGCAACCAAACCCCAAACCCCACAGTGCAACCAGTTCACAGGGAAATGTAGACAAACCCCAAACCCCACGGTGCAACCAGTTCACAGTGAAATGCAGACAAACCCCAATCCCCACAGTGCAACCAGTTTACAGAGAAATGCAGCCAAACACAGAACCCCACTGTGCAACCAGTACACAGGGAAATGCCGACAAACCCCAAACCCTAAACCCCACTGAGCAACCAGTTCACATGCAAATGCAGCCAAATCCCAAACCCCACGGTGCAACCAGTTCACAGGGAAATGCAGCCAAACCCCGAACCGCACTGTGCAACCAGTTCACAGGGAAATGCAGCCAAACCCCGAACCCCACTGTGCAACCAGTTCACAGGGAAATGCAGCCAAACCCCGAACCCCACTGTGCAACCAGTTCACAGGGAAATGCAGACAAACCCCATACACCACGGTGCAACCAGCACACAGGGAAATGCAGCCAAACCCCAAACCTCACGATGCAACCAGTTCACAGGGAAATGCAGACGAACCGCAAACCCCACTGTGCATCCAGTTGACAGGGAAACGCAGACAAACCCCAAACCCCACTGTGCAATCAGTTCACAGGGAAATGCAGCCAAACCCCAAACCCCACTGTGCAACCAGTTCACAGGGAAATGCAGCCAAATCCCAAACCCCACTGTGCAACCAGTTCACAGGGAAATGCAGCCAAACCCCGAACACCACAGTGCAACAGGTTCACAGGGAAATGCAGCCAAACGCCGAACCCCACGGTGCCACCAGTTCACAGGGAAATGCAGACAAACCCCAAAACCCACGGTGCAACCAGTTCACAGGGAAATGCAGCAAAACTCTGAAACACCACTGTGCGACCAGTTCACAGGGAAGTGCAGACAAACCCCAAACCCCACTGTGCTACTAGTTCACAGGGAAATGCAGCCAAACCCCGAACCGCACTGTGCAACCAGTTCACAGGGAAATGCAGCCAAACCCCGAACCCCACTGTGCAACCAGTTCACAGGGAAATGCAGCCAAACCCCGAACCCCACTGTGCAACCAGTTCACAGGGAAATGCAGACAAACCCCATACACCACGGTGCAACCAGCACACAGGGAAATGCAACCAAACCCCAAACCTCACGATGCAACCAGTTCACAGGGAAATGCAGACGAACCGCAAACCCCACTGTGCATCCAGTTGACAGGGAAACGCAGACAAACCCCAAACCCCACTGTGCAATCAGTTCACAGGGAAATGCAGCCAAACCCCAAACCCCACTGTGCAACCAGTTCACAGGGAAATGCAGCCAAATCCCAAACCCCACTGTGCAACCAGTTCACAGGGAAATGCAGCCAAACCCCGAACACCACAGTGCAACAGGTTCACAGGGAAATGCAGCCAAATGCCGAACGCTACGGTGCCACCAGTTCACAGGGAAATGCAGACAAACCCCAAAACCCACGGTGCAACCAGTTCACAGGGAAATGCAGCAAAACTCTGAAACACCACTGTGCGACCAGTTCACAGGGAAGTGCAGACAAACCCCAAACCCCACTGTGCAACTAGTTCACAGGGAAATGCAGCCAAACCCAAACCCCACTGTGCAACCAGTTCACAGGGAAATGCAGACAAACCTCAAAACCCACGACGCCACCAGATCACAGGGAAATGCAGACAAACCCCATACACCACGGTGCAACCAGCACACAGGGAAATGCAGCCAAACACCGAACCCCACAGTGCAACCAGTTCCCAGGGAAATGCAGCCAAACCCCGAACACCTCGGTGCAACCAGTTCACAGGGAAATGCAGCCAAACCCCAAACCCCACTGTGCAACCAGTTCACATGGAAATGCAGACAAAACCCAAACCCCACGGTGCAACCAGTTCACAGGGAAATGCAGACAAACCCCAAACCCCACTGTGCAACCAGTTCACAGGGAAATGCAGACAAACCCCAAACCTCACTGTGCATCCAGTTCACAGGGAAATGCAACCAAACCCCAAACCCCACTGTGCAACCAGTTCACAGGGAAATGTAGACAAACCCAAAAACCCCACGGTGCAACCAGTTCACAGTGAAATGCAGACAAACCCCAATCCCCACAGTGCAACCAGTTTACAGAGAAATGCAGCCAAACACCGAACCCCACTGTGCAACCAGTAAACAGGGAAATGCCGACAAACCCCAAACCCTGAACCCCACTGAGTAACCAGTTCACATGCAAATGCAGCCAAATCCCAAACCCCACGGTGCCACCAGTTCACATGCAAATGCAGCCAAACCCCAAACCCCAAACCCCACTGTGCAACCAGTTAACAGGGAAATGCAGACAAACCCCAAACCCCACGGTGCCACCAGTTCACTGGGAAATGCAGACAAACCCCAAACCCCACGGTGCCACCAGTTCACTGGGAAATGCAGACAAACCCCAAACCCCACCTTATCCTACCAAAAGGAAAAGTAGATGCGAACAATTACAAAACAGTGCAATCAACCCAACAATAAAACAGTGCATCTAACACAGACGTCTCTGGAAACCCAGCAAACTACCTGCCCCTCCCACCTTCAAGCTACAAGACAGCCCGCCCATGCCCCTTCCGGACCTCGGCTCGCTCTGTGCCCCTTCCGGCTCTCTATCTGCCCCATGCCCCTTCTGGTCTCGGTCCGCCCAGACACACCTTCCGGCCACCTCTCAGACAGCCTGTTGCTATACCTTCCTGGGACAATGACGCTCAGGACAACCCACACACCTTCCGGCCCTTGGCCCGCCCCTACATACCTCCTGGCTCTCAGTCCGCTCTGTCACACCTTCTGGCTATCTCTCAGATAGCCCTCCCACTTCTTCCTCCGGACGACGGTGCTCAGGGTGGCCTACTGACTGTCTGGTTCACACGACAGCCTACCCACCCTCCGGCTCTCAGGTTGATAGCTTTCAGGATGACCTATGAACCTTCCAGCTCACAGTGGCCTGCCAGACCCAGCGACACACAAGACACTGCAGGTGATAAAACCAACCAGCAAAAAATCAGAGTCCATTACCAAAAAATCAGAGTCCACTCCAGGATGCAAAGTCCATTTCCGAAGACAGCAAATGCACACCTCACAGCACACACACTCTGCAGTTCATTCTTTATAGAGGCCTGGTCCACCCACAGAGGCCCAGGCCATCTAACAGAGGAAAGCTTCACCTGGAAATGTGACTCACAGGGGCTCAGTCCAAACACCAAAAAGTGAAAACATGCAAAAAAGAAAGTGCAGACACTAAAAACCAGAGTGCAAGGGCTAAGCCCAGCCACAAAATCAGCATTGTCCTTGCTCAAAAAACAAAAAAGAGTTACACAAAAGGCTGCAACCAGCCAGTGAAACAACAGTTCTCTGGTGAGAACTATAAAACAACAGGAACACACTGACTGTGAAGATCAGCCAGCTCAGAAATCAGTCCTCAAAAAGGAATACCAGGAACAAACCGGTTGTGTAGATCAGCCAGTTCCAGAATCAGGCCCCCAAAAAGAGAACCCACAGTAACACACTGGCTGTGGCCAGCCAGCTCGGAGTCAGCCCCCTGAACTGAGGAGATTCTAAATCTCCTGGTTACATTTTTCTTTTCCCTCACACTACCACCAAACAGCAGTAGTGCTTATTTTTCCCCAGCACCCATGCTGTGTGTGTGCAGGTGTAGGACACAGTGAAAAACAAATGCAGAAAACTTTGTTCATTTGCCACTATCAGGAAGAAACACGGGAGCGGCCAGTGACAAGCAGTGCCCTGCTCAGCAGAAGGCAATGTCTGAGTGATCACAAAGGTGAAGGGGAGGGCTGGGACTATATCATCATAGAATCAGAGGGGCAAATCTGATCCAATCCAATCCGATCCGATCTGACCCAATCCAATCAAGAATCTCATAATCTACAAGCTCCACCACCATTCTCATTGCGGATAGATGCTCTGAGTCAGTGCAAGCTGAGGGGGCGGGGGGGGGGTGAGGGGTTTCCTTATAAGGAGAGCATGCAAAACGTGGGACACAATGCTGTTCCAATAAAGCCCTGTTTCTATGAAATCATACCAGAAAAAAAATGCTTTATGTAGAAACACATTTAGGGAGACTGAAGAAAGGTCTAAATAGGGTGTGAGCCATGATTTGTAAAAGTGGTAGATTTGACTGCAAGAAGTAGTGGGTAACATTATTTGGCGGTGCTGATCAGTCAGCAGGAATTCACTTGCCAGTGTTAGATTAGATTAGATTAGATTACTTACAGTGTGGAAACAGGCCCTTCGGCCCAACTGTCAAGTCCACACTGACCCGCCGAAGCGTAACCCACCCAGACCCATTCCCTTACATTTACCCCTTCACCTAACACTACGGGCAATTGAGCATGGCCAATTCACCTGACCTGCACATTTTTGGATTGTGGGAGGAAACCGGAGCACCCGGAGGAAACCCAAGCAGATACGGGGAGAATGTGCAAACTTCACACAGAGAGTCGCCTGAGGCGGGAATTGAACCCGGGTCTCTGGCGCTGTGAGGCAGCAGTGCTAACCACTGTGCCACCGTGCCGCCCACATGGGTTTATATGGGTTTGGGTTTGGGGACTAGGGATGCCCTCCTGAGCCATAGGAAAGCAATAAGAGCTTGCAATATTTAATCTGGTTTGTTTGACAGGTGTATGTCATGGATCACTGAGCCAGATGCTTGGATGATTTCTGTTCACATTTATTCTGACTCATATGCTAAAGCATAGCCTAATCTGCTATAGGTACTGCTATTCCCTATAATGTAAACAGCTGGCAGGTGGGACTAGATTGGGTTGGGATATTTGGTTGGCATGGACGTGTTGGACCGAAGGGTCTGTTTCCATGCTTTACATCTCTATGACTCTGTGACTCTATACGCAAGGACTCCTATTCTTTACAATAAACACAGAGGCTGTTATTCACTGTGGTACACATGGGAACTGCTAATTGTTAAAAAATAGACAGAGTTATTCCCTTTAATAAACAGAGAGACTGATACTCTGTATGATCACACAAGGACTGCTATTCTCTGTAATAAACACAGAGGCTGCCATTCTCTATTAGACACATAGTAAGTTCTATTCTCTCTGGTATATGCAGAGGCTGCTATTCTCTCTGGTATATGCATAGGGACTGCTATTGTATCAATATACTCAGGAACTGTTATTCTCTATAATATACATGAATCTGCTATTCTCCATAATAGACACAGTGAATGCAACTCCTTATAGTCTACACAGGAACTACTGATCTCGATTATAGACACAGGAATTACTCTTCTGTATAATGTACACAGGAGCTGCTATTCTCTACAATACACACAGTAAATTCTAATCTCCATAATATACTCAGGAACTGATATTTTCAATAAGGGGGCACATTTTTAAGGTGAACGGAGAGAGATTTAAAAAGTCATAAGAGCAATTTGTTTACACAGAGGGTGGTTCACGTGTGGAATGAACTTCCTGAGGAAGTGATGGATGTGGGTACAGTTACAATGTTTAAAAGACATTTGGATGGACACATGAATAGGAAAGGTCTGGAGGGACATGGTCGCACAGCAGGTAGGTAGGACTAGTTTAGTTTGGGAATATGTTCAGCATGGACTGGTTGTTCAAAGGGTCTGTTTCCACGCTGTACGGTTCTATGACTCTATTACCCATAATGTACAAGGGAGCTGCTATTCCCTGTAATACTCACACAAGTTCTTTTCCTTATAACATACACAGGAACAGATCTTCTATACAATGTACACAGAGACGACAATTGCCTCTAAAATAGCCATGAACTGATGTTCCTCATACTATACAACGGTCTGCAATTCTACATTATATACACAGGGGCTGATATTGTCTATGATATACACAGGGGCTGATATTGTCTATAATATACACAGGGCTGATATTGTCTATAATATACACAGGGGCTGATATTGTCTATAATATACACAGGAGGTGCTATTCTCTGTAAAACATGCAGTAGGTTCTATTCTCCACAATACGCACAAAGACTGCTATTCATTGCAATATATTCAGAGACAGTTAGTTTCCACAATATACACAGGAACTGATATTCTCTGTAATTTATGAAAGGTCTTCTATTCTCTATAAAACACACTGTAAATGCTATTCCTTATATTCTGCGCAGGATTGCTGTTTTCTATTATAACCACAAGAACTGATTTCTAGCTGCCAGCCACAAAAACGTCTGTCTGTGCCTGACTAGAGAGTACCCTATCACAATCGATCAATTGGAACCTGACGTACTCCTCATTACATTAGAGCCATTCTTGCTACCAGAAACTTGGCTGTTTGTGCTACATTCCCCTGAGAGTCCATCACCCCTTACATTTTCCAGAACAGCATACTTGTTTGAGATGGGAATAGCGACTGGGGACTCCTGCACTACCTGCCTCCCTCTCCTACCTTTCCTGGAGGTCACCCATCTACCTGACTCTATCTGTGGTTTTTCTCCCTTCCTATAACTACCATCCATCACATCCCCTAGCTCCTGTAAATTCCTTCTCATTGCCTCTAACTGCTGCTGCAACTGATTCATGTGATTTGATAGGATTCACAACCTGCAGACATAATCATCAGTAACGTGGAAACTGTCTCTAATCTCCCACATCTCACAGGCAGAGCACATCACTCTACTAAAGGCCATACTTGCTCCTTAACACTCTAGACCCAGAAAATTGTAAACAACACTGCTCCAGGCTAACTTAGTGCTTATGTTTTATTCTTTTTTAGTTTTAATCAAGACACAGATCTCAATAAGACAAAATAAAAAAGAACCCACTCTCTACTTAAACGAGCTACCAGAGGAAGAATTGAAGGATGGTACGAATACAACATCTAAAAGGCATCTGGATAGGTATGTGAATAGTAAGGCTTGAGAGAGATATGGGCCAAGTGCTGGCAAATGGGACTAGAGTAGGTTAGGATATCTGATCGGCATGGACAAGTTGGACTGAAGGGTCTGTTTCCATGCTGTACATCTCGATGACTCTATAACTGGTTTTCTCTATAATACACAGGAGCTACATTTCTCTATAATATGTGTAGTAAATTCTATTCTCTGTAATATTCTCCATAATATCGACAGTGACTGCTATTCTCAATAACATACACATTGTGATAATTCTGTCACTTTAAACATGTTTTTTGAAGAGACATAAAGCAGAGGTACGGCAGAGTCTAGGGAGCTTTTATAGAACATTACAGCACAGTACAGGCCCTTTGGCCCTCGATGTTGCACTGACCTGTGGAACCAGTCTGAAGCCCATCTAACCTACACTATTGCATTCTCATCCATATGTTTATCCAATGACCATTTAAATGTCCTTAAAGTTGGCGAGTCTACTACTGTTGCAGGCGGTGCGTTCCATGCCCTACTACTCTCTGAGTAAAGAAACTACCTCTGACACCTGTCCTATATCTATCACCCCTCAATTTAAAGCTATGTTCCCTCATGCTAGCCATCACCATCTGAGGAAAAAAGACTCTCACTGTCCACTCTATCTACCCCTTTGATTATCTTATATGTCTCAATTAAGTCACCTCTTAATCTTCTTCTCTCTAATGAAAACTGCCTCAAGTCCCTTAGCCTTTCCTCGTAAGACCTTCCCTCCATACCAGGCAACATCCTAGTAAATCTCCTCTGAACCCTTTCAAAAGCCTCCACATCCTTCCTATAATGTGGTTACCAGCACTGTATGCAATTCTCCAAATGTGGCCACACCAGAGTTTTGTACAGCTGCAATATTATCTCATGGTTTTGGAACTCAATCCCTCTACCAATAAAAGCTGTATGCCTTCTTAACAACCCTATCAACCTGGATGGAAACTTTCAGGGATCTACGTACCTGGACACGGAGATCTCTCTCCTCATCTACACTACCAAGAATCCTACCATTAGCCCAGTACTCTTTATTTCTGTTGCTCCTTCCAAAGTGAATCACTGCACATTTTTGATTAGATTCCCCACAGTGTGGAATGTACACTTCGGCACACTCCAAAGAGGACCCACCCAGATCCATTCCCCTATACCTAACACTACGGGCAATTTAGCATGGTCAATTCACCTAACCTGCACATCTTTGGACTGTGGGAGGAAACCGGAGCACCCGGAGGAAACCCACGCAGACACGGGGAGAATGTGCAAACTCCACACAGACAGTTGCCCAAGGCAGGAATTGAACCTGGGTCCCTGGCGCTGTGAGGCAGCAGTGCTAACCACTGAGCCACCGTGCCACATTAAACTCCATTTGCTAATGCTCAGCCCAACTCTGCAACTTATTTATGTCTCTCTGTAACCTACAACATCCTTCATCACTATCCACAACACTACCAACTTTAGTATCATCCACAAATTTACAAATCCATCCTTCAATGCCCTCATCCAGGCCATTTATATAAATGACAAACAGCAGTGGAACCAAAACAGATCCTTGCGGTACACCACTAGTAACTGAACTCCAGGATGAACATTTCCCATCTACCATCACCCATCCCTTCTTTCATTTAGTCAATTTCTGATTCAAACCACTAAATCACCCTCAATCCCACACTTCCATATTTTGTGCAATAGCCTCCTGTGGGGAACCTTATCAAATGCCAACTGCGTTTCCCTCATCCACCTGTTTGGTCACCTTCTGAAAGAACTCAATAAGGTTTGTGAGGCATGACCTATCCTTCACAAAATCGTGTTGACTATCCCTCA
This sequence comes from Chiloscyllium plagiosum, assembly GCF_037043375.1. NCBI lineage: Eukaryota > Metazoa > Chordata > Chondrichthyes > Orectolobiformes > Hemiscylliidae > Chiloscyllium > Chiloscyllium plagiosum. The sequence continues at coordinate 31,108,965 of NW_028270171.1, forward strand.
TCAATTTATTATCTCTAGATGTTTATAAATCTCTTATAACCCTTTCCAACACTCGACCCACAACCAAAGTAAGGCTCACAGGTCTATAATTTCCAGGGTTGCCTCTACTCTCCTTTTTGAACAAGGAAACACCATTTGCTAATTTCCAGTCTTCTGGCACTATTCCTATCGACAATGATGACGCAAAGATCAAAGCCAAAGGCTCGGTAATCTCCTCCCTGGCTTCCCAAAGAATCCTAGGGTAAATCCAATCTGGCCCAGGGGATTTATCCATTATTACATTTTCCAGAATTGCTAACACCTCCTCCTTATGCACCTCAATCCCATCTAGTCTAGTAGCCTGTCCCTCAGTATTCTCCTTGACCACATTGTCTTTTTCTAGAGTGAATACTGATAAAAAGTATTCATTTAGCACTTCCCCTATCTCCTCGGACTCCATGCACAACGGCCCACTACTATGCTTGATTGGCCCTAATCTTACTTTAGTCATTCTTTTATTCCTGATATAGCTATAGAAAGCCTGAGGGTTTTCCTTGATCCTATCCGCCAATGACTTTTCATGTTATTATAACAGTTTAACAAGTGGGAGTAACCATTTCTCCTAGTTCATTGTTTTCTGTTTATTTTTAGCTGTAGCAGTCACAAGATTTTGGAGTTCAGAAGGGTTGCACATTTCAGTGAAGGATTCCTAACTGACTCTCTATGAAATCCCTTCTGTCTGTAAGAATCTGTATTTGAATTTATCTTTTCCCAAGGGGTGTGTTTATGGGATGTTACTACATTGGAACAGTAAATTAGTTGTTATTGTATTGAATATTCAGTTAACTTTTCCAATAGTTAAGTTATTCTAAAGTCTGCTTTGTTTTGTGTTTTAATTGTCGTGTGTAAATAAATTGTTTTACTTGAAGCCGAGTGGTTTGACCTGTAGCATCACACCTTGAATATTCACTTCACATCTGCCTCTAAAATAAAAAAAAATTAGGGTCGAGCCTATCTTCTTAAAATATTTTGAGGGGCTCTGCCTGGTGCATAGCAACAAGAATTGGTATTCTCTGTAATACAAATGGGGGCTGCTATCTTCGATAATATTCATAGAACATTTTATTCTACTTAATATACAGAGGAACTACTATTCAATATAATAGAACAGCTCTTCTATATAATGTACAGAGGAACTGCGATTGTCTCTAAAATATGCACAACCTGATGCTCCTCATACTATACAAAGTGTCTCCAGCTCTACATAATATACATTGGGACTGATATTATCTGTAATATACATAGAGACTGATATTGTCTATAATTTATACAGGGACCGCTGTGCTCTCTTGTAAACACAGGAGCTCCTACTGTTTAATATACACAGGGGCTGCTATTATCTACAATACACATAGTAAGTTCTATTCTCTGTAACATATACAGGTATTGCTATTCTCTACAATATAGACAGGGGCTGCTATTCTCTACAATGTAGATGATTTCTGTTATTTTCCATAATATACACAGATGCAGCTATTCTCTATAACACACACAAGGATTGCTAGTCACAATAATGGAAACAACTACAGCTATTCCCATTATACACAGAGGGAATGCAGTTTTGTATGATGTACACAAGGACTGCTACTCTCTATAATATAGTTGCTATTCTCTATTATACACATAGTAAGTTCTATTCTTTATAGTTTAGACAGAGACTGCTATTCCCTATAATATAAATAGGGGCTGCTATTCTCTATGGTACAGACAGAAAGTTATATTCTATATAACATACAAGGACTGGTATTGTCTCAAATAGATTCATGAACTGATGTTCCCCATATTATACAAATGATCTAAGATTCTAATATACATAGGGACTGCTATACTATAAAATATAGACAACCACTGCTATTCTATATAATATAGACAACTCTACAATATACACGGGGCTGCTATTCTCTATAACATACGAGGAGATTGAGTCGAGTATTATAAACCCGTGTGGTACCTGTCAAAGGCTTTGCTAAAGTCCACATAAACAAGGACTACGGCACTGCTCTCATCTAATTTCTTGGTCACCTCTTCAAGAAACTCAGCTATAGAGTCACACAGTTGTAGTGATGTAAAGCATGGAAACAGACCCTTCGGTCTAACTTGCCCCATGCCGACCAGATGTCCTAAATTAATCTGGTCCCATTTGCCATCATTTGGCCCATGGCCCTCTGAACACTGTCTATTCACATAGCCATCCAGATGCCTTTTAAATGTTGTAAGCAAGAATTCTACCTCTCATCCACTCGTGTCAGCACCCTGCCCACCCCCTCCACGTCCCCCCCCCCCCCACCCCCGCGCCCTCATATAATCCTGGCTGATCATTCAATTCACTACCTAGTTCCTGATTTCTACCTATATCCTTTGATCCCTTTAGCCTAAGAGCTATATCTAACTCCTTGAAAATATTCAATATTTTGACCTCAACCACTTTCTGCAGCAGACAATTCCACAGGCTCACCACTGTGAAGAAATTTCTTCTGATTTTACACCAAATGGTCTCCCCATGTCCTTACACAGTGGCCTCTGGTTCTGGACTCCCCAGTCATCAGGAACAGCCTTTCTATGACCACCTTGTAAAGTCTTGTTAGAACTTTCTAGGTTTCTGTGAGACTCCCCCTTCATTTTTCAAAATTCCTAACCGATCATGCGTTAGTCCTGCCATCCCAGGAAGCAGCCTGGTAAATCTTTGTTTCACTCTCTCCATAGCCAGAACATCCTCTCTCAGATAAGGAGACCGAAACCACACACAATACTCTAGGTGTGGTGTAACCAAGGCCTTGTACAATTGCAACAAGATATCTCCGCTCTGTGAGGACTTCGGATGCTGGAGATTGGAGTCAAGAGTGTGGTGCTGGAAAAGCACAGCAGGTCAGGCAATATCCGAGCAGCAGGCGAATTGATGTTTTGGGCATAAGTTGATGAAGAGCTTATGCCCGAAAAGTTGATTCTCCTGCTCCTTGGATGTTGCATGACCTTCTGTGCTTTATCAGCACCACAATCTCGATCTCTGCTCCTGTACCTAGGAAGCTCCTGAATCCAGGCCCAGAGCCTGTACTCTCAGCAGTGGTCGGTGAGGGGGTGGCAGCAGCTGAGCTGGGGTACCCTGGGGCATTGATGTTATCTTTGCAGTTCTTGGAATGAGACTTCTTGAGGACTTGAACACCTTGCAGAGATCTTGCAGAAGCTCTGAAACCATGCTTGAGATCCCAGTTTGAACAAAAGATGAACACTTAAGTCATTTTTTTTACCCTAACTGTATGTCAAAATAGTGCCAGATTGTGGTGACAAAACACTTTTCACTGTAACTTCAAGATATATGTGACAACAAATCATTCATTCATCCTCAAAATCTCACACTATGAAGGCCAACATCTCATGTGCCTTCTTCACCACCTGCATGCTTACCTTCAGTGGCTGGTGTTCAAGGACACCCAGATCTTGCTGCACCTCCCTTTTCCAATCTATTGGCACTCAGCTAATAATTTGTATTTCTGTTTTGCTACTGGAATGGACAATCGTAAAGTTATCCACAATGTCTGTCATCTGCGATGGATTTGCCCATTCACTCAACTTGTCCAAATCACACCAACATACCTCTGCATCCTCCTCACAGCTCATGTTCCCACTCAGCTTTGTGTTAATCTGCAAACATGGAGATATTACATTTAGTTCCCTCATCTAAATTGTTAATATATATTGTGAATAATTGGTGTCCAAGCACTGATTCCTGCGGAATCTCACTAACACTCCCTGCCATCAGAAAAAGACTCATTTATCCCACTCTTTGTCTTCTATCTGTCAGCCAGTTCACTGTTCATGTCAGCACATTACCCCAATTCCATGCACTTTAATTTCACACATTGATCTCGTATGTGAAACCTGATCAAAAGCCTTCCGAAAGTCCAAGTAAAACATATCCAAGAGCTTTCCCTTATCAACTTGATTAGCTACATCATCAAAAAATTCCAATAGATTTGTCAAGCACAATTTCTCTTTTGTAAATCCATGCTGGCTGTCTCTAATTCTGTCACTGTTTTCCAAGTGCTCTGCTATTAAATCTTTTACAATGGACTATAGCATTTTCCTTACTACAGATGTCAGGCTAACTAGTCTATAAGTCACTGTTTTTTTTTTCGATCTTTTTTAAATAAATCCAAGGAATTGTTATAGAGTCGTTAGAATCTTGAAAGATAATCATCAATGCATTCATTAATTCTAGGAACACTTTCTTAAGCACTCTGGGATGTAGCTTGGTTATCAGGCCTGGGGACTTAGTGATTTATAATCCCATCAATTTCCCCAATATCATTGTGTCACCTACAAACTTGGTGATATTATATTTAGTTCCTTCATCTAAATCATTAATATATATTGTGAGTAGTGATTTGTGAGGAGATTTGTAGCTCAGGTTGAGGATAAGGGTGTAAGTTAGCTCACTGAGCTGGATGATTTGTTTTCAGACATTTCATCACCACAGCGTTAGTGGTGAAGCGCTAGTGGTATGTCCCACCTCTCCAGGTCTTGGCTTCTTTGGTGGGTTCTGTCATTTCCGGTTCATTTTTTCAAAGGAAGGTAGATAGGATCTAAATCGATGTGATTATTGATGGAGTTTTGGTTGGAGGGCCGTGCCTCTAAGAATTCTTGTATGTGTCTTTGTATTGCCTGTCTTAGGATGTGTGTGTTGTCCCAGTCAAAGTGGTGTCCTTCTTTGTCTGTATGTATGGAAACTAGTGATAGTGGGTTGTGTCTTTTGCTGACTAGTTGGTGTACAAGTTTCCTGGTGGCAAGTTTCCTGCTTGTTTGTCTGATGTAGTGTTTTTATACAGTTCTTGCATGGTATCTTGTAAATGAAATTGGAATTGCTGGTAGTATCTAATGGATCCTTTAGGTTCATTAGTCAGTGTTGGTAGGTTTGTGGGCTACCATGATGCCAAGGGGTCTGAGTAGTCTGGAAGTCTTTTCTGATATCTCTTTGATGTAAGGTAATGTGGCTACAGTTTTTGGTTGCGTTGTGTCTGCTTGTTTGAGTTAGTTTCTGAGGAATTGGAGGTTTGTGTTTATTAGGTACGCTATTGTTCTTGAAAACATTGTATAGATATTTTTCTTCTGCTTTTTGTAGTTATACAGTCATAGAGTCATAGAGATGTACAGTACGGAAACAGATGCTTCGGTCCAACTTGACAATGGCAACCAGATATCCCAACCCAATCTAGTTCCACCTGCCAGCACCCGACCCATATCCCTCCAAATCCTTCCTATTCATATACCCATCCAAATGCCTCTTAAATGTTGCAATTGTACCAGCCTCCACCACTTCCTCTGGAAGCTCATTCCATGCACGTACCACCCTCTGCATGAAAAAGTTGCCCCCACCCCAGGGAAAGAGACTTTGTCTATTTATCCTATCTATGCCCCTCATGATTTTATCAACCGCTATAAGGTCACCCCTCAGCCTCCGATTCTCCAGGGAAAACAGCCCCAGCGTATTCAACCTCTCCCAATAGCTCAAATCCTCCAACCCTGGCCACATCCTTGTAAATCTTTTCTGAACCTTTTCAAGTTTCACAACATCTTTCTGATAGGAGGGAGACCAGAATTGCACACAATATTCCAACAGTGGCATCAGCCTCAGACCCCTTGGCATCATGATAGTCCAAAAGCCTACCACCACACTTAAACAGTGACTAATGCACCTAAAAGATCCATTAGACACTACGAGCAAAATGAACGTCATTTACAAAATACCATGCAAGAACTGTAAACAAAATTACATAGGGCAAACTAGCAGGAAACTTGCCATCAGGATACATGAACACCAACCAGCCACCAAAAGACATGAGCCACTATCACTAGTTTCTATGCATACAGACAAACAAGGACACACTTTGACTGGGACAACACACACATCCTAGAACAGGTGAAACAAAGACACGCACGAGAATTCTTAGAGGCATGGCATTCTAACCAGAACTCCATCAATAAACACATCAATTTAGATCCTATCCACCTCTCCTTGAAATAAACTACCAGAAATGACATCACCCACCTTAAGAAACCAAGACCTATAAATAGAGAGGTGGGACATATCACCATAGACTCTCACTGATGATCTTACCTAGTATGATGACGAAACGTCTGAAAACAAACCTTCAAACTCAGTGAGCTAACTTATATACATATATTGTGAATATTGATTTCCTTCAGTTTTTCGTGAGACATGGTTTCCCATGCACACTATCTCAATTGAGTCCTTGCCTCTCCAAATGCCTGTAGATTCTGTCCGCCAGAATCCCCTCTAACAACTTACCCACCAGGAACATTATGTCTGTAATTCCCAAGCATTTCCCTGCAGCCTTTCTTAAATAATGGAACAACATTAGCCACCCTCCAAACGTAGCTGTCAATGATACAATATTTCTGCTCGTGGCCCCGTAATTTCCTCCCTAACCTCCCACAAAGTCCTGGAATACACTTCATCAGGTATTGGGCATTTACCTAACTTTTTGCATCTTAAAACTTCCAGCACCTCCTCTTCTGTAATGTGGACACACTTCAATACATCACTATTTATTTCCCAAGTTCCCTAGCATCCATACTTTTCTCAATGGTAAATACTGACAAGAAATATTCATTTTGGATTTCATCCATCTCTTGTGGCTCTGCACATAGATGACCTTGTTGATCTTTTAGAGGCCCTATTCTTTCCCTGGTTACTTCTTTACCCTTTGTGTACTTGTAGAATCTCTTTGGATTCTCCTTTACCTTATCTGCCAAAGCCATCTTGTGTCCTTTTTAACCTTCCTGATTTCTCTCTTAAATGTGCTCCAATATCCTCTATACTCCTCAAGGAATTCACTCAATCCCAGCTGCCTATACACGTCATATGCCTCTGTCTTTTTCAAGACCAGGGCATCAATAGCTCTGGTCATCCTGTGCTCTCTACTCCTGCCAGCCTTACCGTTCACTCACAGGAACATGCTAGCCCCGAACCCTCATTAATTCCCTTTTGAAAGCCTCCCTGTTACTAGGCGTCCCTTTGCCTGCAAACAGCCTCCTCCAATCAACTCTTGAAAGTTTCTAAGTCTAAGGTCTTCACCTGACAAAGGAGCAATGCTCTGAAAGCTTGTGATTTCAATTAAACCTATTGGACTATAACCTGGTGTCATGTGACTTCTGACTTTGTCTCTATTATAAACACAGGCACTACTAATCTCTATAATAATTGCAGGAATATCCTAAAGTATCTGTACCAAAGATACTCTGTGCCAAAGATGGCGCTAAGAAGTGACATTACAAACTTTTCACTGCTCTCATTTGAGTGCATATACCAATAAAGGCTATTCTAAATTCTATTCCAGATTCTAGGAATTGCAATTCTCTATAAACATATAGTAAGATCTAATTTCTGTATTGTACACAGGGATTTTTTTTTATATTACAGTGGGCTGCTTTTCAATATGATATAGACAGGGACTACTATTCTCTATGATATATTCAGGAAATTCTGTTCTCTATAATAATCACAGGGAATGCTTAACCCTATAATATGAATAGGGACTACTATTCCCTGTATTATAGACAGCTACTGTTATTCTCTATAATATACAGAGGCTGCAATTGTCCATGATACACACAAGAAGTTTTGTTTGTTACAAATACACTTGCACTCCTATTCTATATCATAGGGATGGACAGGATTCCAGCAGAGATTTTCAAACTTGGAGGGGTAGCGTTTACCCATCTCCATCAACTGTTCTTGCAAATCTAGGACAAAGAAGAAATCACTGCCAATCTCAGGGATGCTGCCATTGCCATTGTCATCAAGTAATGAGACAAAGTAGACTGTGGAAACTACCGAGGACTCTCCTGCTCTCTATCACCCAAAGCACCGATCTGAATCCATGATAGCCGCCTTTTCCCAGTCTCCCAAAAAATTCATCCTGAAAACTAGTTTCCTTTCATTTTCTCTTAATATATGCAGGCCTTCCTCTTCTTCCTAATTGCCAGAGGAGATCCTATTCTCTACAATATGTTTTCAAAACGTTTCTTTAGCTTCAATGATTGAAACAATTGCTCAATCAACACTTCTTTCTTCTTTTGCAAATTCTTCAAATGTCTAACTTATTTTGTTGCTTAGATTAGATTGCATTACAGTGTGGAAACAGGCCCTTTGGCCCAACAAGTCACACCGACCCACCGAAGCGCAACCCACCCATACCCCTACATTTACCCCTAACCTAACACTACGGACAATTTAGCATGGCCAATTCACCTGACTTGCACATCTTTGGACTGTGGGAGGAAACCGGAGCACCCGGAGGAAGCCCACGCAGACACGGGGAGAATGTGCAAACTCCACACAATCAGTCGCCTGAGGCGGGAATTGAACCCGGGTCTCTGGCGCTGTGAGGCGGCAGTGCTAACCACTGTGCCACTGTGCCACCCACAAATCGAGAAACATCATGTACAACTTCATAAGGATTGAGCAGTGATCCTTTAATGCCTCCAAAGTCTGTGTTTTGGTTTTCTGACAAACTGGTATGCACATTCCATAGCAGTACCCACCAAGACACTGTAACAGTAAATTCCAAATATCTTTCTGCCACTTCATCCTCAAAGATGCCTCTTCAAATGAGTCAAAGTGTCTTCTAACTCCATCCTTTGTAAATTAAAGCACAAAGTTCAAATTTTTGATTAAATCATATATCACATTGGAATCAGAATCATCCTCTGAGCTATTAACTCTCTTCATTTACCCCAACCGTTGTGAAATTCTGCAGTGCAGTTTGTGTATGTGGTACCAATCAAGTGGTCTGCTTTGTCCTCAATGGTGTCACACTTCTTGAGTGTTAAGGAGCTGCACCCTTCCAGACAAGTGGGGATTATTCCATTACACTCCTGACTTGAGCCTTATAGATGGTGGACAGGCTTTGGGGAGTCAGGAAGTGATTTACTAACTTATTGCTATAATCCTAGCCTCTGACCTGCTCTTGTAGCACCTATGTTTGTGTGGTAAGTCTAGTTGAGTTGCTGGTTAATGATAACCCAAAGGATGTTGATAGTGAGGGATTCAGTAATGGTAATGCTATTGAATGTCAAGGGATGGTGGCTAGATTATCTCTTACATGAGAGGCATGGCATGAATGTTACTTGTCACATGTCACCCCCGAGGGATTTGACTGTCCCTAATTGCTTTTCCAAATGCACATAAATCCTATCCCTAAGAATTCTCACCAATAGCTTCCCGACCACTGATGGGAGACTCAGTGGTCTATAATTTCCTGGCTTATCCCTATTTCCTTCCTTGAACAGAGGAACAACATTAACTACTCACCAATCATCTGGGACCTGGCAGGAAGAGTTTAATTCAGATAAATGCGAGGTGCTGCATTTTGGGAAAGAAAATCTTAGCAGGACTTATACACTTAATATTAAGGTCCTGGGGAGTGTTGCTGAACAAAGAGACCTTGGAGTGCAGGTTCATAGCTCCTTGAAAGTGTAGTCGCAGATAGATAGGATAGTGAAGAAGGTGTTTGGTATGCTTTCCTTTATTAGTCAGAGTATTGAGTACAGGAGTTGGGAGGTCATGTTCTGGCTGTACAGGACATTGGTTAGGCCACTGTTGGAATATTGCGTGCAATTCTGAACTCCTTCCTATTGGAAAGATGTTGTGAAACTTGAAAGGGTTCAGAAAAGATTTACAAGGATGTTGCCAGGATTAGAGGATTTGAGCTGTAGGGAGAGGCTGAACAGGCTGGGGCTGTTTTCCCTGGAGCGTTGGAGGCTGAGGGGTGACCTTATAGAGGTTTACAAAATTATGAAGGACATGGATAGGGTAAATAGGCAAAGTCTTTTCCCAGGGATTGGGGAGTCCAGAACTAGAGGGCATAGGTTTAGGGTGAGAGGGGAAAGGTATAAAAGAGACCTAAGGGGCAACTGTTTCACATTGAGGGTGTTACATGTATGGAATGAGCTACCAGAGGAAGTGGTGGAGGCTGGTAAAATTGCAACATTTAAGAGGCATCTGGATGGGTATATGAATAGGAAGGGTTTGGAGGGATACGGGCCAGATGCAGGCAGGTGGGTCTAAATTGTGTTGAGATATCTGGTCAGCATGGACGGGTTGGACCGAAGGGTCTGTTTCCATACTGTATATTTCTATGACTCTATGACCTCTCCAGTGGCTTGATCTTGATCAAGGGTCCAGCAATCTCCTCTCTTGCCTCTCTCAATAACCTGGGGGCAATCATGGATAGGCCTGATGCCGGAGTGAAATCTGATTTGACAGATCATAAGTTTATTTTTGTGGTTTAGTCAGGTGGTGATCGGGAACTTAACATATTCATAAAGGTTATCAGCGCTGGGGAAAGTGGAGTATCATGCTGGAACCAATGTTTTCGAGATAGGGAGGGTTTTAACAAAGCAATGAGATAGTGTCAAGCCAGGAAAACAATATGCCAATATGGGAAGTAAAAGTTAGAGAAGATGGGAAGGGACACAGAGAATACACAATAATCAATGTTACAAAGATAGAAAAAAAACACAAAACTAATGGCTCTGTATTTGAATGTAAATAGCATTTATAACAAAGTAAACAAGTGTACTTTGAAGTAAATAAATTGGATCCAATAACCATTACAGAGACATGGCTACAAATGACAGGATTGGGTCCCGAAGATTGAGGAATATCTGACATTGAAGAAGAATAGAAAACTAGGTAAAGGCAGAGAAGCAGCAGTGTGAATCAGGAATGGCATTGGTGCCATAGTTAGAGATAACCTTGTTAAGGAGATCAGGGTTTAGGTGGACATGAGGAATAGCAAGGGAAAGAAGTCTGTACTTGGGATGATGTAAGGTCCCCTGACAGTAACCACAATGTGGGACAATGGAGACAAAAACAAATATTGGGTGTTTGTGATAGAGGGACCACAATAATAACTGGAAAAATCAGATGACACTGATAGACTGGATGAGGTTTTCCCTGATTCTCTAACTCTGTTTTTAATCAGAAAGGGAATGAAAGGTTACGGGGAAAAGCTGGGAAAGTGAAAGTCATGGATTATCAGACCATGATGGAGCAGACTTGCTAAGCTCAATAGCTTACTTCTGTTCTTATATCTAGTGGTCTTAAACAGAGCAGCACATTCTGGAACCAACCATAGTGCAGGTTTTACTCTACTTGGTATTGTGTAACGTGACAGTCCTAAATAATTACCTCAAAGTAAAAGCACCTCCAGATAACAGCATGATTGAATTTTACTTTCAGTTTGAGTGGGAGGAGTGGTTCTAAGACTATTATTTTAAACTTAAATGAAGAAGTGAAAGCCAAACCAGCTGAAATGAAGCAAGATAAAGGGCTGCAGATGCATCAACAGCGATGCAATGGCAGACACATAAGTGGATATTTCAGAACACTCAAAATGTTGCAACTATAAAGAAAGATTCTGAGGAGATGACTCGTCATCTGTGATTAACTAAAGAAATTAAGGAAAGCATTAAACTTAAATCATATAATTGACGAAAGCTGACCAGCTGATCGAATTATTTTTAGATTAGATTGCCTAAAGTGAGGAAACAGGCCATTTGGCCCAACTAGTCCACACAGACCCTCCGAAGAGTAACCCACCCAGCCCCAATCCCTTATCCAATATTTACCCCAGACTCATGCATGATTGGACAGAATATAAAGAATGGCAGAGGAAGGGTTAATCAGGAGAAATAAATTAGACTATGAAACGAAGCTAGCTAGGAATGTAAAAACAGACAGCAAGAGTTTCTATAGATATTTATAATGGAAAAGAGCAAGTAAAGTGAGTGTTTGTCCTGTAAAGAGTGAGAATAGGGATTCAATAGTAGATAATAATGAATAAAATTAACCAATACTTTATTTCTATCTTTGTTATAGAAACAAATCCCCATAATGGCTATAATTCAGGAGGGTGGAAGGGAGAGAAGAATTGGTTAGATTATAATCACGAGAAAAGTCATACTGAGCAAACTGATGGAGTTGTGGGCTAACAGCTTCCTGGGTACTGATTGACTTCGCACTCGGGTCTTGAGGTTGTGGCTAAAAGTTGCATTTTATGGAAAGGTTCCATCCGTCTAAAAGACAGCAAATCAAAAGTGACTTGATTGAGTGGTTAAAATCCTGAATGGTCTTTACAAGGTGGAAGAGGTAATGGTGTTTCTTCTTGTGAATCAATCCAGAAATTAGGGGGCACGGTTTTAAAATTAGCCAGTGTCTTTTTAGGACAGAGATGAGATGAAATTCTTTCTTTCACAAGCCTGTGGAACTTTGAAACTGTTTTTCTCAGAAGGTAGTGGATGTGGGATCAATGAATATTTTTAAGATGGGTTGATTTTTGTTAGACAAGGTAATCAAATGTGTTCGGGGTAGATGGGAATGTGGAATTCAAAACACAAACCAATTAGCCATGATCTTTTTGAATGGCAGAGTAGATTTGAGGGGCCATTTCTGCTCCTGGTTTATATGTTGTTATATAAGATCTGGGTCATGATGAAATCAACTGCACTCAAATACCCATCAGGCCAATGAGCATGTGATGCAGCAACAAAAATGACTAGTCTCATGTTCTGCTGGCATGAGACTGTACGTACTATATTTCTCCAGATTTAATTTTTTAAATGTGTTATCTGTCTTTGAAGTATTCTAAGCTCTCGCCAGGACTTCAATCCATCATTCTGATGAAGGGTTACAGAGCTAAAACATTAACTCTGTTTCTACTCTCCATAGATACTGCTGAATTAGCTAGTTCAGCAGTTATTAATGTTCACAATAAAGTGGACAAATCAATTTATGGGCAAAATCATAGAGATCCGTGGGAGATGTTCAAAAAGGAACTGTATTTGGCATGGTATGTGTTTATACAGAATTGTACTTTCAGTAAAGGTAAGTTCCACTGAGAAAGGAAGAGCTGAAGAGGAGGACGGTGGGTAAGAAAGTTAAGGGTGGTGTCAAATTGAAAGAAAATGCTTAACATTCTGTGAAAATTCAATGTAGGTGACTAACTGGAGGAAATTTTGCAAACCAGGAAACAGTGGCGAAAACGATGAAAAGGGCAAAATTAGATTAAGAGACAAACTAGCAAGAAATATAAAATTAGACTGTAAAACATTCTACAACTACATAAATAAGGAAAGTCTAGCAAAATTGAGCTTAATCAAGTAAAGGGTCTTCATTTTAAGGCAGAGGTGAAAGAAATTGAGTTGTTGGTCTGGACTCTTCCCCAAAGGCACGTAACTGGAGTTGTGACCAAAACCAGATCAATCATGATCTTATTGAACGGTGGAGCAGGCTCGAGTGGCCAAAAAGGCCAAACATTGCTCCTATTTCTTCCTACCTTGTGGTGTTACAATTGGTGCCTGACATGAGCTCAACGATAACTCAACCTGCATTTCTTAATAAAATTAAATCATAGTAATTGAATTAACAACTTGGATTGGTTCCGATGTAATCCCATTTAGCCTCACAGACATGGGAATGAATCCAGCAGCAGCTGGTTTATGTTCATGTTGTAAGCAGATTCTCTTCAGTGGGACTTGGAGCATTTCACAGAACTACAGAGATTCTCAGAATGAGCTTTTCCCTTTGCATGAATTCCTTTTGCTTTGGTTGGAAGCAGTAATGAGTCGGCATTTCTGAACCTCGCTTCTCACAAGGTTCATGTCTCTGTTAGAGCAGTACTTATGTTCACTCTCTTCCTGCAGGGCTCCCGCCCTATTTCTCCATCCAAAGAGTTTTAGGGGACCTGGCTGAACTGAATGTGAGGAAGCACAAAGACAGATTGAAAGAAACCCCAGGGCAGAGTGCAAACCTGAATGGAGGCAGGAGGATTTACTTAACAAATCCAAGAATTGCAAAGAAAACAAATCAAAGAGTGACATAACAGCAGAGCAGGTAAGTGAGTCTTTGGTGAGTGTTACTGTTCTGTCACTGTAAATGGAGGGTAGAGTAACAATGGGATGTGGGACTGCATATTCACAGGTCTGGCAGAACCTAATGGTTGAAAGACTGATGTACACATTTATTACAGATACATGAAGGGTAGTGCAAGGGTTACTCGAGAACTTCACAAAACACTAGCTCAGGGACATGGATAGGGTAAATAGACAAGGTCTTTTCCCTGGGAGGGGGAGTCCAGAACTAGAGGGCAGAAGTTTAGGGTGAGAGGGAAAGGATTTAAAAGGGACCTAAGGTGGAGCTTTTTCATGCAGAGGGTGGTACGTGTATGGCCAGAGGATGTGGTGGAGGCTGGTACACTTACAACATTTAAAAGGCATCTGGATGGGTATATGAATAGAAAGGGTTTGGACGGATATGGGCCAAGTGCTGGCAAATGGGATTAGATTAATTTAGGATATTGGGTCGGCATGGACGAGTTGGATTGAAGGGGTTACCTTCGTGCTGTACATCTCTATGACTCTAGACAGCAGCTCGCATATTTCATACAGGAAGGATAACACTGTACTGTTTATGGTAGCAGATTTACAAGGATGTTTCCAGCATGGGTTAATTCTAGAGATGAGGAAAGGATCATTTTCTTTGGGTGAGATTGAATGGAGGTGAATGGAGGAGTAGAGATTTCAGGGGCATTGGGGAGAATGTCTTGTTTTAACTTGGAAGACAGTGCTGGAGAAGACCATTGAGGCAGACACACCCATCACATTGAAAAAGCATCTGGCAATACATTTGAGATACTGCAATGCATAGAGCTACAGAGTAAGAGTTGAAACTGTGATTGGGTAGAAAGGCTCTGTTTTGGCCAGAATAGAGATGATCAATTTCTGAGAGTTGAAATCCCTGCTCCAACCCACACAGCTGCGAGGTCAGGGTGGGGAAACCCCTGTGGGTTACTGTAGCTTTGTAGCAGACAATTATCTGTCAATGCCTGGTGGAGGTGGAGGTTCACTCATTTGGGACAGGAAGGCCCTCTCAGGGAGCTGTTGATTAATCAGAGGCTGACAACTCATATCAGGGCGGCATGGTGGCACAGTGGTTAGCACTGCTGCCTCACAGTGCCAGAGACCCGGGTTCAATTCCCGCCTCAGGCGACTGACTGTGTGGAGTTTGCACAGTCTCCCCGTGTCTGCATGGGTTTTCTCTGGGTGCTCCAGTTTCCTCCCACAGTCCAAAAATGTGCAGGTTAGGTGGATTGGCCATGATAAAATTGCATGTAGTGTTAGGTGAAGGGGTAAAATGTAGGGGAATGGGTTTGGGTGGGTTGCACTTCAGCGGGTCGGTGTGGACTTGTTGGGCCGAAGGGCCTGTTTCCACACTGTAAGTAATTTAATCAGGAGTACCAGTGGCAATGGTCAGTACTCCACTCTGAGAGAGTAGGCTTGGGGTTAGGGTCAGGGGTTACAAGGGGCCAGGCTTTGAGATTCCATTGGTGAGGGAAACTTGGGTTAACCTTGGGGGTGTTCCCTTCCATGGGTCCTGGGAACCAGATCCTTCCCAGCATCAGGGAAAGTTCCAATCTGTTGTTGGTGAAGGGATGGGGTCTCCCAATTAAAACCAGATGGCTATGAAATGAGCCTGTTCATTGTGTATTACCTGCAGATCCCATCTCTCACAATCATCTGACCCTGAAGGAAGCTCCCCATGATTAAAGTTCATGCTGTTGGTCACCATGCCCCTTGTAGGTAATGGTGAGGTTAGGTAGACAGTTGGGCACAACAGCCTGGGCACCCACCTTAACCTATATGACCATCCACCCAGTTTCTTGCCTATGGTGGCCAGTCAAATTTGTCCCTGTTATCTATGTTCTGAGTGAAAGGGAGAAACATAGACACTGCTCGAGTAACCAGCAAGTACCACATGACTGTTCAGGTGTCAGACACTGAATGGCCAACCAAAATCATCCCACTTATTAAACTATCACAAAACCCTGTAGGCACTGAAAATCAGAATCTGAAACTGGAAATTTGAGAAATACTCAGTAGGTTTGACAGTGTCCAAGAGAAGACAAACTGATTGACTGTTCAGATCAATGACAGTTCAAAATCAAAGGCATTGTGAGAAAGTGAAATGGATGAGTCATAGTGTCATAGAGGTGTACAGCACGGAAACAGACACTTCGGTCAAAACCGTCCATGCCGACCAGATATCCCAACCCAATTTAGACCCACCTGCCAGCACCCGGCCCATATCCCTCCAAACCCTTCCTATTCATGTACCCATCCAAATGCCTCTTAAATGTTGTAATTATACTAGCCTCCACCACTTCGTTTGGTAGCTCATTCCATACATGCACCTACCTCTGTGTGAAACAGTTGCCCCTTAGATCTCTTTTATATCTTGCCCCTCTCACCCTAAACCTATGCCCTCTAGTTCTGGACTCCCCAACCCCAGGGAAAAGACTTTGCCTATTTACCCTATCCATGCCCCTCATAATTTTGTAAACCTCTATAAGGTCACCCCTCAGCCTCCAACACTCCAGGGAAAACAGCCCCAGCCTGTTCAGCCTCTCCCTATAGCTCAAATCCTCTAATCCTGGCAACATCCTTGTAAATCTTTTCTGAACCCTTTCAAGTTTCACAACACTTTTCCGATAGGAAGGAGACCAGAATTGCACGCAATATTCCAACAGTGGTCTAACCAATGTCCTGTACAGCCGCAACATGACCTCCCAACTCCTGTACACAATACTCTGACCAATAAAGGAAAGCATAAGAATGATTTTGGGATAGTGTAGGGGGATGAGCTGAGAATAGTTCACAGGTCGGCACAACATCGAGGACTGAAGGGCTTGTTCTGCGCTGCAGTGTTCTATGTTCTATGTTCTACACCAAACGCCTTCTTCACTCTCCTGTTTACCTGCGACTCCACTTTCAAGAAGCTATGAACCTGCACTCCAAGGTCTCTTTGTTCAGCAACACTCCCTAGGACCTTACCATTAAGTGTATAGGTCCTGCTAAGATTTGCTTTCCCAAAATGCAGCACCTCGCATTTATCTGAATTAAACTCCATCTGCCACTTCTCAGCCCATTGGCCCATCTGGTCAAGATCCTGTTGTAATCTGAGATAACCCTGTCCACTACACCTCCAATTTTGATGTCATCTGCAAACTTACTAATGCTCGCATGCAAATCATTTATGTAAATGACAAAAAGTAGAGTTCCCAGCACCGATCCTTGTGGCCCTCCACTGGTCACAGGCCTCCAGTCTGAAAAACAACCCTCCATCACCACCCTCTGTCTTCTACCTTTGAGCCAGTTCTGTATCCAAATAGTTAGTTCTCCATGAGATCTAACCTTGCTAATCAGTCTCCCATGGGGAACCTTGTCGAACCCCTTACAGAAGTCCATATAGATCACATCTATCACTCTGCCCTCATCAATCCTCTTTGTTACTTCCTCAAAAAACTCAATCAAGTTTGTGGGACATGATTTCCCACACACAAAACCATGTTGACTATCCCTAATCAGTCCTTGCATTTCCAAATACATGTACATCCTGTCCCTCAGGACTCCCTCCAACAACTTGCCCACCACCGAGGTCAGGCTCACTGGTCTATAGTTCCCTGGCTTGTCCTTACCTTCTTAAATAGTGGCACCTCGTTAGCCAACCTCCAATCTTCCGGCACCTCACCTGTGACTATCGATGATACAAATATCTCAGCAAGAGGCCCAGCAATCACTTTCCTAGCTTCCCACAGAGTTTTAAGGTACACCCGATCAGGTCCTGGGGATTTATCCACTTTTATGCGTTTCAAGACATCCAGCACTTCCTCCTCTGTAATCTGGACATTTTGCAAGATGTCACCAAGATGAAGGTGGGAAAAGTGGAAAAGAAAAAGGCCAGAAGGCAGAAGAGATTAAATAACAAATATGTTGGTGGTACAGGACCGGTGAGACAGACAACAATGAAATGAGAGCTGTGGTTAGAGGTGGTATGAATGGCAGAATGATGGACAGCTGATATCTGGAAGCAAACTCAAACGAAAATTGAGAGTAAAAACAAAACTGAGTAAGAAACAGAAGCAAAACTGGGACAGAGGTTACAGCCTGAAGTTGTTGAATTGTGTGGAGAGTGCAAAAGCTTGTGAAGGACCCAATTAAAAACTGCTGATAGAATCCCTATAAAGTGAAAGCAGGCCATTCGCGCATCGAGTCCACACTGACCCACTGAAGAGCATCCCACCCAGACTCACCCTATTCCTATAACCCTACATTTTTCATGGCTAATCCATCTAACCTACACATCCCTGGACGCTGTGGGCTATTTTAGCCTGGCCAATCCACCTAACCCGTACTTCTTTGGACTGGGGGAGGAAACCAGAGCACCTGGAGGAAACCCAGGCAGACATGGGGAGAATGTGCAAACTCCACACAGACAATCACCCGAGAGTGGAACCAATCTCTGATCCATGGTGCCGTGAGGTAGCAGTGCTAACTATAGACCCATCACCGTGCCACAGTTCCTCAGACTTACATTGAGTTTTGTTAGAACAATGGATCAGTCTGAGTTTGTGATTGACTTATTGTCATCACATATATCGAGATACAGTGAAAAGTGTTGTTTTGCGTGCTTTACAGGCAGATTGTACCATACAAAGTGAACCAGGGTAGCAGAGCAGAGTGCAGAATACAGTGTTGTAGCTGCAGAGAAGGTGCAGAGAGAGAGAGAGATCAACATTAACATCTGAGAGGTCCATTTAAAAGTCTGATAACAGTGAGGAAGAAGCTGTTTTTGAATCTGTTCATATGTGTATTCAAACTTTTATATCTTCTGCCTGTCAGGAAACAGAATCAGTGTCTTTGATTATGTCAAATGCTTTCCCGAGGCAGTGGGAAGTATAGATGTAGTCAATGGATGGAAGGCTGGTTTGTGTGATGTACTGGGCTGTGTTCATGACTCTCTGTAGTTTCTTGTGGTCTTGGGAAGAGTAGTTCCCAACCCATGCTGTGATGCATCCTTATAAGACGCTTTCTATTGTGTATCTATCAAAATTGGTAAAAACCTTTGTGGACATGTGGAATTTCCTTAGTCTCCTGAGGAAGTAGAGACTTTCTTAGAATAAAGTTGAAAATCACACAATACCAGAGTACAGTCCAACAGGTTTATTTGGAAATACAAGCTTTCGGAGTGTTGCTCCTTATTAGCTAATGGGACAGGATCATAGGACACAGAATTAGAATACAGGAAGATGATAGAGGGCTTGGTGTCATGGTGCAATGATAACGATCTCTCAATGTCGGCAAAACAAAACAACTGCCCGTTGACTTCAGGAAGAAAGTAGGAGGACACACCCTCATCTACATAATTGGAGGGGAGGTGGAGAGCATCAAGTTCCTCACAGTGACAATAACCGACAACCTGTCTTGCACTTCCCACATAGATGCGATGCTCAAGAAGGCACAACAACTCCTCTCCTTCCTCAGGCAGCTCAGGAAATTCAGCGTGTCCATAAAGACCCTCACCAAGTTTCCACCCTGACCTTAAATTTACCTGGACCATCTCTGACACCTCCCTCCCCTTCCTGGACCTCTCCATCTTCATTAGTGACGACCGACTTGACACTGACATTTTTTACAAACCCACCGACTCCCACAGCTACTTGGATTACACCTCTTCCCACCCTATCTCTTGCAAAAATGCCATCCCGTATTCCCAATTCCTCTGCCTCCGCCGTATCTGCTCCCAGGAGGACCGGTTCCATCACAGAACACACCATGGCCTCCTTCTTTAGAGACCGCAATTTCCCTTCCCACGTGGTTAAAGATGCCCTCCAATGCATCTCGTCCACATCCCGCACCTCCGCCCTCAGACCCCACCCCTCCAACCGTAACAGAACGCCCCTGGTGCTCACCTTCCACCCTACAAACCTCCGCATAAACCAAATCATCCGCCGACATTTCCGCCACCTCCAAAAAGACCCCACCACCAGGGATATATTTCCCTCCCCACCCCTTTCCGCCTTCCGCAAAGACCGTTCCCTCCGTGACTATCTGGTCAGGTCCATGCCCCCCTATGACCCACCCTCACATCCTGGCACTTTCCCCTGCCACCGCAGGAACTGTAAAACCTGTGCCCACACCTCCTCCCTCACCTCTATCCAAGGCCCTAAAGGAGCCTTCCATATCCATCAAAATTTTACCTGCACATCCACTAATATCATTTATTGTATCCGTTGCTCCCGATGTGGTCTCCTCTACATTGGGGAGACTGGGCGCCTCCTAGCAGAGCGCTTTAGGGAACATCTCCGTGACACCCGCACCAATCAACCACACCGCCCCGTGGCCCAACATTTCAACTCCCCCTCCTACTCTGCCGAGGACATGGAGCTCCTGGGCCTCCTTCACTGCCGCTCCCTCACCACCAGACGCCTGGAGGAAGAAAGCCTCATCTTCCCCCTCGAAACACTTCAACCCCAGGACATCAATGTGGACTTCAACAGTTTCCTCATTTCCCCTTCCCCCGCCTCATCCTAGTTTCAAACTTCCAGTCCCCTTGACTTGTCCGGACTTGTCTGACCTGCCTAGCTCCTTTTCCACCTATCCATTCCACCCTCTCCTCCCTGACCGATCACCTTCATCTCCTCCCCCACTCACCCATTGTACTCTATGCTACTCTCTCCCCACCCCCACCCTCGTCTAGCTTATCTCTCCACGCTTCAGGCTCTCTGCCTTTATTCCTGATGAAGGGCTTTTGCCCGAAACGTTGATTTTGCTGAAGCTCCTCGATGCTGCCTGAACTGCTGTGCTCTTCCAGCACCATTGATCCAGAATCTGGTTTCCAGCATCTGCAGTCATTGTTTTTGCCTTACTTTTAGGGATGCACCATCGAGAGCCTACTGTCCAGATGCATAACAGCCTAATGCTTCACCCAGACCATAAAAAAGCTACAGAAAGTTATGTGCACAGCCCAGAGCTGGGAAGCCAAGCACCCATCCATGGACTCCATTTACACTTCTCATTGCTGTGGAAAGGCTGTCAACATCATCAAAGAACACCTCCCACCCCAGTAATGCTCTCCCACAACCTCAGGCAGAAAGTCCAGAAGCTTGAACACAAGCACGCTTTCCTTTTTTGGTCAGAGTATTGAGTACAGGAGTTAGGGGGGTCATGTTGCGGCTGTACAGGACATTGGTCAGGCCACTGTTGGAATATTGTGTGCAATTCTGATCTCCTTCCTATCGGAAAGATGTTGTGAAACTTGAAAGGGTTCAGGAAAGATTTACAAGGATGTTGCCAGGGTTGGAGGATTTGAGCTACAGGGAGAGGCTGAACAAGCTGGGGCTGTTTTCCCTGGAGCGTTGGAGGCTGAGGGATGACCTTATAGAGGTTTACAAAATTATGAGGGGCATGGATAGGGTAAATAGGCAAAGTCTTTTCCCTGGGGTCAGGGAGTCCAGAACTAGAGGGCATAGGTTTAGGGTGAGAGGCGGCAAGATATAAAAGAGACCTAAGGGGCAACTTTTTGATGCAGAGGGTGGTACGTGTATGGAATGAGCTGCCAGAGGAAGTGGTGGAGGCTGGTACAATTGCAACATTTAAGAGGCATTTGGATGGGTATATGAATAGGAAGGGTTTGGAGGGATATGGGCCGGGTGCTGGCAGGTGGGACTAGATTGGGTTGGGATACCTGGTTGGCATGGACGGGTTGGACCGAAGGGTCTGTTTCCGTGCTGTACATCCCTATGACTCTATGAACAGCTTCTTCCCTGCTGTTACTAAACTGCTGAATGGACTCTCTAACATCAAGTAATGTTAATCTTGCTAATTTTGATCTGTGGAGTTGTAACCTTGCATGCCTCGCTCTGTCTAAGCATCCTATGTATGGTCTTGTTTGCTATGACCTGGCTGTATTGCTCACAAAACAAAGTTTGTCACTGTACACAGGTACATGTGACTACAATAAATCAAATCAAACATCAAATCTCAAACATCATATTGGCATGGGTAGACCAAGACAGGTTGTTGGTGATCATCAATCCCAGGAACTTGACAGTGTTGATCGTGTTCACCTCAGCTCCATTGATGCAGATGTGCCCTCTACTGCGCTTCCTGAGATCAATGAGCAGCTCCGTTGTTTTGCTGACATTGATGGAGAGATTGTTGTCTTTACACCATTTAGCTAAGTGCTCAATGTCTTTCCTATATTCTGTCTCATCATTGTTTGAGATTCAACTGTTGCCGTCAGCAAATTTGTAAATGGAGTTGGGGCGGAATTTGGCCACACATCATGAGTGTTTAAGGAGTATAGTAGAGGGCTGAGTACACAGCCTTGTGGGGCATCTGTATGAGGGATCATGGCGGAGGAGGTGTTATCACCTACTCTCACTGACTGCAGACTACGGGTCAGGACATCGAGGATCCAGTTACAGAGTGGGGAGCTGAGATCCAGGTCTGAGTTTGGAGATGAGTATGTTCAGAATTATGGTGTTGAAGGTGGAACTGTAGTCAATAAGTAGAAGCCTGACATAGCTATTCTTGTTACCCAGATGTTGCAGGGATGAGAGTAGGGCCAGATCGATGGCGTCTGCTGAGGATTTGTTGCACCAGCAGGCAAATTTCAAAGGATCAAGGTAAGCTTGTAGGTTGGAGTTGATGCTAGCTTGACTAACCTCTTGAAGCACTTCGTAATTATGAAGGTCAGAGCCGCCAGGCAGTAGTCATTGAGGCATGCTGCATAGTTTTTCTTTGGCACTGGGATGATGGTGGTCTTCTTGAAGCAGATGGGGACTTCAGATCAAAGCAAGGCGAGGTTAAAGATGTCAGTGAATGCTTCTGCCAAATGGTCCATACAGGATCTGAGTGCAGGATCAGGGACTCCATCTGGGCCAGTCACTTTCTGTAAGTTCACCCACAAAAAGGCTTATCTAATGTCTGAGGCAGTGACTGTGGGTGCAGGTGCAGCTGAGGCTGCTGGGATAGGTGACATCCTTTCACTGCCCTTCTGCTCAAAACGGATGTAGAATGCATTGATTCTGTTTGACTGAAGATAGAGAGATTAATGTCAGAACAAGGTGGAGAGTTAAAATGACATGAAGCAGAAGCTTGGGACCACACTTGCGAACTGAAAGGTGATGTTACCAAACTGGTCATCCAATCTGCATTTGTCTCCCAAATGTAGAGCAGGGCGTTTTAGGAGCAGCTTATATAGGGGAGGTGATGGTTTAGTGAAATTATCACTAGACTATTAATCCAGGGGCCCTGGTAATGATCTGGTGGCCCGAGTTGAATCCTATCATGGCTGGTAGTGAAATTTTAATTCAATAAAAATCTGCAATTAGAAAGATAAAGATAACCGTGTCAATTGATGGAAAACCCATCAGGTTCACTAATTTAGGGAAGGTAACTGCCAACCTTACCTACATATGACTCAGATCCACAGCAATGTAATTGACCCTAAACTGGCCTCTGGGCAATGAGGGATGGGTAATAAATGCTGGCATTCACATCCTGTGAATGATCAATAATTAATATATAAAAAGAATTAGCTGTAAAGTGCTGTAATATTGGGATGGTGAAAAGGGACAGAATAAACGGGTGGTTGTCACTTCTCCTGTGTCTGCTTAGAAATGGACAGTGTCATCGGGCGCTGAGACACAGGCCAGGGTATCACAGAGATAATGGCCCCTCCACAATACCGAAACGGCAGGGGAAGATGTATTAACTGTGATATTGCACTACAGATGGCAAGAGTGAAGCATTGCTGTGGTTCTGTTCGCCGAGCTGGAAGTTTTTGTTGCAAACGTTTCGTCCCCTGTCTAGGTGACAACCTCAGTGCTTGGGAGCCTCCTGTGAAGCGCTTCTGTGGTGTTTCCTCCGGCATTTATAGTGGCCTGTCCCTGCCGCTTCCGGTTGTCAGTTTCTGCTGTCCGCTGTAGTGGCCGGTATATTGGGTCCAGGTCGATGTGTTTGTTGATGGAGTTTGTGGATGAGTGCCATGCTTCTAGGAATTCCCTGGCTGTTCTTTGTTTGGCTTGCCCTATAATGGTAGTGTTGTCCCAGTCAAATTCATGTTGCTTGTCGTCTGCGTATGTGTTTCCTAGGGATAGCTGGTCATGTCGTTTCGTGGCTAGTTGATGTTCGTGGATGCGGATCGTTAGCTGTCTTCCTGTTTGTCCTATATAGTGTTTTGTGCAGTCCTTGCATGGGATTTTGTACACTACATTCGTTTTGCTCATGCTGGGTATAGGGTCCTTCGTTCTGGTGAGTTGTTGTCTGAGCGTGTGGCTGTTGGTTTGTGTGCTGTTATAAGTCCTAGTGGTCGCAGTAGTCTGGCTGTACCATATATCAAGAACATCTCTGAACTGACAGCCAGACTACTGCGACCACTAGGACTTATAACAGCACACAAACCAACAGCCACACTCAGACAACAACTCACCAGAACGAAGGACCCGATACCCAGCATGAGCAAAACGAATGTAGTGTACAAAATCCCATGCAAGGACTGCACAAAACACTATATAGGACAAACAGGAAGACAGCTAACAATCCGCATCCATGAACACCAACTAGCCACGAAACGACATGACCAGCTATCCCTAATAGCCACATACGCAGACAACAAGCAACATGAATTCGACTGGGACAACACTACCATTATAGGGCAAGCCAAACAAAGAACAGCCAGGGAATTCCTAGAAGCATGGCATTCATCCACAAACTCCATCAACAAACACATCGACCTGGACCCAATATACCGGCCACTACAGCGGACAGCTGAAACTGACAACCGGAAGCGGCAGGGACAGGCCACTATAAATGCCGGAGGAAACACCACAGAAGCGCTTCACAGGAGGCTCCCAAGCACTGAGGATGTCACCTAGACAGGGGACGAAACGTTTGCAACAAAAACTTCCAGCTCGGCGAACAGAACCACAGCAACGAGTACCTGAGCTACAAATCTTCTCACAAACAGTGAAGCATTGAATATGGAGGCTAGTGGGATGGAAGATGAGGATAAGAGAAACTCTGTTGCGTTTCTGGGACAGAGGGGATGGGGTAAAAGGAGACTCATAAACATGGTTAAGGCCCTGTCAACAATGGGAGACAGAGCTCCCACCTGAAGAACTGCTTTCAGTAAGAGCCAGAGTTAGGGGTAGAGGAGTGGGTAAGGGAAGGGTCAGAGATGGACGGTGAAAGCAAGATGGCAATTGTAATCAAAGTTGATTCTTCAGTTTGGGTCAGAGACAGGTGGCAGAACCTGGTATGAATACAAGTATTAATGTAATGGAGGAAAAAAAATGCAAAGTATTAGAAGGACCTGAGCAGGACTGAAACAAGGAATATTTTCACAAACCCCCCAAAAGCTAAGTCAATGTGAATATTCACAGTAACAGCTTTTATTTGGAGGAGGTATGTGGAGTTGAAAGATAAGTTGTTTACAATAAAAACGAATTCAGTTAGGCGGTGGAGGGTGCAGGATCTTCTGGACAGGGTCTGTTCAAGTTATTTTCAAGGACCAAGCAGAGAGGACTCAGACAATTGCGCTGAGAGTGATGGAGGTGTAGAGGGATCAGTCATTAATGGTGATTGGGCAATGCGTAGGATTAATAAAGTGGAAATTATTGCAAGTGATGTAAGGTTTGTTAATTAAAATATCTAGAGAGAGGAAGAGGCTAAAGAGAAGGGTCCAGTTGGAGAGAGATTCACTCCGATACTGGATGCAGGATGATATAGGGTCAAGTGGGAATTATCGAGTCCCCAGTGATAGAACCCCCACATTGTGAGTTATAATTATCAACAGTGCTGTGAACTACTGAGGCCCTACTAGCTCAGATACGATGCTCCTGTGGTCCTCAACCCAGTTCTGAGATATAGTGCAGAATGCTTGATGTTCTGATACTTGAATCACAAATTGTCAGTGTGCAGTTTGGCATGTAATTAGGAAGACAAATGGAATGATGACCTTTATTGCAAGAGGAATGAAGTGTACGTGTAGGTACAAATACACAGGAATTGGTGAGGACCTAGTGGATCACCTTGTACAGTTTCAATTTCCTTACTTAAGACTGCAGTTGCTTTGGAGGCAGCTCAGAATTGGTTCATTGGGCTGGTACCTGTGAGGGGTTTATGAGGAAAGGTTGAGCAAATACCACAATGATAAGTGTCATGATTTTATTGTAGGGTGAAGAAGGCTCAATGGCCTTAATGATTTACTCCTACTCCCATTTGTTTTAATTTTATTTTCCAGCTATCAGGTAAGAACCTGGTTGCCTTCATCAAATATTGCCCAAACTTCATCCAAGAGTTGTTCTGTAGGTGCAGATAAAGATATTCTGTTAGTTTGTGAAATCTTGACAGTGCTATTTTCTGGGTCTATAGATTATACAGGAGCAAAGATGGCCTTTAGTAGAGTGATATGCTCTTCTTGTTGGATGTGGGTGTTTAGGGAGAGTTTAGATTCCCTTCATCCCAACCAGTCCACACTGACCCTCCGAAGAGTAACCCACCCAGACCCATTTCCCTTTGACTAGTGCATCTAACACTACGGGCAATTTAGCAAGGTCAATTCACCTGACCTGCACATCTTTGGACTGTGGGAGGAAACTGAAGCACCCGAAGGAAACCCACGCAGACACGGGGAGAATGTGCAAACTCCACACAGTCAGTCGCCTGAGGCTGGAATTGAACCCGAGTCCCTGGTGCTGTGAGGCAGCAGTGCTAACCACTGAGTCACCGTACCACCCATAAATAACACTCCTGAGGTGACCTTGAATCATCTGGCACAAATCCCTACTCACGCTGCGCCTAGAAGGTGGAATTGGACCATTCTGTTGCTAGACAGCTACAGGTTTGAAGCCTGCATCCCAGACCACTAGGAATCATCCAGGCAAATTAATTGGGTACTCTTGCACAAGTCGTGAAATGCGGGCTCGCCAGGGGTTTGAACCCAGTACTCAGGATTATGTCTGCAGGAACTGTCTTTGGATGCGAATCCTATCAGGTCAAATGGTTTGGTTGGTGCGACAGTTGGAGGCAATGGGGAATTTACAAGAGCTACAGGGTGTGATGGATGGCAGTACTAGGAAGGGAGAAAAACTGCAGATACAGTCGGCAGAGAGGTTAACTCCAGGAAAGGTAGGAGAGGTAGGCAGATGGTACAGAAGTCTTCTGTGGCTATCCCCATTTCAAACAAATTCAATGTCTTGGAAAATGTAGGGGACTCTCAGGGAATGTAGCACGAACAGCTGTGTTTCTGGTATTGAGATAGGCTCTAATGTAATGAGGGGCACATCGGGTTCTCAAGGGGGAGAGGTACCAGCAGGGGGTCATTGTACACATTGGAAGCAATGACATAGGAAGGGAAAGCATGTGTTTCTGAAAGGAGAATATAAAAAGTTAGGCAGGAATTTAAAAAGGAGGTCCTCAAGAGTAGTAATATCTGGATTACTCCCAGTGCTACGAGCTAGTGAGGGCAGGAATAGGAGGATAGAGCAGATGAATGCATGGCTGAGGAGCTGGTGCAGGGGAGAAGGATTCACATTTTTGGATCATTGGAATCTCTTTTTGGGTAGGAGTGACCTGTACAAGAAGGATGGATTGTACCTGAATTGGAAGGGGACTAATATACTGGCAGGGAAATTTACTAGAGCTGCTTGGGAGGATTTAAACTAGTAAGGTGGGGGGGGGGCACCCAGGGAGATAGTGAGGAAAGAGACTGGTGGGACCCAGGGAGATAGTGAGGAAAGAGACTGGTACAGTTGAGAAAAGAAGAGAGTCAAACAGTTAGGGCAGGCAGGACAAGGTAGGACTAATAAATTAGACTGCATTTATTTCAATGGAAGAGGCCTAACAGGGAAGGCAGATGAACTCAGGGCATGGTTAGGAACATGGGACTGGGATATCATAGCAATTACAGAAACATGGCTCAGGGATGGGCAGGACTGGCAGCTTAATGTTCCAGGTTATAAATGCTACAGGAAGGATAGAAAGGGAGGCAAGAGAGGAGGGGGAGTGGCGTTTTTGATAAGGGATAGCATTACAGCTATACTGAGGGAGGATTTTTCCGGAAATACATCCAGAGAAGTTATTTGGGTGGAACTGAGAAATAAAAAAGGGATGATCACCTTATTGGGATTGTATTATAGACCCCCTAATAGTCAGCGGGAAATTAAGAAACAAATTTGTAAGGAGATTTCAGTTATCTGTAAGAATAATAGGGTGGTTATGGTAGGGGATTTTAACTTTCCAAACATAGACTGGGACTGCCATAGTGTTAAAGGTTTAGATGGAGAGGAATTTCTTAAGTGTGTACAAGAACATTTTCTGAGTCAGTATGTATCCACATACTGACTCAGAAAATTTTCTTGTACACACTAGAGAAGGTGTAAAACCTGACCTACTCTTGGGAAATAAGGCAGGGCAGATGACTGAGGTGTCAATGGGGAGCACTTTGGGGCCAGCGACCATAATTGTATTAATTTTAAAATAGTGATGGAAGAGGATAGAGCAGATCTAAAAGTTGAAGTTCTAAATTGGAGGAAGGCGAATTTTGACGATATTAGGCACAAACTTTCAAAAGCTGATTGGGGGCAGATGTTCACAGGTAAAAGGACAGCTGGAAAATGGGAAGCCTTCAAAAAGAACAGGTTGGTAAAAGGAAAGGCTGGTAGGTGTAGGGAATGCCAAATGATGAGAGAAATTGAAGTTTTTTTTAAGAAAAAGAAGGAAGCATATGTCAGGTATAGACAGGATAGATCGAGTGAATCCTTAGAAGAGTATAAAGGCAGTAGGAGTATACTTAAGAGGGAAATCAGGAGGGCAAAAAGGGGACATGAGATAGCTTTGGCAAATAGGGTTAAGTAGAATCCAAATGGTTTTTATAAATACATTAAGAACAAAAGGGTAACTAGGGAGAGAATAGGGCCCCTCAAAGATCAGCAAGGCGGCCTTTGTGTGGAGCCACAGGAGATGGGGGAGATACTGAACGAGTATTTTGCATCAGTGTTTACTGTGGAGAAGGGCATGGAAGATATAGAAAGTGGGGAAAGAGATGGTGACATCTTGAAAAATGTCCAGATTACAGAGGAGGAAGTGCTGGATGTCTTGAAACGCATAATTGTGGATAAATCCCCTGGACCTGATCAGGTGTACCCTAGAACTCTGTGGGAAGCTAGAGAAGTAATTGCTGGCCTCTTGCTGAGATATTTGTATCATCAATTGTCACAGGTGAGGTGCCGGAAGACTGGAGGTTGGCAAACGTGGTGCCACTGTTTAAGAAGGGTGGTAAGGACAAGCCAGGGAACTATAGACCGGTGAACCTGACCTCGGAGGTGGGCAAGTTGTTGGAGGGAATCCTGAAGGACAGGATGTAGGTGTATTTGGAAAGGCAAGGACTGATTAGGGATGGACAGCTTGGCTTTGTGCTTGGGAAATCATGTCTCATGTACTTGATTGAGTTTTTTCAAGAAGTAACAAAGAGGATTGATGAGGGCAGAGAGCAGTGGACGTGATCTATATGGACTTCAATAAGGCGTTTGACAAGGTTCCCCATGGGACACTGATTAGCAAGGTTAGATCTCACGGAACACAGGGAGAACTAGCCACTTGGATACAGAACTGGCTCAAAGGTAGAAGACAGAGGGTGGTGGTGGAGGGTTGTTTCTCAGACTGGAGGCCTGTGACCAGTGGAGTGCCACAAGGATCGGTGCTGGGAACTCTACTTTTTGTCATTTACATAAATGATTTGGATGTGAACATAGGAGGTATAGTTAGTAAGTTTGCAGATGACAACTTGGAGTGTAGTGGACAGCGAAGAATATTACCTCAGAGTACAATGGGATCTTGATCAGATGGGTCAATGGGGTGAAGAATGGCAATTGGAGTTTAATTCAGATAAATGCGAGGTGCTGCATTTTTGGAAAACAAATCAAATCAGGACTTATACACTTAATGGTAGGGTCCTAGGGAGTTTTGCTGAACAAAGAGACCTTGGAGTGCAGGTTCATAGCTCCTTGAAAGTTGAGTCGCAGGTAGATAGGATAGTGAAGAAGGCATTTGGTATGCTTTCCTTTATTGGTCAGAGTATTGAGTACAGGAGTTGGGAGGTCATGTTGTACAGGACATTGGTTAAGCAACTATTGGAATATTGCGTGTAATTCTGGTCTCCTTCCTTTCGGAAGGATGTTGTGAAACTTGAAATGGTTCAGAAAAGATTTATAAGGATGTTGCCAGGATTGGAGGATTTGAGCTATAGGGACAGGCTGAATAGGCTGGGGCAGTTTTCCCATGAGTTTTGGAGGCTGAGGGGTGAACTCAGAGATTTATAAAATCATGAGGGGCATGGATAGGGTAAATAGACAAAGAATTTTCATTGGGGTGGGGGAGTCCATAACAAGGGGGCATAGGTTTAGGGTGAGAGGGGAAAGATATAAAAGTGATCTAAGGGGCATCTTTCTCACACAGAGGGTGTTGTCTGTACCCACTCCACTGCAATGAGCTACCAGAGGAAGTGGTGGAGGCTGGTTCAATTGCAACATTTAAAAGGCATCTGGATGGGTATATGAATAGGAAGGGTTTAGAGGGATATGGGCCAAGTGCTAGCAAATGAGACTAGATTAGGTTAGGATATCTGGGCAGCATGGATGAGTTGGACCGAAGGGTCTGTTTTTGTGCTGTACATCTCTATGACTTTGTGACTGTCCAGGCTGAGACAGGTTAGATACAGGTTTGTCAGAACTGAAAATATATTGAAGACACTGAGCTGGAACCAAGTTGAAAAACTGCCTCAGCCGTCCCACATGAACTGGAAATAGTCAAAGTTAAAAATCACACAACACCAGGTGAGAGTCCAACAGGTTTAATTGGAAGCACACTAAATTTGCAGTATGATGTAACTGAAATTATACATTGAAAAATTGATTGTCTGTTAAGCCTTTCACCAAAAACTGCATACATTCATGTAGAACTCTGAGCTCAAAAACTGCATGAATTTATGTAAAACTCTTTTATCTCACTTTTTAGATTAGAATCAATCTAAACATCAGGTCGTAGACAGAGAACACAGGGGGCTAACACCTTCAACACATTGTCTAGCTATCACCATTGTTAACAGCTAACCCGAGAATGCAACTTTAAAAAAAAAGGTTTTGTGATTTACACATGAAAGAAGTGAAACTATCACTGTATTCTAACAGATGAAAGGCTTAACAGACAATCAATTCTTCAATGTATAATTTCAGTTACATCACACTGCAAATTTTTGCTATAAATTCTGTGTTACGATCGAGCCCTCCACAATCTCCTGATGAAGGAGCGTCGCTCCGAAAGCTAGTGTGCTTCCAATTAAACCTGTTGGACTATAACTGGTGTTGTGTGATTTTTAACTTTGTACACCCCAGTCCAACACCGGCATCTCTGAATCATGGAAATAGTCAATTAGGAAAGAAACAGACACTCCTCGGGGTTTGGTCCCGGCTGATGGCGATATTGCAGGGCAAGATGCCACGGTAAAACCTGACTTGATAGATCATATGTTTAATCGTTGGAGTCTGTTAACATATTCACATGAGGCTACCAATGTTCTTTAAGATTGTAACACTTCCACTTTAACTTGGAAGAATTGTAAACTGTGAGGATGACAGTGTCGAACTCCTAAAGGATAGACACGGTGGTGGAGTGGACAGATGGGTGGAAGTTGAGGTTCATTGCAGAGAAGTGTGAGGTGATTCACTTTGCTTGGAAGAACATTGAAAGACAATCCACAATAGGGGGTGCAATTCTGAAAGGTGTACAGGAGTCCAGGGACCTGGTGTGTGTGCGTAGCACAGGTGGGGAGAGCTGTTAATAAAGCATACGGTATTCAGAGAATCAGACAGTGCACAAGAGGCCCTTCAACCCATCGAGGCTGGACCACCAATGCTGCACTAACTCTACATCAGTCTCACTTCCCTGCCCTTAGCCCATTGCCTTGGATGATATTGACATTTCAAGTGCTCATCCACACACGTTTTAAAGCTTGTGAGGTTCCCAAGGTCTATGTCAATGACCCTCACCGGCAGTCCACTCCAGATCCTCACCACTCTCTATGTGAAAAACCTTTCCTCAAATCCCCTTTAAACCTCCTGTTTTTCTCCTTTAAAATTGACCCTTCAACTAACAGCTGCTACCCATTCACCCTGTCCATGCCCCATACACCTCGATCAGTTTCCTATCTCAATCTTCTCCAATCCAATGAAAACAACATGCCTCCAGCCTCCCTTCATGGCTGAAGTGTTCTATCCTGGGTAACATCTTGGTGAATCTCCTCTGTACCCACTCCACTGCAATCACATCTTTCCTGCAGTGTGGTGATAAGAACTGCACAAAGTATTCCAGTTGTGACCAAAAAAACTCCTCTACAGCTTCAACATGACCTCCCTGCTCTCATTATCCATGCCATGACTGATAAAGGCAACTATGCCAAATGTCTTCTTTACCCTGATCTGCTGCCTTCAGGAATTTGTGGACAAACACCCCAAGATCCCTCCGTTCATCTGAGCTTCTAGGTTTTGCCATTCATTAACTCATTTTTCCCTTATTAGTAGGACCAGACATACCAGAGCAGTGAAGTGATGTTGAACTTGTCCAAGACGCATGTCAGACCTCAGTGGAGTAATGTGTACAAGTTGTGGGCGTTCCATTATATGAACAATGTGAATGCATTACAGAGAACGTAGAAGCGATTTACAAGAATGGTCCCAGGAAAGAGAAGCTTCAAAGTTTGTGCAAAGACTTGTAGCTCGGGTGCTCGTTGTTGTGGTTCTGTTCGCCGAGCTGGAAGTTTTTGTTGCAAACGTTTCGTCCCCTGGCTAGGCGACATCATCAGTGCTTGGGAGCCTCCTGCGAAGCGCTTCTTTGATGTTTCCTCCGGTGTTTATAGTGGTCTGTCCCTGCCGCTTCCGGTTGTCAGTTTCAGCTGTCCGCTGTAGTGGTTGGTATATTGGGTCCATGTCGATGTGTTTGTTGATGGAGTTTGTGGATGAATGCCATGCCTCTAGGAATTCCTTGGCTGTTCTCTGCCTGGCTTGCCCTATGATAGTAGTGTTGTCCCAGTCGAATTCATGTTGCTTGTTGTCTGCGTGTGTGGCTACTAAGGATAGCTGGTCATGTCGTTTCGTGGCTAGTTGATGTTCATGTATGCGGATTGTTAGCTGTCTTCCTGTTTGTCCTATATAGTGTTTTGTGCAGTCCTTGCATGGTATTTTGTACACTACATTCGTTTTGCTCATGTTGGGTATCGGGTCCTTCGTTTTGGTGAGTTGTTGTCTGAGCGTGGCTGTTGGTTTGTGTGCCGTTATGAGTCCTAGGGGTCGCAGTAGTCTGGCTGTCAGTTCCGAGATGCTCCTGATGTATGGTAGTGTGGCTAGTCCTTTTGGTTGTGCTATGTCCTCGTTCTGTGGTCTTTCTCTTAGGCATCTGTTGATGAAGTTGCGCGGGTATCCGTTTTTGGCGAATACCTTGTATAGGTGTTCCTCTTCTTCTTTTTGCAGTTCTGGTGTACTGCAGTGTGTTGTGGCCCTTCTGAATAGTGTCCTGATGCAGCTTCGTTTGTGTGTGTTGGGGTGGTTACTTTCATAGTTTAGGACTTGGTCTGTGTGTGTGGCTTTCCTGTATACCCTTGTAGTGAATTCACTACAATTCACTACAAGGGTATACAGGAAAGCCACACACACAGACCAAGTCCTAAACTATGAAAGTAACCACCCCAACACACACAAACGAAGCTGCATCAGGACACTATTCAGAAGGGCCACAACACACTGCAGTACACCAGAACTGCAAAAAGAAGAAGAGGAACACCTATACAAGGTATTCGCCAAAAACGGATACCCGCGCAACTTCATCAACAGATGCCTAAGAGAAAGACCACAGAACGAGGACATAGCACAACCAAAAGGACTAGCCACACTACCATACATCAGGAGCATCTCGGAACTGACAGCCAGACTACTGCGACCCCTAGGACTCATAACGGCACACAAACCAACAGCCACGCTCAGACAACAACTCACCAGAACGAAGGACCCGATACCCAACATGAGCAAAACGAATGTAGTGTACAAATTACCATGCAAGGACTGCACTAAACACTATATAGGACAAACAGGAAGACAGCTAACAATCCGCATACATGAACATCAACTAGCCACGAAACGACACGACCAGTTATCCTTAGTAGCCACACATGCAGACAACAAGCAACATGAATTCGACTGGGACAACACTACTATCATACGGCAAGCCAGACAGAGAACAGCCAGGGAATTCCTAGAGGCATGGCATTCATCCACAAACTCCATCAACAAACACATCGACATGGACCCAATATACCAACCACTACAGCGGACAGCTGAAACTGACAACCGGAAGCGGCAGGGACAGACCACTATAAACACCGGAGGAAACATCAAAGAAGCGCTTCGCAGGAGGCTCCCAAGCACTGATGATGTCGCCTAGCCAGGGGACGAAACGTTTGCAACAAAAACTTCCAGCTCGGCGAACAGAACCACAACAAGAGAAGCTTCAATCATGAGCAGACTGGACAGAGGAGATAGGAAGAAGTCCTTCCCACTCATAAAAGGAACAAGGATGGGATGGCATAGATTGAAAATGATAAAAATAGTGTGCAAGGGTATGAGGAAAAGGCAGGAGATTGGCACGAGGTAATGATGCTCATTAAGAAGAACTGGTGCAGACATTTGGGTCAAATGGCCTCCTACTGTGATTCTGTGAACGTAGGATTAGGTTTACAATACAAAAGAAGAAAAAGACAGTTACAGAAGGCAGTTTAGGATGTTTTTAACATACACTTTCTCACATCCTCCTTCCCAAAAGGACTCCATTTCCCCAGTGTCTCTGTCTCCATTGCATCTGGTCCGATAATGCCGCCTTGCGCAACACTGCTCCACAACATGTCCTCCTCTTACTTCAGTGAAGGATTCCCACTTGACTAGGCCTGCCAATGTATCCAGTTACCTCTTACACCTCTGCTGTCCCTCTTCCCCTCTCCACCAGAACCAAGTTCCTGGGTCTTCAGGTTCCACAAAACATTATTTGTATTCACGGACCATCCTCTGCCATATCTACCAGCTCCAGTCTGCAAACCCAATCTCCCGACATCACCTTTTCAGCATTCTGGAGAGACTGCTCCCACTGTGACAACAAACCCACTGCTCATTCAATCCAACAATGACATTTCACATGAACACAGAACATGTTAGGAAAGGCTGAGGCACTTGGGGTTGTTTTCATTGGAGAAAAGAAGGTTTAGGGGTGACTTGATAGAGGTGTATAAGATGATTAGGGGTTTAGATAGGGTCGACAGTGAGAATCTTTTTCCACGTATGGAGTCAGCTATTACAAGGGGGCATAGCTTTAAATTAAGGGGGGGTAGGTATAGGACAGATGTTAGGGGTAGGTTCTTTACTCAGCGAGTCGTGAGTTCATGGAATGCCCTGCCAGTAGCAGTGGTGGACTCTCCCTCATTATGGGCATTTAAGCAGGCATTGGATAGGCATATGGAGGATAGTGGGCTAGTGTAGGTTAGGTGGGCTTGGATCGGCGCAACATCGAGGGCCGAAGGGCCTGTACTGCGCTGTATTCTTCTGTGTTCTATGTTCTATGTTAGCACTGTTGCCTTACAGCCTCAGGGACCCAGGTTCGATTCTATTCTCAGGTGACAGTTTGCACATACACCCCGTCTGCACGGGTGCTCCGGTTTCCTCCCATGGTCCAAAGCTGTGCATGTTAGGTGGATTGGTCATGCTAAATTTCTCATTGTGTCCAGGGATGTGCAGGAAATGCGGGATTATAGGGACGAAGTGGGTTTGGGTGGGATGCTCTTCGGAGGATCAGTGTGGACTTGATGGGCCAAATAGCCTGCATCCTCACTATAGGAATTCTATGATCCTGTGCAACACTTACCCTTTCAATTCCTCTGCACTCGGGCAACCAAACACAGACTTTTTCAAATCCTCGAATGGCAGGTGGCCAATGTTTGTCATCCATTAAATGAGCAGCTGGCTCAGATTGTTCTGAGGGCAGTAAAGTGTCAACCTCATTTCTGTGAATCTGCCTGTGGAAAAATGGCAGATTTTCTTCTCTAAATGACATTAGGGAACCAGATGGGTTTTTATAATAAGTGACGATAGTTAGGTTACATCAGGTTTTCTAATTGAACGCAATTTCACCATCTTTTATAGTGGAATTTGAGCCCATGTCCCTGGAACATGAGCCTGGGGTTTTGGATGACATTGCCAGTACACCATTGCTTCCTCAGTGACCATGTTTGGAACACCTCTAATCCATCCACAGGCATGACCTAATGTTCCCATTTTTATTCTCCACCTTGGCTGCACTCTGACCTCAGCCTGCTCCAATGTTTCAGAAAACCCTATTGTAAGATCAGAATGGCATTCTTCCTCTTTGAGGTGGATGGCCTCTGGTCTCAACATTAAGTTCAATGAGTTTAGATCATAACTTCTGCCTCTATTCTATTCAGCATGTGGTTTTCCCCTTTTTTTTGCAGGATTGCCCTACATCATCAGGTGGTTTGTGTGTAGCAATTCACACTTGATCTGGAAACAATCTTTTATCTTTGATATACATATTACCAGGAGAATGTGAGGACTGCAGATGCTGGAGATCAGAGTCGAGAATGTGGTGCTGGAAAAGCACAGCAGGTCAGGCAGCATCTGAGGAGCAGGAAAATTGACATTTCGGGCATAAGCCCTTCATCAGGAATGGGGTTGATGAAAGTCTTATGCCTGAAACGTCGATTCTCCTGCTCCCCGGATGCTGCCTGACCTGCTAGGCCTTTCCAGCACCACACTCTCGACTATATCCATTACCCGCGCTTTTTGACTGCTGGTATCATGATTTTATTCAATCACCCTGTCTTCCATCCTATCACAGATTGTCTCCTTTGCCCTTCCCACTGGATTAACTCTGTTTCTGTCAACAAATGCTGTCTGATTTACTGGCTAATGTGCAACATCGGAGAGTATCAAATAGAGAGGTTAATGTACCCTCGTATCAGAGGTATCAGACAGAGGGGTTAATTTGTATTGGAGGATACCAGAGGTGGTTAATGTGCTCCAGTGTCAGAGTGCATCAGACAGAGGGGTAAATGAGCCTCAGTATCTTAGGATGGGGTTAAAGGGGCTCATGTGCATTGAGGACTGTACTCAGGGCTAATGGATCTCATTGTAAAGAAAGATTGTAATTGACAGTGTGTGGAGACAATTAATTTTACTTCATATATTCATCTCTGTGAGCAAATGCATTTGAGACATTCACCTCCAATCTTGCCCAAATGAGATTGTTGAAGAGCTGTCTGTTTTGCTGAATCATTTGATATTTTACGAAGTGATTCTGGGAATTGAATCTTCCTCGTGGAACAGTGTTGTGTTTGAAGCTTCAGTAATTCTACTTCCTCCTGAATATCACTCATGACAGGATACTATTGGAACTATCCCTTCATGACCTGATTATGTCATCCATAATAATATGGACTTGTTGGCAATGTTTCCATTTGTTGATGGCTCAATTTTTCAATTTGTTTGCAACAAGACTGAGTTTCAACTTTGTGCCTGTCAGTACAAAGTGGGATTTCACTGAAGATGCTTGGTCCTTAGCTCAGCTCATCAGCTGCTGAAACCCTTATCCATGTCTTTGCAATCACAGGATTGGACAAATCAGCATGGATTTGCAAAAGAGAAATCACCCTTGACAAATCTGCTGTAATGTTTTGAGGATGTGACTAGTAGAGTTGATAAGGGAGAGCCAGTGGATGTAGTTTACTTGGATTTCCTGAAGCTTTGAAGAAAGGCTGGCCAGACTCAGGTGTTTTCTTTATTGCAGGGAAGGCCGAGGAGGGGAACCTGACAGCGGGTTCTGAGGGGCATGGACAGAGTGAATAAAAAGCAGCTGCTCCCCTTACTTTAAAGGTCAATAAGAAGGGACCATTATTTTAAAGTGAAAGGCAGGAAGTTTAGAGGATATTTGCGGAACAATATTTTCACCTGAGGGTCTGGAATGCATTGCTGGGAGGGTATGAGATGCGAAACCTCACAACCATTAAAAAGTACTTGGATGGGCATTTGAAGTTTCATAACAGTTAAGACTATGGGGCTAGTGAGGGAAAGTGGGACAATTGTACTTCATAATTCAATGAAGGCTTTTGAGAAGGTCCTTTATAAGTGATGATTTAAGATTAAAGTGCATGGGGTTGGGGTTAGTGTACTGGCATCGATAGACATCTGGTTGGCCAACAAGAAACAAAGATTAGGTGTAAATCTTCTTCATCCAACACAATAGGCAGCGCGTCAGTCTCATAATCTGAAGGCCCTGAGTTCAATCCTCAGAGAAGGCAAGATTGTGATTCTGGAGTGACACGGTGGCTCAGTGGTTAGCACTGCTGCCTCACAGCACCAGGGACCCAGGTTCAATTCCAGCCTCAGGCGACTGTCTGTGTGGAGTTTGCACATTCTCCCCGCGTCTGCGTGGGTTTCCTCCGGGTGCTCCGGTTTCCTCCCACAATCCAAAGATGGTCAGGATGGGTGAATTGGCCTTGCTAAAGTGTCCATAGTGTTATGTGCATTAGTCAGAAGAGAATGGGTCTGGGTGGGTCACTCTTCGGAGGGTCAGTGTGGACTTGTTGGGCCGAAGACCTTGTTTCCACAATGTAGGGAATCTAATCTAATCAAAGATCATGAATACATTTTCTGAGTGGCAACCAATAGTATACCCATACAGGGATCACTCCAGCAATTTGCAATATATATGTTAATGATTTAGATAAGGGATCTAAATGTAATATTTCAAATATTGTGCAGACAGCACAAAGCTGGGCAGGTGGGTGGGTGAACTGAGAGGATGCAGCGTGATTTGTGATTCAGTGTGATTTGGACAAGTTGAGTGAGTGGGAAAATGCATAGCATATGAAGTACAATGGAGATAAATATGAAGTTATTCACCTTGATAGCAAAAACAGTTAAGCAGATTATTGTCTGAATGATGATAGATTGTGAAAGAGGGAGGCACAACAAGACCCGGCTGTCCTTATCCACCATATTAGCATGTAGATGCAGCAAGGGGACAAGAGGGAAGTGGTATGCTGGCCGTTATACTGAGAGGATCCAAGTACAGGAGCAGGGATATGTTGCTGCAATTATACAGGGCCTTGGTGAGAACACACCTGGAGGATTGTGTTCAGTTTTGGCCTCCTCATCTGAGGTAAGCATGTTCTGGTGATGGAATGTTTGCAACAAAGATCTATCAGACTGATTCCTGGGATGGCAGGACAGACTTATGAAGAAAGACTGGTTCAATTAGGATTATATCACTGTAGTTTAGGAGGAGGAGAATTTCATAGAAACCTATTAAATCCTAACAGGACCGGACAGAGTAAATGCAGGAGGGAGGTTCCAATCACCGGGGAGTTGAGAACCAGGGATCACAGAGGAAGGATGCGAGACAGAGAAGAGAAATTTCTTCATTGAAAGAGTAGTAAGCCTATGGAAATTTCTGAAACAGAGAGTAATCGAGGTTGAAACAATTAATCTTTTCAAGAATGAGTTAGGTTTTTTTTAAGAAATAAAAAGATCAAAAGGATATGGGGAGAAAGTGGGAACAGGGTGCTCAAGTGGGTGATCAGCCATGATAATATTGAATGGTGGAGCTAATTCTGCTCCAAATGATCATATTCCTGTGTTTCACACACTCTCACCTTGAATATTCCAACACACATCTGTGCAACCAGCCATTGGCAGTATCAGGTAATAATTCTGAAAGCGTTAAGTTTCACATTGCTTTGGTTCCACCCATTGTAGTGATGTCATAGTCTGTCACCGGAGGCAAGGAGCATCACTTGAGCTTTCAGAGGGAGCAGAGGAATCTGTAAGTCACTGCCTGGAAGGGAGGTAGACTGAGTGTGAATCTGTGTCAGAGAGACACTGAGTGTGAGTCTGCGACTGTCCTAGACTGAGTGTGAGTCTGCGACAGTGAGAGACTGAGTGTGAGTCTGTGCCAGAGAGAGACTGAGTGTGAGTCTGCGACTGTCCTAGACTGAGTGTGAGTCTGCGACAGTGAGAGACTGAGTGTGAGTCTGTGTCAGAGAGAGACTGAGTGTGAGTCTGCGACTGTCCTAGACTGAGTGTGAGTCTGTGTCAGAGAGAGACTGAGTGTGAATCTGCAACTGTCCTAGACTGAATATGAGTCTGTGTCAGAGAGAGACTGAGTGTGAGTCTGCAACTGTCCTAGACTGAGTGTGAGTCTGTGTCAGAGAGAGACTGAGTGTGAATCTGCAACTATCCGAGACTGTGTGAGTCTGTGTCGCAGACTCACACTTAGTCTCGGACAATCGCAGACTCACACGCAGTCTCTCATAGTCGCAAGCTCACACTCAGTCTCTCACTGTCGCAGACCCACACTTAGTCCCTCACTTTCGCAGATTCACACTTAGTCTCGGACAATCGCAGACTCACACAGTCTCTCATAGTCGCAGGCTCACACTCAATCTCTCACTGTCACAGACTCACACTCACATTCAGTCTCTCACTGTCGCAGACCCACACTCCGTCTCCCACTGTCGCACACTCACAGTCTTGTACAGTCACAGACTAACACTCACACTCAGTCTCTCACTGTCACAGACTCACACTTAGTCTCGGACAGTCGCAGACTCACACTCAGTCTCTCACTGTCACAGACTCACACTCACCCTCAGTCTCTCACTGTCACAGACTCACACTCAGTCTTGGACAGTCGCACACTCACACCCAAGTCTCTCACTGTCGCAGACTCACACTTAGTCTCGGACAATCGCAGACTCACAATCAATCTCTCACTCTCATAGACTCACACACACTCAGTCTCTCACTGTTACAGACTCTCACTCACATTCAATCTCTCACTGTCGCAGAGTCACACTCAGTCTCGGACAGTCGCAGACTCACATACACTCAGACTTTCATAGTCGCAGACTCACAGTCTCTCACTGTCACAGACTCACACTCAGTCTCGGAGAGTCAAAGATTCACACTCACCCTCAGTCTCTCACTGTCACAGACTCACACTCAGTCTTGGACAGTCGCACACTCACACCCAAGTCTCTCACTGTCACAGACCCACACTCAATCTCTCACTGTGTCAAACTCACACAAATCTCTCACTGTGCCAGACTCACATTCAGTCTCTCACTGTCGCAGACTCACACTCTGTCTCGGACAGTCGCAGACTCACACTCACACTCAGTCTTTCATTGTCACAGACTCACACTCAGTCTGGGACAGTTGCAGACTCACAATCTCGGACAGTCGTAGACTCACACTCACACTCAGTCTCTCACTGTCACAGACTCACACTTAGTCTCGGACAGTCGCAGACTCACACTCAGTCTCTCACTGTCACAGACTCACACTTACCCTCAGTCTCTCACTGTCACAGACTCACACTCAGACTTGGACAGTCGCACACTCACACCCAAGTCTCTCACTGTCGCAGACTCACACTTAGTCTCGGACAATCGCAGACTCACACTCAGTCTCTCACTCTCATAGACTCACACACACTCAGTCTCTCACTGTTACAGACTCTCACTCACATTCAATCTCTCACTGTCGCAGAGTCACACTCAGTCTCGGACAGTCGCAGACTCACATACACTCAGTCTTTCATAGTCGCAGACACACAGTCTTGGATCGTCTCAGTCTCAC
Source organism: Chiloscyllium plagiosum (assembly GCF_037043375.1). Lineage (NCBI taxonomy): Eukaryota > Metazoa > Chordata > Chondrichthyes > Orectolobiformes > Hemiscylliidae > Chiloscyllium > Chiloscyllium plagiosum. The sequence continues at coordinate 31,150,676 of NW_028270171.1, forward strand.
ACTCACACTCATTCTCTCACGGTCGCAGACTCACTGTCACAGACTCACACTCAGTCTCTCGCTGTCGCAGACTCACACTCACACTCATTCTCTCACTGTCACAGACTCACACTCAGTCTCTCACTGTCACAGACTCACACTCGGTCTCTAATAGTCGCACACTCACAGACTTGGACAGTCGCAGGCTCACACTCAGTCTCTGACTGTCACAGGCTCACACTCACCCTCAGTCTCTCACTGTCACAGACTCACACTCAGTCTTGGACAGTCGCACACTCACACCCAAGTCTCTCACTGTCGCAGACTCACACTCACATTCAGTCTCTCACTGTCGCAGACCCATACTCAGTCTCTCACTTTCGCAGATTCACACTTAGTCTCGGACAATCGCAGACTCACACAGTCTCTAATAGTCCCAGGCTCACACTCAGTCCCTCACTGTCACAGACTCACACTAACATTCAGTCTCTCACTGTCGCAGACCCACACTCAGTCTCTCACTTTCGCAGACTCACACTTAGTCTCGGACAATCGCAGACTCACACAGTCTCTCATAGTCGCAGGCTCGCACTCAATCTCTCACTGTCACAGACATCAAACTCACATTCAGTCTCTCACTGTCGCAGACCCACACTCCGGCTCTCACTGTCGCACACTCACAGTCTTGTACAGTCACAGACTCACACTCACACTCAGTCTCTCACTGTCACAGACTCACACTTCGTCTCGGATAGTCGCAGACTCACCCTCACCCTCAGTCTCTCACTGTCACAGACTCACACTCAGTCTCAGACAGTCATAGCCTCACACTCTCCCTCAGTCTCTCACTGTCACAGACTCACACTCAGTGTGAGTCTGCGACTGTCCGAGACAGAGTGTGAGTCTGCGACAGTGAGAGACTGAGTGTGAGTCTGGCACAGTGAGAGATTGGTATGAGTCTGCCACAGTGAGAGATTGAGTGTGAGTCTGTGACAGTGAGAGACTGAGTGTGCGTCTGCGACTGACCGAGACTGAGTGAGAGTCTGTGACAGTGAGAGACTGAGTGTGAGTCTGAGTCTGCGACTGTACAAGAGATGGAGTGTGGGTCTGCGACTGAGTGTAAGTCTGTCACAGTGAGAGACTGAGTGTGAGTCTGCGACTATGAAAGACTGAGTGTGAGTGTGAGTCTGCGACTGTCCGAGACTAAGTGTGAGTCTGCGAAAGTGAGAGATTGAATGTGAGTGAGAGTCTGTGACAGTGAGAGATTGAGTGTGAGCCTGCGACTATGAGAGACTGAGGGTGAGTGTGAGTCTGTGACTGTCCGAAACTGAGTGTGAGTCTGTGACAGTGAGAGATTGAGGGTGAGTGTGAGTCTTTGACTGTCCGAGACTGAGTGTGAGTCTGTGACAGTGAGAGACTGAATGTGAGTGTGAATCTGTGACAGTGAGAGATTGAGTGTGAGCCTGCGACTATGAGAGACTGTGTGAGTCTTCGATTGTCCGAGACTAAGTGTGAGTCTGAGAAAGTGAGAGATTGAATATGAGTGAGAGTCTGTGACAGTGAAAGACTGATTGTGAGTCTGCGACAGTGAGAGATTGAGTGTGAGCCTGCGACTTTGAGAGACTGAGGGTGAGTGTGAGACTGTGACTGTCCGAAACTGAATGTGAGTCTGTGACAGTGAGAGACTGAATGTGAGTGTGAATCTGTGACAGTGAGAGATTGAGTGTGAGCCTGCGACTATGAGAGACTGTGTGAGTCTTCGATTGTCCGAGACTAAGTGTGAGTCTGCGAAAGTGAGAGATTGAATATGAGTGAGAGTCTGTGACAGTGAAAGACTGATTGTGAGTCTGCGACAGTGAGAGACTGAGGGTGAGTCTGCGACTGTCCGAGACTAAGTGTCAGTCAGTGACAGTGAGAGAACGAGTGAGAGTGTTAGTCTGTGACTGTACAAGACTGTGAGTGTGCGACAGTGAGAGACGGAGTGTGGGTCTGCGACAGTGAGAGACTGAATGTGAGTGTGAGTCTGTGACAGTGAGAGACTGAGTGTGAGTCTGGCACAGTGAGAGATTGGTATGAGTCTGCCACAGTGAGAGATTGAGTGTGAGTCTGTGACAGTGAGAGACTGAGTGTGCATCTGCGACTGACCGAGACTGAGTGAGAGTCTGTGACAGTGAGAGACTGAGTGTGAGTCTGAGTCTGCGACTGTACAAGAGATGGAGTGTGGGTCTGCGACAGTGAGAGATTGAATGTGAGTGTAAGTCTGTGACAGTGAGAGACTGAGTGTGAGTCTGCGACTATGAAAGACTGAGTGTGAGTGTGAGTCTGCGACTGTCCGAGACTGAGTGCAACTCTGCGACAGTGAGAGATTGAATGTGAGTGAGAGTCTGTGATAGTGAGGGACTGAGTGTGTGTGAGTCTATGAGAGTGAGAGACTGAGTGTGAGTCTGCGATTGTCCGAGACTAAGTGTGAGTCTGTGACAGTGAGAGACTTGGGTGTGAGTGTGCGACTGTCCAAGACTGAGTGTGAGTCTGTGACAGTGAGAGACTGAGTGTGAGTCTGCGACTGTCCGAGACTAAGTGTGAGTCTGTGACAGTGAGAGACTGACTGTGAGTGTTAGTCTGTGACTGCACAAGACTGTGAGTGTGCCACAGTGAGAGACAGAGTGTGGGTCTGCGAAAGTGAGAGACTGAATGTGAGTGTGAGTCTGTGACAGTGAGAGATTGAGTGTGAGCCTGCGACTATGAGAGACTGTGTGAATCTGCGATTGTCCGAGACTAAGTGTGAGTCTGCGAATGTGAGAGACTGAGTGTGGATCTGTGACAGTGAGAGACTGAGTGTGAGCTTGCGACTATGAGAGACTGCGTGTGAGTCTGCGATTATCCAAGACTAAGTGTAAGTCTGGGACAGTGAGAGACTTGGGTGTGAGTGTGCGACTGTTAAAGACTGAGTGTGAGTCTGTGACAGTGAGAGACTGAGGGCGAGTGTGAGTCTGTGACTGTCCGAGACTGAGTGTGAGTCTGTGACAGTGAGAGACTGAGTGTGAGTCTGCAGACTGTCCGAAACTAAGTGTGAGTCTGTGACAGTGATAGACTGAGTGTGAGTGTTAGTCTGTGACTGTACAAGACTGTGAGTGTGCGACAGTGAGAGACGGAGTGTGGGTCTGCGACAGTGAGAGACTGAATGTGAGTGTGAGTCTGTGACAGTGAGAGATTGAGTGTGAGTGTGAGTCTGTGACTGTCCGAGACTGAGTGTGAGTCTGTGACAGTGAGAGACTGAGGGTGAGTCTGCGACTGTCCGAGACAAAGTGTCAGTCAGTGACAGTGAGAGAACGAGTGAGAGTGTTAGTCTGTGACTGTACAAGACTGTGAGTGTGCGACAGTGAGAGATGGAGTGTGGGTCTGCGACAGTGAGAGACTGAATGTGAGTGTGAGTCTGTGATAGTGAGAGATTGAGTGTGAGTGTGAGTCTGTGACTGTCCGAGACTGAGTGTGAGTCTGTGACAGTGAGAGACTGAGTGTGAGTCTGCGACTGTCCGAAACTAAGTGTCAGTCTGTGACAGTGAGAGACTGTGGGTGAGTGTGAGTCTGTGACGGTGAGAGATTGAGTGTGAGCCTGCGGCTATGAGAGACTGTGTGAGTCTGCAATTGTCCGAGACTAAGTGTGAGTCTGCGAAAGTGAGAGACTGAGGGTGAGTGAGAGTCTGTGACTGTCCGAGACTGAGTGTGAGTCTGTGACAGTGAGAGACTGAGGGTGAGTGTGAGTCTGTGACTGTCTGAGACTGAGTGTGAGTCTGTGACAGTGAGAGACTGAGTGTGAGTGTTAGTCTGTGACTGTACAAGAATGTGAGTGTGCGACAGTGAGAGACGGAGTGTGGGTCTGCGACAGTGAGAGACTGACTGTGAGTGTGAGTCTGTGACTGTACAAGACTGTGAGTGTGCAACAGTGAGAGACGGAGTGCGGGTCTGCGACAGTGAGAGACTGAATGTGAGTGTGAGTCTGTGACAGTGAGAGATTGAGTGTGAGCCTGCTACTATCAGGGACTGTGTGAGTCTGCGATTGTCTGAGACTAAGTGTGAGTCTGCGAAAGTGAGAGATTGAATGTGAGTGAGAGTCTGTGACAGTGAGAGATTGAGTGTGAGCCTGCGACAATGAGAGACTGAGGGTGAGTGTGAGTCTGTGACTGTCCGAAACTGAGTGTGAGTCTGTGACAGTGAGAGATTGAGCGTGAGTCAGCGACTGTCCGAGACTAAGTGTGAGTCTGTGACAGTGAGAGACTGAATGTGAGTGTGAGTCTGTGACAGTGAGAGATTGAGTGTGAGCCTGCGACTATGAGAGACTGTGTGAGTCTGCGATTGTCCGAGACTAAGTGCAAGTCTGCGAAAGTGAGAGATTGAATATGAGTGAGAGTCTGTGACAGTGAAAGACTGATTGTGAGTCTGCGACAGTGAGAGATTGAGTGTGAGCCTGCGACTATGAGAGACGGAGGGTGAGTGTGAGACTGTGACTGTCCGAAACTGAGTGTGAGTCTGTGACAGTGAGAGACTGAATGTGAGTGTGAATCTGTGACAGTGAGAGATTGAATATGAGTGAGAGTCTGTGACAGTGAAAGACTGATTGTGAGTCTGCGACAGTGAGAGACTGAGGGTGAGTCTGCAACTGTCCGAGACTAAGTGTCAGTCAGTGACAGTGAGAGAACGAGTGAGAGTGTTAGTCTGTGACTGTACAAGACTGTGAGTGTGCGACAGTGAGAGACAGAGTGTGGGTCTGCGACAGTGAGAGTCTGAATGTGAGTGTGAGTCTGTGACAGTGAGAGATTGAGAGTGAGCCTGCGACTATGAGAGACTGTGTGAGTCTGCGATTGTCCGAGACTAATTGTGAGCCTGCGAAAGTGAGAGACTGAGTGTGGGTCTGCGACAGTGAGAGACTGAATGTGAGTGTGTGATTGTGATAGTGAGGGACTGAGTGTGAGCTTGCGACTATGAGAGACTGCGTGTGAGTCTGCGATTGTCCGAGATGAAGTGTGAGTCTGCGACAGTGAGAGACTTGGGTGTGAGTGTGCGATTGTCCAATACTGAGTGTGAGTCTGTGACAGTGAGAGACTGAGGGTGAGTGTGAGTCTGCGACTATCCGAGACTAAGTGCGAGACTGTGACAGTGAGAGACTGAGTGTGAGTGTTAGTCAGTGACTGTACAAGACAGTGAGTGTGCGACAGTGAGAGACGGAGTGTGGGTCGGCGATAGTGAGAGACTGAATGTGAGTGTGAGTATGTGACAGTGAGAGATTGAGTGTGAGCCTGCGATTATGAGAGAATGTATGTGTCTGCGATTGTCCGAGACTAAGTGTGAGTCTGCGAAAGTGAGAGACTGAATGTGAGTGTGAGACTGTGATAGTGAGGGACTGAGTGTGAGCTTGCGAATATGAGGGACTGCGTGTGAGTCTGCGATTGTCCGAGATTAAGTGTGAGTCTGCGAAAGTGAGAGACTGAGTGTAGGTCTGCGACAGTGAGAAACTGAATGTGAGTGTGATTCTGTGACAGTAAAAGACTGAGTGTGAGTCTGTGACAGTGAGAGACTGTGGGTGAGTGTGAGTCTGTGACAGTGAGAGACTGTGGGTGAGTGTGAGTCTGTGACAGTGAGAGACTGTGGGTGAGTGTGAGTCTGTGACTGTCCGAGACTGTGAGTGTGCGACAGTGAGAGACGGAGTGTGGGTCGGCGACAGTGAGAGACTGAATGTGAGTGTGAGTGTGTGACAGTGAGAGATTGAGTGTGAGCCTGCGACTATGAGAGAATGTGTGAGTCTGCGATTGTCCGAGACTAAGTGTGAGTCTGCGAAAGTGAGAGACTGAGTGTAGGTCTGCGACAGTGAGAGACTGAATGTGAGTGTGAGACTGTGATAGTGAGGGACTGAGTGTGAGCTTGCGAATATGAGAGACTGCGTGTGAGTCTGCGATTGTCCGAGATTAAGTGTGAGTCTGCGAAAGTGAGAGACTGAGTGTAGGTCTGCGACAGTGAGAAACTGAATGTGTGTGTGATTCTGTGACAGTAAAAGACTGAGTGTGAGTCTGTGACAGTGAGAGACTGTGGGTGAGTGTGAGTCTGTGACTGTCCGAGACTGTGAGTGTGCGACAGTCAGAGACGGAGTGTGGGTCGGCGACAGTGAGAGACTGAATGTGAGTGTGAGTGTGTGACAGTGAGAGATTGCGAATATGAGGGACTGCGTGTGAGTCTGCGATTGTCCGAGAGTAAGTGTGAGTCTGCGACAGTGAGAGACTTGGGTGTGAGTGTGCGACTGTTCAAGACTGAGTGTGAGTCTGCGACAGTGAGAGACTGAGAGTGAGTGTTAGTCTGTGACTGTACAAGACTGTGAGTGTGCGACAGTGAGAGACGGAGTGTGTGTCTGCGACAGTGTGATACTGAATGTGAGTGTGAGTCTGTGACAGTGAGAGATTGAGTGTGAGCCTGCGACGATGAGAGACTGTGTGAGTCTGCGATTGTCCGAGACTAAGTGTGAGTCTGCGATTGTCCGAGACAGAGTGTGGGTCTGTGACAGTGAGAGACTGAATGTGAGTGTGAGTCTGTGACAGTGAGAGACTGAGTGTGAGCTTGCGACTATGAGAGACTGTGTGAGTCTGCGATTGTCCGAGACTAAGTATGAGTCTGCGAAAGTAAGAGATTGAATATGAGTGAGAGTCTGTGACAGTGAAAGACTGATTGTGAGTCTGCGACAGTGAGAGACTGAGGGTGAGTGTGAGTCTGTGACTGTCCGAGACTGAGTGTGAGTCTGTGACAGTGAGAGACTGAGTGTGAGTCTGCGACTGTCCGAGACTAAACGTGAGTCAGTGACAGTGAGAGAACGAGTGTGAGTGTTAGTCTGTGACTGTACAAGACTGTGAGTGTGCGACAGTGAGAGACGGAGTGTGGGTCTGCGACTGAGAGAGTGAATGTGAGTGTGAGTCTGTGACAGTGAGAGATTGAGTGAGAGCCTGCGACTATGAGAGACTGTGTGAGTCTGCGATTGTCCGAGACTAATTGTGAGTCTGCGAAAGTGAGAGACTGAGTGTGGGTCTGCGACAGTGAGAGACTGAATGTGAGTGTGAGTCTGTGACAGTGAGAGATTGAGTGAGAGCCTGCGACTATGAGAGACTGTGTGAGTCTGCGATTGTCCGAGACTAATTGTGAGCCTGCGAAAGTGAGAGACTGAGTGTGGGTCTGCGACAGTGAGAGACTGAATGTGAGTGTGAGTCTGTGACAGTGAGGGACTGAGTGTGAGCTTGCGCCTTTGAGAGACTGCGTGTGAGTCTTCGATTGTCCGAGACTAAGTGTGAGTCTGCGAAAGTGAGAGATTGAATATGAGTGAGAGTCTGTGACAGTGAAAGACTGATTGTGAGTCTGCGACAGTGAGAGACTGAGGGTTAGTCTGCAACTGTCCGAGACTAAGTGTCAGTCAGTGACAGTGAGAGAACGAGTGAGAGTGTTAGTCTGTGACTGTACAAGACTGTGAGTGTGCGACAGTGAGAGACAGAGTGTGGGTCTGTGACAGTGAGAGACTGAATGTGAGTGTGAATCTGTGACAGTGAGAGATTGAGTGTGAGCCTGCGACTATGAGAGACTGTGTGAGTCTGCGACTGTCCGAGACTAAGTGTGAGTCTGCGAAAGTGAGAGACTGAGTGTAGGTCTGCGACAGTGAGAGACTGAATGTGAGTGTGATTCTGTGACAGTGAAAGACTGAGTGGGAGTCTGCGACAGTGAGAGACTGAGGGTGAGTGTGAGTCTGTGACAGTGAGAGACTGAGTGTGAGTCTGTGACTATCCGAAACTAAGTGTGAGTCTGTGACAGTGAGAGACTGAGTGTGAGTGTTAGTCTGTGACTGTACAAGACTGTGAGTATGCGACAGTGAGCGACCGAGTGTGGGTCTGCTACAGTGAGAGACTGAATGTGAGTGTGAGTCTGTGACAGTGAGAGATTGAGTGTGAGCCTGCGACTATGAGAGACTGTGTGAGTCTGCGATTGTCCGAGACTAAGTGTGAGTCTGCGAAAGTGAGAGACTGAGTGTGGGTCTGCGACAGTGAGAGACTGAATGTGAGTGTGAGTCTGTGACTCTGAGGGACTGAGTGTGAGCTTGCGACTATGAAAGACTGTGTGTGAGTCTGTGACAGTGAGAGACTGAGTGTGAGTCTGCCACAGTGAGAGATTGAGTGTGAATCTGCAATTGTACGAGTCTGTGAGTGTGTGACTATGAGAGACTGAGTGTGAGTCTGCGATTGTCCGAGACTAAGTGTGAGTCTGTGACAGTGAGAGACTGAGTGTGAGTCTGCGACAGTGAGAGAATGAGTGTGAGTGTGAGTCTGCGACTGCGAGAGACTGAGTGTGAGTCTGTGACAGTGAGGGACTGAGTGTGAGTGTGCGACAGTGAGAGAATGAGTGTGAGTGTGAGTCTGCGACAGCGGAAGACTGAATGTGAGTCTGTGAAAGTGAGGGACTCTGAGTCTGCGACTATGAGAGATTGTGAGTGTGAGTCTGTGACTGTCCGAGACTGAGTGTGAGTCTGTGACAGTGAGAGACTGAATGTGAGTGTGAGTCTGCGACTGTTCAAGTCTGTGAGCGTGCGACTATGAGAGACTGAATGTGAGTCTGCGATTGTCCGAGACTAAGTGTGAGTCTGTGACAGTGAGAGACTGAGTGTGCGTCTGCGACATTGAGAGACTGAGTGTGAGTCTGTGAGTATCCGAAACTAAGTGTGAGTCTGTGACAGTGAGAGACGGAGTGTGAGTGTGAGTCTGTGACTGTACAAGACTGTGAGTGTGCGACAGTGAGAGACTAAGTGTGGGTCTGCGACAGTGAGAGAGTGAATGTGAGTGTGAGTCTGTGACAGTGAGGGACTGAGTGTGAGCTTGCGACTATGAGAGACTGCGTGTGAGTCTGCGATTATCCAAGACTGAGTGTGAGTCTGCGACAGTGAGAGACTTGGGTGTGAGTGTGCGACTATCCAAGACTGAGTGTGAGTCTGTGACAGTGAGAGACTGTGGGTGAGTGTGAGTCTGTGACTGTCCGAGACTGAGTGTGAGTCTGTGTCAGTGAGAGACTGAGTGTGAGTCTGTGACAGTGAGAGACTGAGTCTGAGTGTTAGTCTGTGACTGGAGGAGAAAGTGAGGTCTGCAGATGCTGGAGGTCAAAGTTGAAACTTTATTGCTGGAACAGCACAGCAGGTCAGGCAGCATCCAGGGAACAGGAGATTCGACGTTTCGGGCACAGGTCCTTCTTCATGTGCCCGAAACGTCGAATATCCTGTTCCCTGGATGCTGCCTGACCTGCTGTGCTGTTCCAGCAATAAAGTTTCAACCTTAGTCTGTGACTGTACAAGACTGTGAGTGTGCGACAGTGAGAGACGGAGTGTGGGTCTGCTACAGTGAGAGACTGAATGTGAGTGTGAGTCTGTGAGTGTGAGAGATTGAGTGTGAGCCTGCTACTATGAGAGATTGTGTGAGTCTGCGACTATCCGAGACGAAGTGTGAGTCTGCGAAAGTGACAGACTGAGTGTGGGTCTGCGACAGTGAGAGACTGAATGTGAGTGTGATTCTGTGACAATGAAAGACTGTGTGTGAGTCTGCGACAGTGAGAGACTGAGTGTGGGTCTGCCACAGTGAGAGATTGAGTGTGAATCTGCAATTGTCCGAGTCTGTGAGTGTGCGACTATGAGAGACTGAGTGTGAGTCTGCGATTGTCCGAGACTAAGTGTGAGTCTGCGACAGTGAGAGAATGAGTGTGAGTGTGAGTCTGCGACTGCGAGAGACTGAGTGTGAGTCTGTGACAGTGAGGGACTGAGTGTGAGTCTGCGACAGTGAGAGAAAGAGTGTGAGTGTGAGTCTGCGACAGCGAGAGACTGAGTGTGAGTCTGTGAAAGTGAGGGACTGTGAGTCTGCGACTATGAGAGACTGTGAGTGTGAGTCTGTGACTGTCCGAGACTGAGTGTGAGTCTGTGACAGTGAGTGACTGAATGTGAGTGTGAGTCTGCGACTGTCCAAGTCTGTGAGCGTGCGACTATGAGAGACTGAATGGGAGTCTGCGATTGTCCGAGACTAAGTGTCAGTCTGTGACAGTGAGAGACTGAGTGTGAGTCTGCGACAGTGAGAGAATGAGTGTGAGTCTGTGACAGTGAGAGACTGAATGTGAGTGTGAGTCTGCGACTGTCCAAGTCTGTGAGCGTGCGACTATGAGAGACTGAATGTGAGTCTGCGATTGTCCGAGACTAAGTGTGAGTCTGCGACAGTGAGAGAATGAGTGTGAGTCTGCGATTGTCCGAGACTAAGTGTGAGTCTGCGACAGTGAGAGAATGAGTGTGAGTCTGTGACAGTGAGAGACTGAGTGTGAGTGTGAGTCTGTGACAGTGAGAGACTGAGTGTGAGCCTGCGACTGTCCAAGTCTGTGAGTGCGCAACTATGAGACACTGAGTGTGAGTCTGCGATTGTCCGAGACTAAGTGTGAGTCTATGACAGTGAGAGACTGAGTCTGAGTCTGCGACAGTGAGAGAATGAGTGTGAGTGTGTGTCTGCGACAGCGAGAGACTGAGTGTGAGTCTGTGACAGTGAGGGACTGAGTGTGAGTCTGCGACAGTGAGAGAATGGGAGTGAGTGTGAGTCTGCGACAGCGAGAGACTGAGTGTGAGTCTGTGACAGTGAGGGACTGTGAGTCTGCAACTATGAGAGACTGTGAGTGTGAGTCTGTGACTATCCGAGACTGAGTGTGAGTCTGTGACAGTGAGAGACTGAGTGTGTGTGTTAGTCTGTGACAGTGAGAGATTGAGTGTGAGCCTGCGACTATGAGAGACTGTGTGAGTCTGCGACTGTCCGAGACTAAGTGTGAGTCTGCGAAAGTGAGAGACTGAGTGTAGGTCTGCGACAGTGAGAGACTGAATGTGAGTGTGATTCTGTGACAGTGAAAGACTGAGTGGGAGTCTGCGACAGTGAGAGACTGAGGGTGAGTGTGAGTCTGTGACAGTGAGAGACTGAGTGTGAGTCTGTGACTATCCGAAACTAAGTGTGAGTCTGTGACAGTGAGAGACTGAGTGTGAGTGTTAGTCTGTGACTGTACAAGACTGTGAGTATGCGACAGTGAGCGACCGAGTGTGGGTCTGCTACAGTGAGAGACTGAATGTGAGTGTGAGTCTGTGACAGTGAGAGATTGAGTGTGAGCCTGCGACTATGAGAGACTGTGTGAGTCTGCGATTGTCCGAGACTAAGTGTGAGTCTGCGAAAGTGAGAGACTGAGTGTGGGTCTGCGACAGTGAGAGACTGAATGTGAGTGTGAGTCTGTGACTCTGAGGGACTGAGTGTGAGCTTGCGACTATGAAAGACTGTGTGTGAGTCTGTGACAGTGAGAGACTGAGTGTGAGTCTGCCACAGTGAGAGATTGAGTGTGAATCTGCAATTGTACGAGTCTGTGAGTGTGTGACTATGAGAGACTGAGTGTGAGTCTGCGATTGTCCGAGACTAAGTGTGAGTCTGTGACAGTGAGAGACTGAGTGTGAGTCTGCGACAGTGAGAGAATGAGTGTGAGTGTGAGTCTGCGACTGCGAGAGACTGAGTGTGAGTCTGTGACAGTGAGGGACTGAGTGTGAGTGTGCGACAGTGAGAGAATGAGTGTGAGTGTGAGTCTGCGACAGCGGAAGACTGAATGTGAGTCTGTGAAAGTGAGGGACTCTGAGTCTGCGACTATGAGAGATTGTGAGTGTGAGTCTGTGACTGTCCGAGACTGAGTGTGAGTCTGTGACAGTGAGAGACTGAATGTGAGTGTGAGTCTGCGACTGTTCAAGTCTGTGAGCGTGCGACTATGAGAGACTGAATGTGAGTCTGCGATTGTCCGAGACTAAGTGTGAGTCTGTGACAGTGAGAGACTGAGTGTGCGTCTGCGACATTGAGAGACTGAGTGTGAGTCTGTGAGTATCCGAAACTAAGTGTGAGTCTGTGACAGTGAGAGACGGAGTGTGAGTGTGAGTCTGTGACTGTACAAGACTGTGAGTGTGCGACAGTGAGAGACTAAGTGTGGGTCTGCGACAGTGAGAGAGTGAATGTGAGTGTGAGTCTGTGACAGTGAGGGACTGAGTGTGAGCTTGCGACTATGAGAGACTGCGTGTGAGTCTGCGATTATCCAAGACTGAGTGTGAGTCTGCGACAGTGAGAGACTTGGGTGTGAGTGTGCGACTATCCAAGACTGAGTGTGAGTCTGTGACAGTGAGAGACTGTGGGTGAGTGTGAGTCTGTGACTGTCCGAGACTGAGTGTGAGTCTGTGTCAGTGAGAGACTGAGTGTGAGTCTGTGACAGTGAGAGACTGAGTCTGAGTGTTAGTCTGTGACTGGAGGAGAAAGTGAGGTCTGCAGATGCTGGAGGTCAAAGTTGAAACTTTATTGCTGGAACAGCACAGCAGGTCAGGCAGCATCCAGGGAACAGGAGATTCGACGTTTCGGGCACAGGTCCTTCTTCATGTGCCCGAAACGTCGAATATCCTGTTCCCTGGATGCTGCCTGACCTGCTGTGCTGTTCCAGCAATAAAGTTTCAACCTTAGTCTGTGACTGTACAAGACTGTGAGTGTGCGTCAGTGAGAGACGGAGTGTGGGTCTGCTACAGTGAGAGACTGAATGTGAGTGTGAGTCTGTGAGTGTGAGAGATTGAGTGTGAGCCTGCTACTATGAGAGATTGTGTGAGTCTGCGACTATCCGAGACGAAGTGTGAGTCTGCGAAAGTGACAGACTGAGTGTGGGTCTGCGACAGTGAGAGACTGAATGTGAGTGTGATTCTGTGGACAATGAAAGGCTGTGTGTGAGTCTGCGACAGTGAGAGACTGAGTGTGGGTCTGCCACAGTGAGAGATTGAGTGTGAATCTGCAATTGTCCGAGTCTGTGAGTGTGCGACTATGAGAGACTGAGTGTGAGTCTGCGATTGTCCGAGACTAAGTGTGAGTCTGCGACAGTGAGAGAAAGAGTGTGAGTGTGAGTCTGCGACAGCGAGAGACTGAGTGTGAGTCTGTGAAAGTGAGGGACTGTGAGTCTGCGACTATGAGAGACTGTGAGTGTGAGTCTGTGACTGTCCGAGACTGAGTGTGAGTCTGTGACAGTGAGTGACTGAATGTGAGTGTGAGTCTGCGACTGTCCAAGTCTGTGAGCGTGCGACTATGAGAGACTGAATGGGAGTCTGCGATTGTCCGAGACTAAGTGTCAGTCTGTGACAGTGAGAGACTGAGTGTGAGTCTGCGACAGTGAGAGAATGAGTGTGAGTCTGTGACAGTGAGAGACTGAGTGTGAGTCTGCAACTGTCCGAGACTGAGTGTGAGTCTGTGACAGTGAGAGACTGAATGTGAGTGTGAGTCTGCGACTGTCCAAGTCTGTGAGCGTGCGACTATGAGAGACTGAATGTGAGTCTGCGATTGTCCGAGACTAAGTGTGAGTCTGCGACAGTGAGAGAATGAGTGTGAGTCTGTGACAGTGAGAGACTGAGTGTGAGTGTGAGTCTGTGACAGTGAGAGAATGAGTGTGAGTCTGTGACAGTGAGAGACTGAGTGTGAGTGTGAGTCTGTGACAGTGAGAGACTGAGTGTGAGCCTGCGACTGTCCAAGTCTGTGAGTGCGCAACTATGAGACACTGAGTGTGAGTCTGCGATTGTCCGAGACTAAGTGTGAGTCTATGACAGTGAGAGACTGAGTCTGAGTCTGCGACAGTGAGAGAATGAGTGTGAGTGTGTGTCTGCGACAGCGAGAGACTGAGTGTGAGTCTGTGACAGTGAGGGACTGAGTGTGAGTCTGCGACAGTGAGAGAATGGGAGTGAGTGTGAGTCTGCGACAGCGAGAGACTGAGTGTGAGTCTGTGACAGTGAGGGACTGTGAGTCTGCAACTATGAGAGACTGTGAGTGTGAGTCTGTGACTATCCGAGACTGAGTGTGAGTCTGTGACAGTGAGAGACTGAGTGTGTGTGTTAGTCTGTGACAGTGAGAGATTGAGTGTGAGCCTGCGACTATGAGAGACTGTGTGAGTCTGCGACTGTCCGAGACTAAGTGTGAGTCTGTGAAAGTGAGAGACTGAGTGTAGGTCTGCGACAGTGAGAGACTGAATGTGAGTGTGATTCTGTGACAGTGAAAGACTGAGTGGGAGTCTGCAACAGTGAGAGACTGAGGGTGAGTGTGAGTCTGTGACTGTCCGAGACTGAGTGTGAGTCTGTGACAGTGAGAGACTGAGTGTGAGTCTGTGACTATCCGAAACTAAGTGTGAGTCTGTGACAGTGAGAGACTGAGTGTGAGTGTTAGTCTGTGACTGTACAAGACTGTGAGTATGCGACAGTGAGCGACCGAGTGTGGGTCTGCTACAGTGAGAGACTGAATGTGAGTGTGAGTCTGTGACAGTGAGAGATTGAGTGTGAGCCTGCGAGTATGAGAGACTGTGTGAGTCTGCGATTGTCCGAGACTAAGTGTGAGTCTGCGAAAGTGAGAGACTGAGTGTGGGTCTGCGACAGTGAGAGACTGAATGTGAGTGTGAGTCTGTGACTCTGAGGGACTGAGTGTGAGCTTGCGACTATGAAAGACTGTGTGTGAGTCTGCGATTGTCCGAGACTAAGTGTGAGTCTGCGACAGTGAGAGACTTGGGTGTGAGTGTGCGACTGTCCAAGTCTGAGTGTGAGTCTGTGACAGTGAGAGACTGTGGGTGAGTGTGAGTCTGTGACTGTCCGAGACTGAGTGTGAGTCTGTGACAGTGAGAGACTGAGTGTGAGTCTGCGACTGTCCAAGACTAAGTGTGAGTCTGTGACAGTGAGAGACTGCGTGTGAGTGTTAGTCTGTGACTGTACAAGACTGTGAGTGTGCGACAGTGAGAGACTGACTGTGGGTCTGCGACAGCGAGAGACTGAATGTGAGTGTGAGTCTGTGACAGTGAGAGATTGAGTGTGAGCCTGCGACTATGAGAGACTGTGTGAGTCTGCGATTGTCCGAGACTAAGTGTGAGTCTGCGAAAGTGAGAGACTGAGTGTGGGTCTGTGACAGTGAGAGACTGAATGTGAATGTGAGTGTGAGTCTGTGACTGTGAGAGACTGAGTGTGAGTGTTAGTCTGTGACTGTACAAGACTGTGAGTGTGCGACAGTGAGAGACGGAGTGTGGGTCTGCGACAGTGAGAAACTGAATGTGAGTGTGAGTCTGTGACAGTGAGAGATTGAGTGTGACCCTGCGACTATGAGAGACTGTGTGAGTCTGCGATAGTCTGAGACTAAGTGTGAGTCTGCAAAAGTGAGAGACTGAGTGTAGGTCTGCGACAGTGAGAGACTGAATGTGAGTGTGATTCTGTGACAGTGAAAGACTGAGTGTGAGTCTGGGACAGTGAGAGACTGAGGGTGAGTGTGAGTCTGTGACTGTCCGAGACTGAGTGTGAGTCTGTGACAGTGAGAGACTGAGTGTAGGTCTGCGACAGTGAGAGACTGAATGTGAGTGTGAGTCTGTGACACTGAGGGACTGAGTGTGAGCTTGCGACTATGAAAGACTGTGTGTGAGTCTGCGACAGTGAGAGACTGAGTGTGGGTCTGCCACAGTGAGAGATTGAGTGTGAATCTGCAATTGTCCGAGTCTGTGAGTGTGTGACTATGAGAGACTGAGTGTGAGTCTGCGATTGTCCGAGACTAAGTGTGAGTCTGTGACAGTGAGAGACTGAGTGTGAGTCTGCGACAGTGAGAGAATGAGTGTGAGTGTGAGTCTGCGACTGCGAGAGACTGAGTGTGAGTCCGTGACAGTGAGAGACTGAGTGTGAGTCTGCGACAGTGAGAGAATGAGTGTGAGTCTGTGACAGTGAGAGACTGAGTGTGAGTCTGCGACAGTGAGAGAATGAGTGTGAGTGTGAGTCTGCGACTGCGAGAGACTGAGTGTGAGTCTGTGACAGTGAGAGACTGAGTGTGAGTCTGCGACAGTGAGAGAATGAGTGTGAGTCTGTGACAGTGAGAGACTGAGTGTGAGTCTGCAACTGTCCGAGACTGAGTGTGAGTCTGTGACAGTGAGAGACTGTGAGTGTGAGTCTGTGACAGTGAGAGACTGAGTGTGAGCCTGCGACTGTCCAAGTCTGTGAGTGCGCAACTATGAGACACTGAGTGTGAGTCTGCGATTGTCCGAGACTAAGTGTGAGTCTATGACAGTGAGAGACTGAGTCTGAGTCTGCGACAGTGAGAGAATGAGTGTGAGTGTGAGTCTGCGACAGCGAGAGACTGAGTGTGAGTCTGTGACAGTGAGGGACTGAGTGTGAGTCTGCGACAGTGAGAGAATGAGTGTGAGTGTGAGTCTGCGACAGCGAGAGACTGAGTGTGAGTCTGTGACAGTGAGGGACTGTGAGTCTGCAACTATGAGAGACTGTGAGTGTGAATCTGTGACTATCCGAGACTGAGTGTGAGTCTGTGACAGTGAGAGACTGAATGTGAGTGTGAGTCTGCGACTGTACAAGACTGTGAGTCTGCGACTATGAGAGACTGAATGTGAGTCTACGACTGACCGAGACTGAGTGTGAGTCTGCGACAGTGAGAGACTGAGTGTGAGTGATTAGATTAGATTACTTACAGTGTGGAAACAGGCCCTTCGGCCCAACAAGTCCGCACCGATTCGCCGAAGTGCAACCCAGCCATACGCCTGCATTTACCCCTTACCTAACACTAGGGGCAATTTAGCATGGCCAATTCACCTGACCTGCACATCTTTGGACTCTGGGAGGAAACCGGAGCACCCGAAGGAAACCCACGCAGACACGGGGAGAATGTGCAAACTCCACACAGTCAGTCGCCTGAGGCAGGAATTGAACCCAGGTCTCTGGCGCTGTGAGGCAGCAGTGCTAACCACTGTGCCACCGTGCCGCCCAGACCGTGACACAGAGTGTGAGTCTGTGACAGTGAGAGACTGTGAGTCTGTGAAAGTGAGAGGCTGAGTGTGAGTCTGTGAGCCTGCGACTGTCCAAGACTGTGAGTCTGTGACAGTGAGAGACTGACTGTGAGTCTGCAACAATGAGAGACTGAATGTGAGTGCGAGTCTGTGACAGTGAGAGACTGAGTGTGAGCCTGCGACTATGAGACTGGGTGTGAGTGTGAGCCTGTGACAGTGAGAGACCGAGTGTGAGCATGCGACTATGAGAGAATGAGTATGAGTCTGCGACAGTGAGGGACTGAGTGTGAGTGTGCGATTGTCCAAGACTGAGTGTGAGTCTGCAACAGTGAGAGACTGAGTGTGAGTCTGCGACAGTGAGAGACTGAGTGTGAGTCTGCGACTATGAGAAACTTGGGTGTGAGTCTGCGACTGTCCAAGACTGAGTGAGAGTCTGTGACAGTGAGAGACTGAGTGTGAGTCTGCAACAGTGAGAGACTGAGTGTGAGTGTGAGTCTGCAACAGTGAGGGACTGTGAGTCTGCGACTATGAGAGAATGTGAGTCTGCGACTGTGAGGGACTGAGTGTGAGTCTGCAACAGTGATAGACTGTGTGTGAGCCTACGATTATACAAGACTGTGAGTCTGCGACAGTGAGAGACTGAGTGTGAGTGTGAGTCTGTGACAGTGAGCGACTGAGTGTGAATGTCTGACAGTGAGAGATGGTGTGTGAGTCTGTGACAGTGAATAACTGAGTGGGAGTGTGAGCCTGAGACTGTCCAAGACAGTGAGTCTGCGACAGTGTGAGACTTGGGTGTGAGTCTGTGACTGTCCAAGACTGAGTGTGAGTCTGCAACAGTGAGAGACTTGGGTGTGAGTCTGCGACTGTCCAAGACTGAGTGAGAGTCTGTGACAGTGAGAGACTGAGTGTGAGTCTGCAACAGTGAGAGACTGAGTGTGAGTGTGAGTCTGCAACAGTGAGGGACTGTGAGTCTGCGACAGTGAGAGAATGTGAGTCTGCGACTGTGAGGGACTGAGTGTGAGTCTGCGACAGTGAGAGACTGAGTGTGAGTGTGAGTCTGCAACAGTGAGGGACTGTGAGTCTGCGACTATGAGAGAATGTGAGTCTGCGACTGTGAGGGACTGAGTGTGAGTCTGCAACAGTGATAGACTGTGTGTGAGCCTACGATTATACAAGACTGTGAGTCTGCGACAGTGAGAGACTGAGTGTGAGTGTGAGTCTGTGACAGTGAGCGACTGAGTGTGAATGTCTGACAGTGAGAGATGGAGTGTGAGTCTGTGACAGTGAATAACTGAGTGGGAGTGTGAGTCTGTGACTGTCCAAGACTGAGTGTGAGTCTGCGACTATGAGAGACTTGGGTGTGAGTCTGCGACTGTCCAAGACTGAGTGAGAGTCTGTGACAGTAAGGGACTGAGTGTGAGCCTGCGACAGTGGAAGATGGCTTTGAGGTATGTAGAGAAGAGGTGTTGGAAATCCTGGAAAAGGTGAAAATAGATAAGTCCCCTGGGCCTGATGGCATTTATCCTAGGATTCTCTGGGAAGCAAGGGAGGAGATTGCAGAGCCATTGGCCTTGATTTTTATGTCCTCTTTGTCTACAGGAGTAGTGCCAGAAGACTGGAGGATAGCAAATGTGGTTCCCTTGTTCAAAAAGGGGAGTAGGGATAACCCTAGTAACTATAGGCCGGTGAGTCTCACTTCTGTTGTGGGCAAAGTCTTAGAGAGAATTGTAAGGGATAGGATTTATGCACATCTGGATAGGAATAATGTGATCAAGGATAGTCAGCATGGTTTTGTGAAGGGCAGGTCGTGCCTCACAAACCTTATTGAATTCTTTGAAAAGGTGACGAAGGAGGTTGATGAGGGGAAAGCGGTAGATGTGGTATATATGGATTTTAGTAAGGCGTTTGATAAGGTTCCCCATGGTAGGCTACTGCAGAAAATACGGAGATATGGCATTGAGGGTGAGTTGGAGGTTTGGATTAGGAATTGGCTGGATGGAAGAAGACAGAGGGTAGTAGTTGATGGCAAAGTTTCTTCATGGAGTGCCATCACTAGCGGTGTTCCGCAAGGATCTGTTTTGGGACCATTGCTGTTTGTCATTTTTATAAATGACCTGGAAGAGGGGTTAGAAGGTTGGGTGAGCAAGTTTGCGGATGATACGAAAGTCGGAGGAGTTGTTGACAGTGAGGAAGGATGTGGCAGGTTACAGCAGGATATAGAGAAGCTGCAGAGCTGGGCAGAAAGGTGGCAAATGGAATTCAATGTAGCTAAATGTGAGGTGATTCACTTTGGGAAGAATAACAAAAAGATGGGGTACTGGGCTAATGGTCGGATACTTGGTAGTGTGGATGAGCAGAGGGATCTTGGTGTCCATGTACACAGATCTCTGAAAGTTGCCACCCAGGTAAATAGTGCAGTGAGGAAGGCATATGGCGTACTGGCTTTTATTGGTAGAGGAATTGAGTTCCGGAGTCCTGAGGTCATGATGCAGTTGTATAAAACTCTGGTGCGGCCGCATCTGGAATATTGTGTGCAGTTTTGGTCGCCATACTATAGGAAGGATGTGGAGGCACTGGAACGGGTGCAGAGGAGGTTTACCAGGATGTTGCCTGGTATGGAAGGAAGATCGTATGAGGATAGACTGAGACACTTGGGGCTGTTTTCATTAGAGAAAAGAAGGTTTAGGGGTGACTTGATTGAGGTGTACAAGATGATTAGGGGGTTAGATAGGGTTGACAGTGTGAACCTTTTCCCGCGTATGGAGTCGGGTATTACAAGGGGGCATAGCTTTAAATTAAGGGGGGGTAGATATAGGACTGAAGTTAGGGGTAGGTTCTTCACTCAGCGAGTCGTAAGTTCCTGGAATGCCCTGCCAGCAGCAGTGGTGGACTCTCCCTCTTTATGGGCATTTAAGCGGGCATTGGATAGGTATATGGAGGATAGTGGGTTAGTATAGGTTAGGTGGGCTTGGATCGGCGCAACATCGAGGGCCAAAGGGCCTGTACTGCGCTGTATTCTTCTAAGATTCTAAGATTCTAAGATTCTAAGATTCTAAGATTGAGTGTGAGCCTGCGACAGTGAGAGACTGAATGAGAGTGTGAGTCTGTGACAGTGAGAGACTGAATGTGAGTGTGAGTCTGCGGTTATGAGAGACTGAGTGTGAGTCTGTGAAAGTGAGAGACAGTGAGTGTGAGTCTGTGACTATCCGAGACTGTGAGTCTGCAACAGTGCGAGACTAAATGTGAGTATGAGGCTGCGACAGTGAGAGACTCAGTGTGAGTCTGCCACAGTGCGACACTGAATGTGAGTGTGAGTCTGTGACAGTGAGAGACTGACTGTGAGTGTGAGTCTCTGACAATGAGAGACTGAATGTGAGTGTGAGTCTGCGACTGTACAAAACTGTGAGTCTGTGACAGTGAGAGACTGAGTGTGAGTCTGCGACAGTGAGAAACTGAGTGTGAGTCTGCGACTGTCCAAGACTGAGTGTGACTCTGTGACAGCGAGAGACTTAATGTGAGTGTGAGTCTGTGACTGTCCGAGACTGAGTGTGAGTCTGTGAAAGTGAGAGACAGTGAGTGTGAGTCTGTGACAGTGAGAGACTGAGTGTGAGTGTGAGCCTGCGACAGTGAGAGACTCAGTGTGAGTCTGCCACAGTGCGAGACCGAATGTGAGTGTGAGTCTGTGTCAGTGAGAGATTCAGTGAGAGACTGAGTGTGAGCTTGCGACTATGAGACTGGGTGTGAGTGTGAGCCTGTGACAGTGAGAGACCAAGTGTGATTGTGAGCCTGTGACTATGAGAGACTGAGTGTGAGCCTGCGACTGTCCAATACTGTGAGTCTGTGACAGTGAGAGACTGACTGTGAGTCTACGACGGTGAGGGACTGAGTGTGAGTGTGCGATTGTCCAAGACTAAGTGTGAGTCTGCGACAGTAAGAGACCGAGTGTGAGTCTGCGACTGTCCAAAACTGAGTATTAGCCTGCGACAGAGAAAGATTGAGTGAGAGTCTGCAACAGAGAGAGACTGAATGTGAGTGTGTGTTAGTGACAGTAAGAGACTGAGTGTGAGTCTACGACAGTGAGAGACTGAGTGTGAGTCGGCAACAGTGAGAGACTGCGTGTGAGTCTGTGACAATGAGCGACTGAGTGTGAGTGTGAGCCTGCGACTGTCCAAGACTGTGAGTCTGCGACAGTGAGACACTGAGTGTGGGTCTGTGACAGTGAGAGACTGAATGTGAGTCTGCGACAATCAAAGACTGAGTGTGAGTCTGCGACCGTGAGAGGCTGAGTGTGACTCTGCGACAGTGAGAGACTGAGTTTGGGTCTGCGACTATGAGAGACTGAGTTTGGGTGTGAGTCTGTGACAGTAAGAGACTGAGTGTGAATCTATGACGGTGAGAGACTGAGTGAGAGTCTGCGATAGTGAGAGACTGAGTGTGAGTGTGAGTCTGTGACCATGAGACTGGGTGTGAGTGAGAGCCTGTGACATTGAGAGACTGAGTGTGAGTGTGCGACAGTGAGAGACTGAGTGTGAGTGTGCGATTTTCTAAGACTAAGTGTGAGTCTGTGACAGTGAGAGACCGAGTGTGAGTCTGCGACAGTGAGTGAATGAGTTTGAGTCTGCAACTGTCTGAGACTGAGTGTGAGTCTGTGACAGTGAGAGACTGTGAGTGTGAGTCTGCGACAGTGAGAGACTGAGTGTGAGTCTGCGACAGTGAGAGACTGAGTGTGAGTCTGCGACAGTAAGAGACTGAGTGTGAGTGTGCGACAGTGAGAGACTGAGTGTGAGTGTGCGATTGTCCAAGACTAAGTGTGAGTCTGCGACAGTGTGAGACTGAGTGTGAGTCTGTGACTGTCCAAGACTGAGTGTGAGTCTGCGACTATGAGAGACTTGGGTGTGAGTCTGCGACTGTCCAAGACTGAGTGAGAGTCTGTGACAGTGAGGGACTGAGTGTGAGTCTGTGACTGTCCAAGACTGAGTGTGAGTCTGCGAGCTTGAGAGACTTGGGTGTGAGTCTGCGACTGTCCAAGACGGAGTGAGAGTCTGTGACAGTGAGGGAGTGAGTGTGAGCCTGCAACAGTGAAAGATTGAGTGTGAGCCTGCGACAGTGAGAGACTGAGTGTGAGTCTGCGACAGTGAGAGACTGAATGTGAGTGTGACTCTGCGACTATCCAAGACTGTGAGTCTGCAACAGTGAGAGACTGAATGAGAGTGTGAGTCTGTGACAGTGAGAGACTGGATGTGAGTGTGAGTCTGCGACAGTGAGGGACTGTGATTCTGCAACTATGAGAGAATGTGAGTCTGCGACAGTGAGAGACTGAGTGTGAGTCTGCGACAGTAAGAGACTGAGTGTGAGTGTGCGACAGTGAGAGACTGAGTGTGAGTGTGCGATTGTCAAAGACTAAGTGTGAGTCTGCGACAGTGTGAGACTGAGTGTGAGTCTGTGACTGTCCAAGACTGAGTGTGAGTCTGCGACTATGAGAGACTTGGATGTGAGTCTGCGACTGTCCAAGACTGAGTGAGAGTCTGTGACAGTGAGGGACTGAGTGTGAGCCTGCGACAGTGAAAGATTGAGTGTGAGCCTGCGACAGTGAGAGACTGAGTGTGAGTCTGCGACAGGGAGAGACTGAGTGTGAGTCTGCGACAGTGAGAGACTGAGTGTGAGTCTGCGACTGTCCAAGACTGAGTGTGAGCCTGCGACAGTGAGAGACTGAGTGTGAGTCTGCGACAGTGAGAGACTGACTGTGAGTGTGAGTCTCTGACAATGAGAGACTGAGTGTGAGTGTGAGTCTGCGACTGTACAAAACTGTGAGTCTGCGACAGTGAGCGAATGAGTGTGAGTCTGCGACAGTGAGAGACTGAGTGTGAGTCTGCGACTGTCCAAGACTGAGTGTGTGTCTGTGACAGTGAGAGACTGAATGTGAGTGTGAGTCTGTGACTGTCCGAGACTGAGTGTGAGTCTGCGACAGTGAGAGACTGAGTGTGAGTCTGCGACTGTCCAAGACTGAGTGTGAGTCTGCGACAGTGAGAGACTGAATGTGAGTGAGTCTGTGACTGTCCGAGACTGAGTGTGAGTCTGTGAAAGTGAGAGACAGTGAGTGTGAGCCTGCGACAGTGAGAGACTCAGTGTGAGTCTGCCACAGTGCGAGACTGAATGTGAGTGTGAGTCTGTGTCAGTGAGAGACTCAGTGAGAGACTGAGTGTGAGCTTGCGACTATGAGACTGGGTGTGAGTGTGAGCCTGTGACAGTGAGAGACCAAGTGTGATTGTGAGCCTGTGACTATGAGAGACTGAGTGTGAGTCTGCGACTGTCCAATACTGTGAGTCTGCGACAGTGAGAGACTGACTGTGAGTCTGCGACAGTGAGGGACTGAGTGTGAGTGTGCGATTGTCCAAGACTAAGTGTGAGTCTGCGACAGTAAGAGACCGAGTGTTAGACTGCGACTGTCCAAAACTGAGTATTAGCCTGCGACAGAGAAAGATTGAGTGAGAGTCTGCAACAGAGAGAGACTGAATGTGAGTGTGTGTTAGTGACAGTAAGAGACTGAGTGTGAGTCTACGACAGTGAGAGACTGCGTGTGAGTCTGTGACAATGAGCGACTGAGTGTGAGTGTGAGCCTGCGACTGTCCAAGACTGTGAGTCTGGGACAGTGAGACACTGAGTGTGGGTCTGTGACAGTGAGAGACTGAATGTGAGTGTGAGTCTGTGACAGTGAGAGACTGAGTGTGAGTCTGCGACAATCAAAGACTGAGTGTGAGTCTGTGCCTGTCCAAGACTGAGTGTGAGTCTGCGACCGTGAGAGGCTGATTGTGACACTGCGACAGTGAGAGACTGAGTGTGAGCTTGCGACTATGAGAGTGGGTGTGAGTGTGAGCCTGTGACTATGAGAGACTGAGTGTGAGCCTGCGACTGTCCAACACTGTGAGTCTGCGACAGTGAGAGACTGACTGTGAGTCTGCGACGGTGAGGGACTGAGTGTGAGTGTGCGATTGTCCAAGACTAAGTGTGAGTCTGCGACAGTAAGAGACCGAGTGTGAGTCTGCGACTGTCCAAAACTGAGTATTAGCCTGCGACAGAGAAAGATTGAGTGAGAGTCTGCAACAGAGAGAGACTGAATGTGAGTGTGTGTTAGTGACAGTAAGAGACTGAGTGTGAGTCTACGACAATCAAAGACTGAGTGTGAGTCTGGGACAAGGAGCGACTGAGTGTGAGTGTGAGCCTGCGACTGTCCAAGACTGTGAGTCTGCGACAGTGAGACAGTGAGTGTGGGTCTGTGACAGTGAGCGACTGAATGTGAATCTGCGACAATCAAAGACTGAGTGTGAATCTACGACGGTGAGAGTCTGAGTGAGAGTCTGCGATAGTGCGAGACTGAGTGTGAGTGTGAGTCTGTGACCATGAGACTGGGTGTGAGTGAGAGCCTGTGACATTGAGAGACTGAGTGTGAGCATGCGACTATGAGAGACTGAGTGTGAATCTGCGACTGTCCAAGACTGAGTGTGAGTCTGCGACAGTAAGAGACTGAGTGTGAGTGTGCGACAGTGAGAGACTGAGTGTGAGTGTGCGATTGTCCAAGACTAAGTGTGAGTCTGCGACAGTGTGAGACTGAGTGTGAGTCTGTGACTGTCCAAGACTGAGTGTGAGTCTGCAACTATGAGAGACTTGGATGTGAGTCTGCGACTGTCCAAGACTGAGTGAGAGTCTGTGACAGTGAGGGACTGAGTGTGAGCCTGCGACAGTGAAAGATTGAGTGTGAGCCTGCGACAGTGAGAGACTGAGTGTGAGTCTGCGACAGTGAGAGACTGAGTGTGAGTCTGCGACTGTCCAAGACTGAGTGTGAGCCTGCGACAGTGAGAGACTGAGTGTGAGTCTGCGACAGTGAGAGACTGACTGTGAGTGTGAGTCTCTGACAATGAGAGACTGAGTGTGAGTGTGAGTCTGCGACTGTACAAAACTGTGAGTCTGCGACAGTGAGCGCATGAGTGTGAGTCTGCGACAGTGAGAGACTGAGTGTGAGTCTGCGACTGTCCAAGACTGAGTGTGTGTCTGTGACAGTGAGAGACTGAATGTGAGTGTGAGTCTGTGACTGTCCGAGACTGAGTGTGAGTCTGTGAAAGTGAGAGACAGTGAGTGTGAGCCTGCGACAGTGAGAGACTCAGTGTGAGTCTGCCACAGTGCGAGACTGAATGTGAGTGTGAGTCTGTGTCAGTGAGAGACTCAGTGAGAGACTGAGTGTGAGCTTGCGACTATGAGACTGGGTGTGAGTGTGAGCCTGTGACAGTGAGAGACCAAGTGTGATTGTGAGCCTGTGACTATGAGAGATTGAGTCTGAGTCTGCGACTGTCCAATACTGTGAGTCTGCAACAGTGAGAGACTGCCTGTGAGTCTGCGACAGTGAGGGACTGAGTGTGAGTGTCCGATTGACCAAGACTAAGTGTGAGTCTGCGACAGTAAGAGACCGAGTTGAGACTGCGACTGTCCAAAACTGAGTATTAGCCTGCGACAGAGAAAGATTGAGTGAGAGTCTGCAACAGAGAGAGACTGAATGTGAGTGTGTGTTAGTGACAGTAAGAGACTGAGTGTGAGTCTACGACAGTGAGAGACTGAGTGTGAGTCTGTGACAGTGAGCGACTGAGTGTGAGTGTGAGCCTGCGACTGTCCAAGACTGTGAGTCTGTGACAGTGAGAGACTGAGTGTGAGTCTGCAACAATGAGAGACTGATTGTAAGTGCGAGTCTGTGACAGTGAGAGACTGAGTGTGAGCCTGCGACTATGATATTGGGTGTGAGTGTGAGACTGTGACAGTGAGAGACCGAGTGTGAGCATGCGACTATGAGAGAATGAGTATGAGTCAGCGACAGTGAGGGACTGAGTGTGAGTGTGCGATTGTCCAAGACTAAATGTGAGTCTGCGACAGTGAGAGACTGAGTGTGAGTCTGCGACAGGGAGAGACTGAGTGTGAGTCTGCGACAGTGAGAGACTGAGTGTGAGTCTGCGACTGTCCAAGACTGAGTGTGAGCCTGCGACAGTGAGAGACTGAGTGTGAGTCTGCGACAGTGAGAGACTGACTGTGAGTGTGAGTCTCTGACAATGAGAGACTGAATGTGAGTGTGAGTCTGCGACTGTACAAAACTGTGAGTCTGTGACAGTGAGAGACTGAGTGTGAGTCTGCGACAGTGAGAAACTGAGTGTGAGTCTGCGACTGTCCAAGACTGAGTGTGACTCTGTGACAGCGAGAGACTTAATGTGAGTGTGAGTCTGTGACTGTCCGAGACTGAGTGTGAGTCTGTGAAAGTGAGAGACAGTGAGTGTGAGTCTGTGACAGTGAGAGACTGAGTGTGAGTGTGAGCCTGCGACAGTGAGAGACTCAGTGTGAGTCTGCCACAGTGCGAGACCGAATGTGAGTGTGAGTCTGTGTCAGTGAGAGATTCAGTGAGAGACTGAGTGTGAGCTTGCGACTATGAGACTGGGTGTGAGTGTGAGCCTGTGACAGTGAGAGACCAAGTGTGATTGTGAGCCTGTGACTATGAGAGACTGAGTGTGAGCCTGCGACTGTCCAATACTGTGAGTCTGTGACAGTGAGAGACTGACTGTGAGTCTACGACGGTGAGGGACTGAGTGTGAGTGTGCGATTGTCCAAGACTAAGTGTGAGTCTGCGACAGTAAGAGACCGAGTGTGAGTCTGCGACTGTCCAAAACTGAGTATTAGCCTGCGACAGAGAAAGATTGAGTGAGAGTCTGCAACAGAGAGAGACTGAATGTGAGTGTGTGTTAGTGACAGTAAGAGACTGAGTGTGAGTCTACGACAGTGAGAGACTGAGTGTGAGTCGGCAACAGTGAGAGACTGCGTGTGAGTCTGTGACAATGAGCGACTGAGTGTGAGTGTGAGCCTGCGACTGTCCAAGACTGTGAGTCTGCGACAGTGAGACACTGAGTGTGGGTCTGTGACAGTGAGAGACTGAATGTGAGTCTGCGACAATCAAAGACTGAGTGTGAGTCTGCGACCGTGAGAGGCTGAGTGTGACTCTGCGACAGTGAGAGACTGAGTTTGGGTCTGCGACTATGAGAGACTGAGTTTGGGTGTGAGTCTGTGACAGTAAGAGACTGAGTGTGAATCTATGACGGTGAGAGACTGAGTGAGAGTCTGCGACAGTGAGAGACTGAGTGTGAGTGTGAGTCTGTGACCATGAGACTGGGTGTGAGTGAGAGCCTGTGACATTGAGAGACTGAGTGTGAGTGTGCGACAGTGAGAGACTGAGTGTGAGTGTGCGATTTTCTAAGACTAAGTGTGAGTCTGTGACAGTGAGAGACCGAGTGTGAGTCTGCGACAGTGAGTGAATGAGTTTGAGTCTGCAACTGTCTGAGACTGAGTGTGAGTCTGTGACAGTGAGAGACTGTGAGTGTGAGTCTGCGACAGTGAGAGACTGAGTGTGAGTCTGCGACAGTGAGAGACTGAGTGTGAGTCTGTGACTGTCCAAGACTGAGTGTGAGTCTGCGAGCTTGAGAGACTTGGGTGTGAGTCTGCGACTGTCCAAGACGGAGTGAGAGTCTGTGACAGTGAGGGAGTGAGTGTGAGCCTGCAACATTGAAAGATTGAGTGTGAGCCTGCGACAGTGAGAGACTGAGTGTGAGTCTGCGACAGTGAGAGACTGAATGTGAGTGTGACTCTGCGACTATCCAAGACTGTGAGTCTGCAACAGTGAGAGACTGAATGAGAGTGTGAGTCTGTGACAGTGAGAGACTGGATGTGAGTGTGAGTCTGCGACAGTGAGGGACTGTCATTCTGCAACTATGAGAGAATGTGAGTCTGCGACAGTGAGAGACTGAGTGTGAGTCTGCGACAGTAAGAGACTGAGTGTGAGTGTGCGACAGTGAGAGACTGAGTGTGAGTGTGCGATTGTCAAAGACTAAGTGTGAGTCTGCGACAGTGTGAGACTGAGTGTGAGTCTGTGACTGTCCAAGACTGAGTGTGAGTCTGCGACTATGAGAGACTTGGATGTGAGTCTGCGACTGTCCAAGACTGAGTGAGAGTCTGTGACAGTGAGGGACTGAGTGTGAGCCTGCGACAGTGAAAGATTGAGTGTGAGCCTGCGACAGTGAGAGACTGAGTGTGAGTCTGCGACAGGGAGAGACTGAGTGTGAGTCTGCGACAGTGAGAGACTGAGTGTGAGTCTGCGACTGTCCAAGACTGAGTGTGAGCCTGCGACAGTGAGAGACTGAGTGTGAGTCTGCGACAGTGAGAGACTGACTGTGAGTGTGAGTCTCTGACAATGAGAGACTGAGTGTGAGTGTGAGTCTGCGACTGTACAAAACTGTGAGTCTGCGACAGTGAGCGAATGAGTGTGAGTCTGCGACAGTGAGAGACTGAATGTGAGTGTGAGTCTGCGACTGTCCAAGACTGAGTGTGTGTCTGTGACAGTGAGAGACTGAATGTGAGTGTGAGTCTGTGACTGTCCGAGACTGAGTGTGAGTCTGCGACAGTGAGAGACTGAGTGTGAGTCTGCGACTGTCCAAGACTGAGTGTGAGTCTGCGACAGTGAGAGACTGAATGTGAGTGAGTCTGTGACTGTCCGAGACTGAGTGTGAGTCTGTGAAAGTGAGAGACAGTGAGTGTGAGCCTGCGACAGTGAGAGACTCAGTGTGAGTCTGCCACAGTGCGAGACTGAATGTGAGGGTGAGTCTGTGTCAGTGAGAGACTCACTGAGAGACTGAGTGTGAGCTTGCGACTATGAGACTGGGTGTGAGTGTGAGCCTGTGACAGTGAGAGACCAAGTGTGATTGTGAGCCTGTGACTATGAGAGACTGAGTGTGAGTCTGCGACTGTCCAATACTGTGAGTCTGCGACAGTGAGAGACTGACTGTGAGTCTGCGACAGTGAGGGACTGAGTGTGAGTGTGCGATTGTCCAAGACTAAGTGTGAGTCTGCGACAGTAAGAGACCGAGTGTGAGACTGCGACTGTCCAAAACTGAGTATTAGCCTGCGACAGAGAAAGATTGAGTGAGAGTCTGCAACAGAGAGAGACTGAATGTGAGTGTGTGTTAGTGACAGTAAGAGACTGAGTGTGAGTCTACGACAGTGAGAGACTGCGTGTGAGTCTGTGACAATGAGCGACTGAGTGTGAGTGTGAGCCTGCGACTGTCCAAGACTGTGAGTCTGCGACAGTGAGACACTGAGTGTGGGTCTGTGACAATGAGAGACTGAATGTGAGTGTGAGTCTGTGACAGTGAGAGACTGAGTGTGAGTCTGCGACAATCAAAGACTGAGTGTGAGTCTGTGCCTGTCCAAGACTGAGTGTGAGTCTGCGACCGTGAGAGGCTGATTGTGACACTGCGACAGTGAGAGACTGAGTGTGGGTCTGCGACTATGAGAGACTGAGTTTGGGTGTGAGCCTGTGACAGTAAGAGACTGAGTGTGAATCTACGACGGTGAGAGACTGAGTGAGGGTCTGTGATAGTGAGAGACTGAGTGTGAGTCTGTGACCATGAGACTGGGTGTGAGTGAGAGCCTGTGACATTGAGAGACTGAGTGTGAGCATGCGACTATGAGAGACTGAGTGTGAATCTGTGACTGTCCAAGACTGAGTGTGAGTCTGCGACAGTAAGAGACTGAGTGTGAGTGTGCGACAGTGAGAGACTGAGTGTGAGTGTGCGATTGTCCAAGACTAAGTGTGAGTCTGCGACAGTGTGAGACTGAGTGTGAGTCTGTGACTGTCCAAGACTGAGTGTGAGTCTGCGAGCTTGAGAGACTTGGGTGTGAGTCTGCGACTGTCCAAGACGGAGTGAGAGTCTGTGACAGTGAGGGAGTGAGTGTGAGCCTGCAACAGTGAAAGATTGAGTGTGAGCCTGCGACAGTGAGAGACTGAGTGTGAGTCTGCGACAGTGAGAGACTGAATGTGAGTGTGACTCTGCGACTATCCAAGACTGTGAGTCTGCAACAGTGAGAGACTGAATGAGAGTGTGAGTCTGTGACAGTGAGAGACTGGATGTGAGTGTGAGTCTGCGACAGTGAGGGACTGTGATTCTGCAACTATGAGAGAATGTGAGTCTGCGACAGTGAGAGACTGAGTGTGAGTCTGCGACAGTAAGAGACTGAGTGTGAGTGTGCGACAGTGAGAGACTGAGTGTGAGTGTGCGATTGTCAAAGACTAAGTGTGAGTCTGCGACAGTGTGAGACTGAGTGTGAGTCTGTGACTGTCCAAGACTGAGTGTGAGTCTGCGACTATGAGAGACTTGGATGTGAGTGTGCGACTGTCCAAGACTGAGTGAGAGTCTGTGACAGTGAGGGACTGAGTGTGAGCCTGCGACAGTGAAAGATTGAGTGTGAGCCTGCGACAGTGAGAGACTGAGTGTGAGTCTGCGACAGGGAGAGACTGAGTGTGAGTCTGCGACAGTGAGAGACTGAGTGTGAGTCTGCGACTGTCCAAGACTGAGTGTGAGCCTGCGACAGTGAGAGACTGAGTGTGAGTCTGCGACAGTGAGAGACTGACTGTGAGTGTGAGTCTCTGACAATGAGAGACTGAGTGTGAGTGTGAGTCTGCGACTGTACAAAACTGTGAGTCTGCGACAGTGAGCGCATGAGTGTGAGTCTGCGACAGTGAGAGACTGAGTGTGAGTCTGCGACTGTCCAAGACTGAGTGTGTGTCTGTGACAGTGAGAGACTGAATGTGAGTGTGAGTCTGTGACTGTCCGAGACTGAGTGTGAGTCTGCGACAGTGAGAGACTGAGTGTGAGTCTGCGACTGTCCAAGACTGAGTGTGAGTCTGCGACAGTGAGAGACTGAATGTGAGTGAGTCTGTGACTGTCCGAGACTGAGTGTGAGTCTGTGAAAGTGAGAGACAGTGAGTGTGAGCCTGCGACAGTGAGAGACTCAGTGTGAGTCTGCCACAGTGCGAGACTGAATGTGAGTGTGAGTCTGTGTCAGTGAGAGACTCAGTGAGAGACTGAGTGTGAGCTTGCGACTATGAGACTGGGTGTGAGTGTGAGCCTGTGACAGTGAGAGACCAAGTGTGATTGTGAGCCTGTGACTATGAGAGACTGAGTGTGAGTCTGCGACTGTCCAATACTGTGAGTCTGCGACAGTGAGAGACTGACTGTGAGTCTGCGACAGTGAGGGACTGAGTGTGAGTGTGCGATTGTCCAAGACTAAGTGTGAGTCTGCGACAGTAAGAGACCGAGTGTTAGACTGCGACTGTCCAAAACTGAGTATTAGCCTGCGACAGAGAAAGATTGAGTGAGAGTCTGCAACAGAGAGAGACTGAATGTGAGTGTGTGTTAGTGACAGTAAGAGACTGAGTGTGAGTCTACGACAGTGAGAGACTGCGTGTGAGTCTGTGACAATGAGCGACTGAGTGTGAGTGTGAGCCTGCGACTGTCCAAGACTGTGAGTCTGGGACAGTGAGACACTGAGTGTGGGTCTGTGACAGTGAGAGACTGAATGTGAGTGTGAGTCTGTGACAGTGAGAGACTGAGTGTGAGTCTGCGACAATCAAAGACTGAGTGTGAGTCTGTGCCTGTCCAAGACTGAGTGTGAGTCTGCGACCGTGAGAGGCTGATTGTGACACTGCGACAGTGAGAGACTGAGTGTGAGCTTGCGACTATGAGAGTGGGTGTGAGTGTGAGCCTGTGACTATGAGAGACTGAGTGTGAGCCTGCGACTGTCCAACACTGTGAGTCTGCGACAGTGAGAGACTGACTGTGAGTCTGCGACGGTGAGGGACTGAGTGTGAGTGTGCGATTGTCCAAGACTAAGTGTGAGTCTGCGACAGTAAGAGACCGAGTGTGAGTCTGCGACTGTCCAAAACTGAGTATTAGCCTGCGACAGAGAAAGATTGAGTGAGAGTCTGCAACAGAGAGAGACTGAATGTGAGTGTGTGTTAGTGACAGTAAGAGACTGAGTGTGAGTCTACGACAATCAAAGACTGAGTGTGAGTCTGGGACAAGGAGCGACTGAGTGTGAGTGTGAGCCTGCGACTGTCCAAGACTGTGAGTCTGCGACAGTGAGACAGTGAGTGTGGGTCTGTGACAGTGAGCGACTGAATGTGAATCTGCGACAATCAAAGACTGAGTGTGAATCTACGACGGTGAGAGTCTGAGTGAGAGTCTGCGATAGTGCGAGACTGAGTGTGAGTGTGAGTCTGTGACCATGAGACTGGGTGTGAGTGAGAGCCTGTGACATTGAGAGACTGAGTGTGAGCATGCGACTATGAGAGACTGAGTGTGAATCTGCGACTGTCCAAGACTGAGTGTGAGTCTGCGACAGTAAGAGACTGAGTGTGAGTGTGCGACAGTGAGAGACTGAGTGTGAGTGTGCGATTGTCCAAGACTAAGTGTGAGTCTGCGACAGTGTGAGACTGAGTGTGAGTCTGTGACTGTCCAAGACTGAGTGTGAGTCTGCGACTATGAGAGACTTGGATGTGAGTCTGCGACTGTCCAAGACTGAGTGAGAGTCTGTGACAGTGAGGGACTGAGTGTGAGCCTGCGACAGTGAAAGATTGAGTGTGAGCCTGCGACAGTGAGAGACTGAGTGTGAGTCTGCGACAGTGAGAGACTGAGTGTGAGTCTGCGACTGTCCAAGACTGAGTGTGAGCCTGCGACAGTGAGAGACTGAGTGTGAGTCTGCGACAGTGAGAGACTGACTGTGAGTGTGAGTCTCTGACAATGAGAGACTGAGTGTGAGTGTGAGTCTGCGACTGTACAAAACTGTGAGTCTGCGACAGTGAGCGCATGAGTGTGAGTCTGCGACAGTGAGAGACTGAGTGTGAGTCTGCGACTGTCCAAGACTGAGTGTGTGTCTGTGACAGTGAGAGACTGAATGTGAGTGTGAGTCTGTGACTGTCCGAGACTGAGTGTGAGTCTGTGAAAGTGAGAGACAGTGAGTGTGAGCCTGCGACAGTGAGAGACTCAGTGTGAGTCTGCCACAGTGCGAGACTGAATGTGAGTGTGAGTCTGTGTCAGTGAGAGACTCAGTGAGAGACTGAGTGTGAGCTTGCGACTATGAGACTGGGTGTGAGTGTGAGCCTGTGACAGTGAGAGACCAAGTGTGATTGTGAGCCTGTGACTATGAGAGACTGAGTGTGAGTCTGCGACTGTCCAATACTGTGAGTCTGTGACAGTGAGAGACTGCCTGTGAGTCTGCGACAGTGAGGGACTGAGTGTGAGTGTCCGATTGACCAAGACTAAGTGTGAGTCTGCGACAGTAAGAGACCGAGTTGAGACTGCGACTGTCCAAAACTGAGTATTAGCCTGCGACAGAGAAAGATTGAGTGAGAGTCTGCAACAGAGAGAGACTGAATGTGAGTGTGTGTTAGTGACAGTAAGAGACTGAGTGTGAGTCTACGACAGTGAGAGACTGAGTGTGAGTCTGTGACAGTGAGCGACTGAGTGTGAGTGTGAGCCTGCGACTGTCCAAGACTGTGAGTCTGTGACAGTGAGAGACTGAGTGTGAGTCTGCAACAATGAGAGACTGATTGTAAGTGCGAGTCTGTGACAGTGAGAGACTGAGTGTGAGCCTGCGACTATGATATTGGGTGTGAGTGTGAGACTGTGACAGTGAGAGACCGAGTGTGAGCATGCGACTATGAGAGAATGAGTATGAGTCAGCGACAGTGAGGGACTGAGTGTGAGTGTGCGATTGTCCAAGACTAAATGTGAGTCTGCGACAGTGAGAGACTGAGTGTGAGTCTGCGACAGGGAGAGACTGAGTGTGAGTCTGCGACAGTGAGAGACTGAGTGTGAGTCTGCGACTGTCCAAGACTGAGTGTGAGCCTGCGACAGTGAGAGACTGAGTGTGAGTCTGCGACAGTGAGAGACTGACTGTGAGTGTGAGTCTCTGACAATGAGAGACTGAGTGTGAGTGTGAGTCTGCGACTGTACAAAACTGTGAGTCTGCGACAGTGAGCGCATGAGTGTGAGTCTGCGACAGTGAGAGACTGAGTGTGAGTCTGCGACTGTCCAAGACTGAGTGTGTGTCTGTGACAGTGAGAGACTGAATGTGAGTGTGAGTCTGTGACTGTCCGAGACTGAGTGTGAGTCTGCGACAGTGAGAGACTGAGTGTGAGTCTGCGACTGTCCAAGACTGAGTGTGAGTCTGCGACAGTGAGAGACTGAATGTGAGTGAGTCTGTGACTGTCCGAGACTGAGTGTGAGTCTGTGAAAGTGAGAGACAGTGAGTGTGAGCCTGCGACAGTGAGAGACTCAGTGTGAGTCTGCCACAGTGCGAGACTGAATGTGAGTGTGAGTCTGTGTCAGTGAGAGACTCAGTGAGAGACTGAGTGTGAGCTTGCGACTATGAGACTGGGTGTGAGTGTGAGCCTGTGACAGTGAGAGACCAAGTGTGATTGTGAGCCTGTGACTATGAGAGACTGAGTGTGAGTCTGCGACTGTCCTATACTGTGAGTCTGCGACAGTGAGAGACTGACTGTGAGTCTGCGACAGTGAGGGACTGAGTGTGAGTGTGCGATTGTCCAAGACTAAGTGTGAGTCTGCGACAGTAAGAGACCGAGTGTGAGACTGCGACTGTCCAAAACTGAGTATTAGCCTGCGACAGAGAAAGATTGAGTGAGAGTCTGCAACAGTGAGAGACTGAATGTGAGTGTGAGTCTGTGACAGTGAGAGACTGAGTGTGAGTCTGCGACAATCAAAGACTGAGTGTGAGTCTGTGCCTGTCCAAGACTGAGTGTGAGTCTGCGACCGTGAGAGGCTGATTGTGACACTGCGACAGTGAGAGACTGAGTGTGAGCTTGCGACTATGAGACTGGGTGTGAGTGTGAGCCTGTGACTATGAGAGACTGAGTGTGAGCCTGCGACTGTCCAACACTGTGAGTCTGCGACAGTGAGAGACTGACTGTGAGTCTGCGACGGTGAGGGACTGAGTGTGAGTGTGCGATTGTCCAAGACTAAGTGTGAGTCTGCGACAGTAAGAGACCGAGTGTGAGTCTGCGACTGTCCAAAACTGAGTATTAGCCTGCGACAGAGAAAGATTGAGTGAGAGTCTGCAACAGAGAGAGACTGAATGTGAGTGTGTGTTAGTGACAGTAAGAGACTGAGTGTGAGTCTACGACAATCAAAGACTGAGTGTGAGTCTGGGACAAGGAGCGACTGAGTGTGAGTGTGAGCCTGCGACTGTCCAAGACTGTGAGTCTGCGACAGTGAGACAGTGAGTGTGGGTCTGTGACAGTGAGCGACTGAATGTGAATCTGCGACAATCAAAGACTGAGTGTGAATCTACGACGGTGAGAGTCTGAGTGAGAGTCTGCGATAGTGCGAGACTGAGTGTGAGTGTGAGTCTGTGACCATGAGACTGGGTGTGAGTGAGAGCCTGTGACATTGAGAGACTGAGTGTGAGCATGCGACTATGAGAGACTGAGTGTGAATCTGCGACTGTCCAAGACTGAGTGTGAGTCTGCGACAGTAAGAGACTGAGTGTGAGTGTGCGACAGTGAGAGACTGAGTGTGAGTGTGCGATTGTCCAAGACTAAGTGTGAGTCTGCGACAGTGTGAGACTGAGTGTGAGTCTGTGACTGTCCAAGACTGAGTGTGAGTCTGCGACTATGAGAGACTTGGATGTGAGTCTGCGACTGTCCAAGACTGAGTGAGAGTCTGTGACAGTGAGGGACTGAGTGTGAGCCTGCGACAGTGAAAGATTGAGTGTGAGCCTGCGACAGTGAGAGACTGAGTGTGAGTCTGCGACAGTGAGAGACTGAGTGTGAGTCTGCGACTGTCCAAGACTGAGTGTGAGCCTGCGACAGTGAGAGACTGAGTGTGAGTCTGCGACAGTGAGAGACTGACTGTGAGTGTGAGTCTCTGACAATGAGAGACTGAGTGTGAGTGTGAGTCTGCGACTGTACAAAACTGTGAGTCTGCGACAGTGAGCGAATGAGTGTGAGTCTGCGACAGTGAGAGACTAAGTGTGAGTCTGCGAATGTCCAAGACTGAGTGTGTGTCTGTGACAGTGAGAGACTGAATGTGAGTGTGAGTCTGTGACTGTCCGAGACTGAGTGTGAGTCTGCGACAGTGAGAGACTGAGTGTGAGTCTGCGACTGTCCAAGACTGAGTGTGAGTCTGCGACAGTGAGAGACTGAATGTGAGTGAGTCTGTTACTGTCCGAGACTGAGTGTGAGTCTGTGAAAGTGAGAGACAGTGAGTGTGAGCCTGCGACAGTGAGAGACTCAGTGTGAGTCTGCCACAGTGCGAGACTGAATGTGAGTGTGAGTCTGTGTCAGTGAGAGACTCAGTGAGAGACTGAGTGTGAGCTTGCGACTATGAGACTGGGTGTGAGTGTGAGCCTGTGACAGTGAGAGACCAAGTGTGATTGTGAGCCTGTGACTATGAGAGACTGAGTGTGAGTCTGCGACTGTCCAATACTGTGAGTCTGCGACAGTGAGAGACTGACTGTGAGTCTGCGACAGTGAGGGACTGAGTGTGAGTGTGCAATTGTCCAAGACTAAGTGTGAGTCTGCGACAGTAAGAGACCGAGTGTGAGACTGCGACTGTCCAAAACTGAGTATTAGCCTGCGACAGAGAAAGATTGAGTGAGAGTCTGCAACAGAGAGAGACTGAATGTGAGTGTGTGTTAGTGACAGTAAGAGACTGAGTGTGAGTCTACGACAGTGAGAGACTGCGTGTGAGTCTGTGACAATGAGCGACTGAGTGTGAGTGTGAGCCTGCGACTGTCCAAGACTGTGAGTCTGCGACAGTGAGACACTGAGTGTGGGTCTGTGACAGTGAGCGACTGAATGTGAGTGTGAGTCTGTGACAGTGAGAGACTGAGTGTGAGTCTGCGACAATCAAAGACTGAGTGTGAGTCTGTGCCTGTCCAAGACTGAGTGTGAGTCTGCGACCGTGAGAAGCTGATTGTGACACTGCGACAGTGAGAGACTGAGTGTGGGTCTGCGACTATGAGAGACTGAGTTTGGGTGTGAGCCTGTGACAGTAAGAGACTGAGTGTGAATCTACGACGGTGAGAGACTGAGTGAGGGTTTGCGATAGTGAGAGACCGAGTGTGAGTCTGTGACCATGAGACTGGGTGTGAGTGAGAGCCTGTGACACTGAGAGACTGAGTGTGAGCATGCGACTATGAGAGACTGAGTGTGAATCTGCGACTGTCCAAGACTGAGTGTGAGTCTGCGACCGTGAGAGGCTGATTGTGACACTGCGACAGTGAGAGACTGAGTGTGAGCTTGCGACTATGAGAGACTGAGTTTGGGTGTGAGCCTGTGACAGTAAGAGACTGAGTGTGAATCTACGACGGTGAGAGACTGAGTGAGGGTCTGTGATAGTGAGAGACTGAGTGTGAGTCTGTGACCATGAGACTGGGTGTGAGTGAGAGCCTGTGACATTGAGAGACTGAGTGTGAGCATGCGACTCTGAGAGACTGAGTGTGAATCTGCGACTGTCCAAGACTGAGTGTGAGTCTGCGACAGTAAGAGACTGAGTGTGAGTGTGCGACAGTGAGAGACTGAGTGTGAGTGTGCGATTGTCCAAGACTAAGTGTGAGTCTGCGACAGTGTGAGACTGAGTGTGAGTCTGTGACTGTCCAAGACTGAGTGTGAGTCTGCGAGCATGAGAGACTTGGGTGTGAGTCTGCGACTGTCCAAGACTGAGTGAGAGTCTGTGACAGTGAGGGAGTGAGTGTGAGCCTGCAACAGTTAAAGATTGAGTGTGAGCCTGCGACAGTGAGAGACTGAGTGTGAGTCTGCGACAGTGAGAGACTGAATGTGAGTGTGACTCTGCGACTATCCAAGACTGTGAGTCTGCAACAGTGAGAGACTGAATGAGAGTGTGAGTCTGTGACAGTGAGAGACTGGATGTGAGTGTGAGTCTGCGACAGTGAGGGACTGTGATTCTGCAACTATGAGAGAATGTGAGTCTGCGACTGTGAGGGACTGAGTGTGAGTCTGTGACAGTGAGAGACTGAATGTGAGTGTGAGTCTGTGACAGTGAAAGACTGAATGTGAGTGTGAGTCTGTAACAGTGAAAGACTGAATGTGAGTCCGCAACAGTGAGAGACTGAGTGTGAGTCTGTGACAGTGAGCGACTGAGTGTGAGTGTGAGCCTGCGACTGTCCAAGACTGTGAGTCTGTGACAGTGAGAGACTGAGTGTGAGTCTGCAACAATGAGAGACTGATTGTAAGTGCGAGTCTGTGACAGTGAGAGACTGAGTGTGAGCCTGCGACTATGATATTGGGTGTGAGTGTGAGACTGTGACAGTGAGAGACCGAGTGTGAGCATGCGACTATGAGAGAATGAGTATGAGTCTGCGACAGTGAGGGACTGAGTGTGAGTGTGCGATTGTCCAAGACTAAATGTGAGTCTGCGACAGTGAGAGACTGAGTGTGAGAGTGGGTCTGCGACTATCCAAGACTGTGAGTCTGCAACAGTGAGAGATTGAATGAGAGTGTGAGTCTGCGACAGTGAGAGACTGAGTGTGAGTCTGCGACAGTGAGAGACTGAGAGTGAGTCTGCGACAGTAAGAGACTGAGTGTGAGTGTGCGACAGTGAGAGACTGAGTGTGAGTGTGCGATTGTCCAAGACTAAGTGTGAGTCTGCGACAGTGTGAGACTGAGTGTGAGTCTGTGACTGTCCAAGACTGAGTGTGAGTCTGCGACTATGAGAGACTTGGATGTGAGTCTGCGACTGTCCAAGACTGAGTGAGAGTCTGTGACAGTGAGGGACTGAGTGTGAGCCTGCGACAGTGAAAGATTGAGTGTGAGCCTGCGACAGTGAGAGACTGAGTGTGAGTCTGCGACAGTGAGAGACTGAGTGTGAGTCTGCGACTGTCCAAGACTGAGTGTGAGCCTGCGACAGTGAGAGACTGAGTGTGAGTCTGCGACAGTGAGAGACTGACTGTGAGTGTGAGTCTCTGACAATGAGAGACTGAGTGTGAGTGTGAGTCTGCGATTGTTCAAAACTGTGAGTCTGCGACAGTGAGCGAATGAGTGTGAGTCTGCGACAGTGAGAGACTGAGTGTGAGTCTGCGACTGTCCAAGACTGAGTGTGTGTCTGTGACAGTGAGAGACTGAATGTGAGTGTGAGTCTGTGACTGTCCGAGACTGAGTGTGAGTCTGCGACAGTGAGAGACTGAGTGTGAGTCTGCGACTGTCCAAGACTGAGTGTGAGTCTGCGACAGTGAGAGACTGAATGTGAGTGAGTCTGTGACTGTCCGAGACTGAGTGTGAGTCTGTGAAAGTGAGAGACAGTGAGTGTGAGCCTGCGACAGTGAGAGACTCAGTGTGAGTCTGCCACAGTGCGAGACTGAATGTGAGTGTGAGTCTGTGTCAGTGAGAGACTCAGTGAGAGACTGAGTGTGAGCTTGCGACTATGAGACTGGGTGTGAGTGTGAGCCTGTGACAGTGAGAGACCAAGTGTGATTGTGAGCCTGTGACTATGAGAGACTGAGTGTGAGTCTGCGACTGTCCAATACTGTGAGTCTGCAACAGTGAGAGACTGCCTGTGAGTCTGCGACAGTGAGGGACTGAGTGTGAGTGTCCGATTGTCCAAGACTAAGTGTGAGTCTGCGACAGTAAGAGACCGAGTTGAGACTGCGACTGTCCAAAACTGAGTATTAGCCTGCGACAGAGAAAGATTGAGTGAGAGTCTGCAACAGAGAGAGACTGAATGTGAGTGTGTGTTAGTGACAGTAAGAGACTGAGTGTGAGTCTACGACAGTGAGAGACTGAGTGTGAGTCTGTGACAGTGAGCGACTGAGTGTGAGTGTGAGCCTGCGACTGTCCAAGACTGTGAGTCTGTGACAGTGAGAGACTGAGTGTGAGTCTGCAACAATGAGAGACTGATTGTAAGTGCGAGTCTGTGACAGTGAGAGACTGAGTGTGAGCCTGCGACTATGATATTGGGTGTGAGTGTGAGACTGTGACAGTGAGAGACCGAGTGTGAGCATGCGACTATGAGAGAATGAGTATGAGTCAGCGACAGTGAGGGACTGAGTGTGAGTGTGCGATTGTCCAAGACTAAATGTGAGTCTGCGACAGTGAGAGACTGAGTGTGAGAGTGGGTCTGCGACTATCCAAGACTGTGAGTCTGCAACAGTGAGAGACTGAATGAGAGTGTGAGTCTGCGACAGTGAGAGACTGAGTGTGAGTCTGCGACAGTGAGAGACTGAGTGTGTGTCTGCGACAGTCAAAGACTGAGTGGGAGTCTGCGACTATGAGAGACTGAGTGTGGTTGTGAGTCTGTGACTGTACAAGACTGTGTGTCTGCAACAGTGTGAGACTGAGTGTGAGTCTGCGACAGTGAGAGTCTGAATGTGAGTGTGAGTCTGTGACAGTGAGAGATTGAGTGTGAGCCTGCGAGTATGAAAGACTGAGTGTGAGTGTGAGTCCGCAACAGTGACAGACTGAATGTGAGTGTGAGTTAGTGACAGTAAGAGACTGAATGTGAGTCTACGACGGTGAGAGACTGAGTATAAGTCTGCGATAGTGAGAGACTGAGTGTGAGTGTGAGTCTGCGACTATCCAAGACTGTGAGTCTGCAACAGTGAGAGACTGAATGAGAGTGTGAGTCTGTGACACTGAGAGACTGAATGTGAGTGTGAGTCTGTGACAGTGAGGGACTGTGAGTCTGCGACTATGAGCAAATGTGAGTCTGCGACTCTGATGGACTGAGTGTGAGTCTGTGACAGTGAGAGACTGAGTGTGAGCCTGCGACTATGAGACTGGGTGTGAGTGTGAGCCTGTGACAGTGAGAGACCAAGTGTGAGCATGCGACTATGAGAGAATGAGTATGAGTCTGCGACAGTGAGGAACTGAGTGTGAGTGTGCGATTGTCCAAGACTAAGTGTGAGTCTGCAATAGTGAGAGACTGAGTGTGAGTCTGCGACAGTGAGAGACTGAGTGTGAGTCTGCGACTATGAGAGACTTGGGTGTGAGTCTGCGACTGTCCAAGACTGAGTGAGAGTCTGTGACAGTGAGAGACTGAGTGTGAGTCTGCGACAGTGAGAGACTGAGTGTGAGTGTGAGTCTGCAACAGTGAGGGACTGTGAGTCTGCAACTATGAGAGAATGTGAGTCTGCGACTGTGAGGGACTGAGTGTGAGTCTGCAACAGTGATAGACTGTGTGTGAGCCTACGATTATACAAGACTGTGAGTCTGCGACAGTGAGAGACTGAGTGTGAGTGTGAGTCTGTGACAGTGAGCGACTGAGTGTGAATGTCTGACAGTGAGAGATGGTGTGTGAGTCTGTGACAGTGAATAACTGAGTGGGAGTGTGAGCCTGCGACTGTCCAAGACAGTGAGTCTGCGACAGTGTGAGACTGAGTGTGAGTCTGTGACTGTCCAAGACTGAGTGTGAGTCTGCGACTATGAGAGACTTGGGTGTGAGTCTGCGACTGTCCAAGACTGAGTGAGAGTCTGTGACAGTAAGGGACTGAGTGTGAGCCTGCGACAGTGGAAGATTGAGTGTGAGCCTGCGACAGTGAGAGACTGAATGAGAGTGTGAGTCTGTGACAGTGAGAGACTGAATGTGAGTGTGAGTCTGCGGTTATGAGAGACTGAGTGTGAGTCTGTGAAAGTGAGAGACAGTGAGTGTGAGTCTGTGACTATCCGAGACTGTGAGTCTGCAACAGTGCGAGACTAAATGTGAGTATGAGGCTGCGACAGTGAGAGACTCAGTGTGAGTCTGCCACAGTGCGACACTGAATGTGAGTGTGAGTCTGCGGTTATGAGAGACTGAGTGTGAGCTTGCGACTATGAAAGACTGAGTGTGAGTGTGAGTCTGTGACAGTGAGAGACTGAGTGTGAGTGTGAGTGTGAGTCTTTGACTGTCCAAGACAGTTTTTCTGCGACCATGAGAGGCTAAGTGTGAGACTGCGACAGTCAGAGACTGACTGTGAGTGTGAGTCTCTGACAATGAGATACTGAGTGTGAGTGTGAGTCTGCGACTGTACAAAACTGTGAGTCTGCGACAGTGAGAGACTGAGTGTGAGTCTGCGACAGTGAGAGACTGAATTTGAGTGTGAGCCTGCAACTGTGAGAGACTGAGTGTGAGTCTGTGGCCGTGAGAGACTGAATGTGAGTGTGAGTCTGTGACTATCCAAGACTGTGAGTCTGCAACAGTGCGAGAATAACTGTGA
This sequence comes from Chiloscyllium plagiosum, assembly GCF_037043375.1. Taxonomy (NCBI): domain Eukaryota; kingdom Metazoa; phylum Chordata; class Chondrichthyes; order Orectolobiformes; family Hemiscylliidae; genus Chiloscyllium; species Chiloscyllium plagiosum. Next base: position 31,192,622 of record NW_028270171.1, read on the forward strand.
GTATGAGTCTGCGACAGTGAGAGACTCAGTGCGAGTCTGCCACAGTGCGACACTGAATGTGAGTGTGAGTCTGTGACAGTGAGAGACTGACTGTGAGTGTGAGTCTCTGACAATGAGAGACTGAGTGTGAGTGTGAGTCTGCAACTGTACAAAACTGTGAGTCTGTGACAGTGAGAAACTGAGTGTGAGTCTGCGACTGTCCAAGACTGAGTGTGACTCTGTGACAGTGAGAGACTGAATGTGAGTGTGAGTCTGTGACTGTCCGAGACTGAGTGTGAGTCTGTGAAAGTGAGAGACAGTGAGTGTGAGTCTGTGACAGTGAGAGACTGAGTGTGAGTGTGAGCCTGCGACAGTGAGAGACTCAGTGAGAGACTGAGTGTGAGCTTGCGACTATGAGACTGGGTGTGAGTGTGAGCCTGTGACAGTGAGAGACTGAGTGTGATTGTGAGCCTGTGACTATGAGAGACTGAGTGTGAGCCTGCGACTGTCCAATACTGTGAGTCTGCGACAGTGAGAGACTGACTGTGAGTCTGCGATGGTGAGGGACTGAGTGTGAGTGTGCGATTGTCCAAAACTGAGTATTAGCCTGCGACAGAGAAAGATTGAGTGAGAGTCTGCAACAGAGAGAGCCTGCGACTGTCCAAGACTGAGTGTGAGTCTGTGGCAGTGAGAGACTGAATGTGAGTGTGAGTCTATGACTGTCCGAGACTGAGTGTGAGTCTATGAAAGTGAGAAACAGTGAGTGTGAGTCTGTGGCTATCCAAGACTGTGAGTCTGCAACAGTGCGAGACTAAATGTGAGTATGAGGCTGCAACAGTGAGAGACTCAGTGTGAGTCTGCCACAGTGCGACACTGAATGTGAGTGTGAGTCTGTGACAGTGACAGACTGACTGTGAGGGTGAGTCTCTGACAATGAGAGACTGAGTGTGAGTGTGAGTCTGCAACTGTACAAAACTTTGAGTCTGTGACAGTGAGAGACTGAGTGTGAGTCTGCGACTGTCCAAGACTGAGTGTGAGTCTGTGATAGTGAGAGACTGAATGTGAGTGTGAGTCTGTGACTGTCCAAAACTGAGTATTAGCCTGCGACAGAGAAAGATTGAGTGAGAGTCTGCAACAGAGAGAGACTGAATGTGAGTGTGTGTTAGTGACAGTAAGAGACTGAGTGTGAGTCTACGACAGTGAGAGACTGAGTGTGAGTCCGCAACAGTGAGAGACTGCGTGTGAATCTGTGACAATGAGCGACTGAGTGTGAGTGTGAGCCTGCGACTGTCCAAGACTGTGAGTCTGCGACAGTGAGACACTGAGTGTGGGTCTGTGACAGTGAGAGACTGAATGTGAGTCTGCAACAATCAAAGACTGAGTGTGAGTCTGCGACCGTGAGAGGCTGAGTGTGACACTGCGACAGTGAGAGACTGAGTTTGGGTCTGCGACTATGAGAGACTGAGTTTGGGTGTGAGTCTGTGACAGTAAGAGACTGAGTGTGAATCTACGACGGTGAGAGACTGAGTGAGAGTCTGCGATAGTGAGAGACTGAGTGTGAGTGTGAGTCTGTGACCATGAGACTGGGTGTGAGTGAGAACCTGTGACATTGAGAGACTGAGTGTGAGCATGCGACTATGAGAGACTGAGTGTAATCTGCGACTGTCCAAGACTGAGTGTGAGTCTGCGACAGTAAGAGACTGAGTGTGAGTGTGCGATTGTCCAAGACTAAGTGTGAGTCTGCGACAGTGTGAGACTGAGTGTGAGTCTGTGACTGTCCAAGACTGAGTGTGAGTCTGTGACAGTGAGAGACTGAGTGTGAGTGTGCGACAGTGAGAGATGGAGTGTGAGTCTGCGACAGTGAGAGACTGAGTGTTAGTCTGCAACTGTCCGAGACGGAGTGTGAGTCTGTGACAGTGAGAGACTGAGTGTGAGTGTGAGCCTGTGACTGTCCAACACTGTGAGTCTGCGACAGTGAGAGACTGAGTGTGGGTCTGCGACAGTGAGAGACTGAGTGTGGGTCTGCGACAGTGAGAGACTGAATGTGAGTGTGAGTCTGTGACAGTGAGAGACTGAGTGTGAGTCTACGATAATCAAAGATTGAGTATGAGTCTGCGACTGTTCAAGTCTGAGTGTGAGTCTGTGACAGTGAGAGACTGAGTGTGATTCTGCGACTGTACAAAACTGTGAGTCTGCAAAAGTGAGAGACTGAATGTGAGTGTGAGTCTGTGACAGTGAGAGACTGAATGTGAGTGTGAGTCTGTGACAGTGAGAGACTGCGTGTGTGCCTGCGACCATGAGACTGGGTGTGAGTGTGAGTCTGCGACAGTGAGAGACTGAGAGTGAGTCTGCGACAGTGAGGGACTGAATGTGAGTCTGCGACTGTCCAAGACTGAGTGTGAGTCTGCGACTATGAGAGACTTGGGAGTGAGTCTGCGACTGTCCAAGACTGATTGAGAGTCTGTGACAGTGAGGGACTGTGTGTGAGTGTGAGTCTGCAACAATGAAAGACTGAGTGTGAGTCTGCGACAGTGAGAGACTGAGTGTGAGTGTGAGTCTGCGACAGTGAGGGACTGTGAGTCTGCGACTATGAGAGAATGTGAGTCTGCGACTGTGAGGGAGTGAGTGTGAGTCTGCGATAGTGAGAGACTGAATGTGAGTGTGAGTCTGTGACAGTGAGTGACTGAGTGTGAGTCCACAACAGTGAGAGACTGAGTGTGAGTCTGTGACAGTGAGCGACTGAGTGTGAGTGTGAGCCTCCGACTGTCCAACACTGTGAGTCTGCGACAGTGAGAGACTGAGTGTGAGTCAGCGACAGTGAGAGACTGAATATGAGTGTGAGTCTATGACAGCGAGTGACTGAGTGTGAGCCTGCGACTGTGAGAGACTGAGTGTGAGTCTGCGACTGTCCAAGACTGAGTGTGAGTCTGCGACTATGAGAGACTTGGGTGTGAGTCTGCGACTGTCCAAGACTGTGAGTCTGCAAAAGTGAGAGACTGAATGTGATTGTGAGTCTGTGACAGTGAGAAACTGAGTGTGAGTCTGCGACAGTGAGAGACTGAGTGTGAGTCTGCGACTGTCCAAGACTGAGTGTGAGTCTGCGACTATGAGAGACTTGGGTGTGAGTCTGCGACTGTCCAAGACTGATTGAGAGTCTGTGACAGTGAGGGACTGTGTGTGAGTGTGAGTCTGCAACAATGAAAGACTGAGTGTGAGTCTGCGACAGTGAGAGACTGAGTGTGAGTGTGAGTCTGCGACAGTGAGGGACTGTGAGTCTGCGACTATGAGAGAATGTGAGTCTGCGACTGTGAGGGAGTGAGTCTGAGTCTGCGATAGTGAGAGACTGAATGTGAGTGTCAGTCTGTGACAGTGAGTGACTGAGTGTGAGTCCACAACAGTGAGAGACTGAGTGTGAGTCTGTGAAAGTGAGCGACTGAGTGTGAGTGTGAGTGTGAGCCTCCGACTGTCCAACACTGTGAGTCTGCGACAGTGAGAGACTGAGTGTGAGTCAGCGACAGTGAGAGACTGAATATGAGTGTGAGTCTATGACAGCGAGTGACTGAGTGTGAGCCTGCGACTGTGAAGGAGTGAGTGTGAGTCTGCGATAGTGAGAGACTGAATGTGAGTGTGAGTCTGTGACAGTGAGAGGCTGAATGTGAGTTTGCGACAATCAAAGACTGAGGGTGAGTCTGCGACTGTTCAAGATTGAGTGTGAGTCTGTGACAGTGAGAGACTGAGTGTGAACCTGCGACTGTCCAAGACTGTGTCTGCGACCGTGAGAGGCTGAGTGTGAGACTGTGAGAGTGAGTGATTGAGTGTGAGTATGAGCCTGTGACAGTGAGAGACTGTCCAAGACTGATTGAGAGTCTGTGACAGTGAGGGACTGAGTGTGAGTCTGCGACAGTGAGAGACTGAGTGTGAGTGTGAGTCTGCGACTGTACAAGACTGAGAGTCTGCGACAGTGAGAGACTGAATGTGAGTGTGACTCTATGACAGTGAGTGACTGAGTGTGAGATCACAACAGTGAGAGACTGAGTGTGAGTCTGTGACAGTGAGCGACTGAGTGTGAGTGTGAGCCTCCGACTGTCCAACACTGTGACTCTGCGACAGTGAGAGACTGTGTGAGTCAGCGACAGTGAGAGACTGAATATGAGTGTGAGTCTATGACAGCGAGTGACTGAGTGTGAGCCTGCGACTATGAGAGACTGAGTGTGAGTCTGCAATTGTCCGTGACTAAGTGTGTGCCTGCGACAGTGAGAGACTTGGGTGTGAGTCTGCGACTATCCAAGACTGAGTGTGAGTCTCTGACAGTGAGAGACTGAGCGTGAGTCTCTGACAGTGAGAGACTGAGTGTAAGTGTGAGTCTGCGACAGTGAAAGACTGAGTGTGAGTCTGCGACAATGAGGGATTGTGTGTCTGCAACTATGAGAGACTGAGTGAGGGTCTGCGACCGTGAGAAACTGAATGTGAGTGTGAGTCTGCTACAGCGAGGGAATGTGACTCTGCGACTATGAGAGACTGTGAGTCTGTGAGGGACTGAGTGTGAGTCTGCAACTTTCCGAGACGGAGTGTGAATCTGTGACAGTGAGAGACTAAATGTGAGTGTGATTCTGTGAATGTCCGAGACTGAGTGTGAGTTTGTGACAGTGAGAGTCTGAATGTGAGTGTGAGTCTGTGACAGTGAGAGACTGAGTGTGAGCCTGCGACTATGAAAGACTGAGTGTGAGTGTGAATATGTGACAGTGAGAGACTGAATGTGAGTGTGAGTCTGTGACAGTGAGAGACTGAGTGTGAGTCTACGATAATCAAAGATTGAATATGAGTCTGCAACTGTTCAAGTCTGAGTGTGAGTCTGTGACAGTGAGAGACTGAGTGTGATTCTGCGACTGTACAAAACTGTGAGTCTGCAAAAGTGAGAGACTGAATGTGAGTGTGAGTCTGTGACAGTGAGAGACTGAATGTGAGTGTGAGTCTGTGACAGTGAGAGACTGCGTGTGTGCCTGCGACCATGAGACTGGGTGTGAGTGTGAGCGTGCAACAGTGAGAGACTGAGAGTGAGTCTGCGACAGTGAGGGACTGAATGTGAGTCTGCGACTGTCCAAGACTGAGTGTGAGTCTGTGACTATGAGAGACTTGGGTGTGAGTCTGCGACTGTCCAAGACTGATTGAGAGTCTGTGACAGTGAGGGACTGTGTGTGAGTGTGAGTCTGCAACAATGAAAGACTGAGTGTGAGTCTGCGACAGTGAGGGACTGTGAGTCTGCGACTATGAGAGAATGTGAGTCTGCGACTGTGAGGGAGTGAGTGTGAGTCTGCGATAGTGAGAGACTGAATGTGAGTGTGAGTCTGTGACAGTGAGTGACTGAGTGTGAGTCCACAACAGTGAGAGACTGAGTGTGAGTCTGTGACAGTGAGCGACTGAGTGTGAGTGTGAGCCTCCGACTGTCCAACACTGTGAGTCTGCGACAGTGAGAGACTGAGTGTGAGTCAGCGACAGTGAGAGACTGAATATGAGTGTGAGTCTATGACAGCGAGTGACTGAGTGTGAGCCTGCGACTGTGAAGGAGTGAGTGTGAGTCTGCGATAGTGAGAGACTGAATGTGAGTGTGAGTCTGTGACAGTGAGAGGCTGAATGTGAGTTTGCGACAATCAAAGACTGAGGGTGAGTCTGCGACTGTTCAAGATTGAGTGTGAGTCTGTGACAGTGAGAGACTGAGTGTGAACCTGCGACTGTCCAAGACTGTGTCTGCGACCGTGAGAGGCTGAGTGTGAGACTGTGAGAGTGAGTGATTGAGTGTGAGTATGAGCCTGTGACAGTGAGAGACTGACCGCGAGTGTGAGTCTCTGACAGTGGGAGACTGAGTGTGAGTGTGAGTCTGCGACTGTACAAGACTGTGAGTCTGCAAAAGTGAGAGACTGAATGTGATTGTGAGTCTGTGACAGTGAGAAACTGAGTGTGAGCCTGCGACTATGAGAGACTGAGTGTGAATCTGCGACTGTCCAAGACTGAGTGTGAGTCTGTGACTGTGAGGGACTGAGTGTAAGTGTGCGATTGTCCAAGACTAACTGTGAGTCTGCGACAGTGAGAGACTGAGTGTGAGTCTGCGACTGTCCAAGACTGAGTGTGAGTCTGCGACTATGAGAGACTTGGGTGTGAGTCTGCGACTGTCCAAGACTGATTGAGAGTCTGTGACAGTGAGGGACTGTGTGTGAGTGTGAGTCTGCAACAATGAAAGACTGAGTGTGAGTCTGCGACAGTGAGAGACTGAGTGTGAGTGTGAGTCTGCGACAGTGAGGGACTGTGAGTCTGCGACTATGAGAGAATGTGAGTCTGCGACTGTGAGGGAGTGAGTGTGAGTCTGCGATAGTGAGAGACTGAATGTGAGTGTCAGTCTGTGACAGCGAGTGACTGAGTGTGAGTCTGCGACTGTGAGGGAGTGAGTCTGAGTCTGCGATAGTGAGAGACTGAATGTGAGTGTCAGTCTGTGACAGTGAGTGACTGAGTGTGAGTCCACAACAGTGAGAGACTGAGTGTGAGTCTGTGACAGTGAGCGACTGAGTGTGAGTGTGAGCCTCCGACTGTCCAACACTGTGAGTCTGCGACAGTGAGAGACTGAGTGTGAGTCAGCGACAGTGAGAGACTGAATATGAGTGTGAGTCTATGACAGCGAGTGACTGAGTGTGAGCCTGCGACTGTGAAGGAGTGAGTGTGAGTCTGCGATAGTGAGAGACTGAATGTGAGTGTGAGTCTGTGACAGTGAGAGGCTGAATGTGAGTTTGCGACAATCAAAGACTGAGGGTGAGTCTGCGACTGTTCAAGATTGAGTGTGAGTCTGTGACAGTGAGAGACTGAGTGTGAACCTGCGACTGTCCAAGACTGTGTCTGCGACCGTGAGAGGCTGAGTGTGAGACTGTGAGAGTGAGTGATTGAGTGTGAGTATGAGTCTGTGACAGTGAGAGACTGACCGTGAGTGTGAGTCTCTGACAGTGGGAGACTGAGTGTGAGTGTGAGTCTGCGACTGTACAAGACTGTGAGTCTGCAAAAGTGAGAGACTGAATGTGATTGTGAGTCTATGACAGTGAGAAACTGAGTGTGAGCCTGCGACTATGAGAGACTGAGTGTGAATCTGCGACTGTCCAAGACTGAGTGTGAGTCTGTGACTGTGAGGGACTGAGTGTAAGTGTGCGATTGTCCAAGACTAACTGTGAGTCTGCGACAGTGAGGGACTGAATGTGAGTCTGCGACTGTCCAAGACTGAGTGTGAGTCTGCGACTATGAGAGACTTGGGTGTGAGTCTGCGACTGTCCAAGACTGATTGAGAGTCTGTGACAGTGAGGGACTGAGTGTGAGTCTGCGACAGTGAGAGACTGAGTGTGAGTGTGAGTCTGCGACTGTACAAGACTGAGAGTCTGCGACAGTGAGAGACTGAATGTGAGTGTGACTCTATGACAGTGAGTGACTGAGTGTGAGATCACAACAGTGAGAGACTGAGTGTGAGTCTGTGACAGTGAGCGACTGAGTGTGAGTGTGAGCCTCCGACTGTCCAACACTGTGACTCTGCGACAGTGAGAGACTGAGTGAGTCAGCGACAGTGAGAGACTGAATATGAGTGTGAGTCTATGACAGCGAGTGACTGAGTGTGAGCCTGCGACTATGAGAGACTGAGTGTGAGTCTGCAATTGTCCGTGACTAAGTGTGAGCCTGCGACAGTGAGAGACTTGGGTGTGAGTCTGCGACTATCCAAGACTGAGTGTGAGTCTACGACAGTGAGAGACTGAGTGTGAGTCCGCAACAGTGAGAGACTGCGTGTGAATCTGTGACAATGAGCGACTGAGTGTGAGTATGAGCCTGCGACTGTCCAAGACTGTGAGTCTGCGACAGTGAGACACTGAGTGTGGGTCTGTGACAGTGAGAGACTGAACGTGAGTGTGAGTCTGTGACAGTGAGAGACTGAGTGTGAGTCTGCGACAATCAAAGACTGAGTGTGAGTCTGCGACCGTGAGAGGCTGAGTGTGAGCCTGCGACAGTGAGAGACTGAGTGTGAGTCTGCGACAGTGAGGGACTGAGTGTGAGTGTGCGATTGTCCAAGACTAAGTGTGAGTCTGTGACAGTGAGGGACTGAGTGTGAGCCTGCAACAGTGAAAGATTGAGTGTGAGCCTGCGACAGTGAGAGACTGAATGTGAGTGTGACTCTGCGACTATCCAAGACTGTGAGTCTGCAACAGTGAGAGACTGAATGAGAGTGTGAGTCTGCGACAGTGAGAGACTGGATGTGAGTGTGACTCTGCGACAGTGAGGGACTGTGATTCTGCAACTATGAGAGAATGTGAGTCTGCGACTGTCCAAAACTGAGTATTAGCCTGCGACAGAGAAAGATTGAGTGAGAGTCTGCAACAGAGAGAGACTGAATGTGAGTGTGTGTTAGTGACAGTAAGAGACTGAGTGTGAGTCTACGACAGTGAGAGACTGAGTGTGAGTCTGCAACAGTGAGAGACTGTGTGTGAGTCTGTGACAATGAGCGACTGAGTGTGAGTGTGAGCCTGCGACTGTCCAAGACTGTGAGTCTGCGACAGTGAGACACTGAGTGTGGGTCTGTGACAGTGAGAGACTGAATGTGAGTGTGAGTCTGCGACAGTGAGAGACTGTGATTCTGCAACTATGAGAGAATGTGAGTCTGCGACTATGAGAGACTGAGTTTGGGTGTGAGTCTGTGACAGTGAGAGACTGAATGTGAGTGTGAGTCTGTGACAGTGAAAGACTGAATGTGAGTCCGCAACAGTGAGAGACTGAGTGAGTCTGTGACAGTGAGCGACTGAGTGTGAGTGTGAGCCTGCGACTGTCCAAGACTGTGAGTCTGTGACAGTGAGAGACTGACTGTGAGTCTGCAACAATGAGAGACTGAATGTGAGTGTGAGTCTGTGACAGTGAGAGACTGAATGTGAGCCTGCGACTATGATACTGGGTGTGAGTGTGAGCCTGTGACAGTGAGAGACCGAGTGTGAGCATGCGACTATGAGAGAATGAGTATGAGTCTGCGACAGTGAGGGACTGAGTGTGAGAGTGGGTCTGCGACTATCCAAGACTGTGAGTCTGCAACAGTGAGAGACTGAATGAGAGTGTGAGTCTGTGACAGTGAGAGACTGAGTGTGAGTGTGAGTCTGCAACAGTGAGGGACTGTGAGTCTGCGACTATGAGAGAATGTGAGTCTGCGACTGTGAGGGACTGAGTGTGAGTCTGCAACAGTGATAGACTGTCTGTGAGCCTACGATTATACAAGACTGTGAGTCTGCGACAGTGAGAGACTGAGTGTGAGTGTGAGTCTGTGACAGTGAGAGACTGAGTGTGAATGTCTGACAGTGAGAGATGGAGTGTGAGTCTGTGACAGTGAATACCTGAGTGTGAGTGTGAGCCTGCGACTGTCCAAGACAGTGAGTCTGCGACAGTGTGAGACTGACTGTTAGTCTGCAACTGTCAAAGACGGAGTATGAGTTTGTAACAGTGAGAGTCTGAATGTGAGTGTGAGTCTGTGACAGTGAGAGATTGAGTGTGAGCCTGCGAGTATGAAAGACTGAGTGCGAGTCTGCGACAGTGAGAGACTGATTGTGAGTGTGAGTCTGTAACAGTGAGAGACTGAGTGTAAGTGTGAGTCTGCGACTGTCCAACACTGTGAGACTGCAACAGTGAGCGACTGAATGTGAGTGTGAGTCTGTGGCAGTGAGAGACTGAGTGTGGTTGTGAGTCTGTGACTGTACAAGACTGTGTGTCTGCGACAGTGTGAGACTGAGTGTGAGTCTGCGACAGTGAGAGACTGAATGTGAGTGTGATTCTGTGAATGTCCGAGACTGAGTGTGAGTCTGTGACAGTGAGAGTCTGAATGTGAGTGTGAGTCTGTGACAGTGAGAGATTGAGTGTGAGCCTGCGAGTATGAAAGACTGAGTGTGAGTGTGAGTCCGCAACAGTGAGAGACTGAATGTGAGTGTGAGTTAGTGACAGTAAGAGACTGAGTGTGAGTCTACGACGGTGAGAGACTGAGTATAAGTCTGCGACAGTGAGAGACTGAGTGTGAGTGTGAGTCTGTGACAGTGAGGGACTGTGAGTCTGCGACTATGAGAGAATGTGAGTCTGCGACTCTGAGGGACTGAGTGTGAGTCTGTGACAGTGAGAGACTGAATGTGAGCGTGAGTCTGTGACAGTGAGAGACTGAGTGTGTGTCTGTGACTGAGACTGAGTGTGAGTGTGAGTCAGTAACAGTGAGAGTGTGAGTCTGAGCCTGCGACTGTCCAAGACTGTGAGTCTGTGACCGTGAGAGGCTGAGTGTGCGACTGCGACAGTGAGAGATTGTGTGAGTGTGAATCTCTGACAGTGAGACACTGAATGCAAGTGTGAGTCTGCGACTGTCCAAGACTGTGAGTCTGCGACCGTGAGAGGCTGAGTGTGAGTCTGTGACAGTGAGAGACTGACTGTGAGTGTGAATCTCTGACAGTGAGACACTGAATGTGAGTGTGAGTCTGCGACTGTACAAAACTGTGAGTCTGCAACAGTGAGGGACTGAATGTGAGTGTGTGTCTGTGACAGTAAGAGATTGAGTGTGAGCCTGCGACTGTCCAAGACTGTGAGTCTGTGACAGTGAGTGACTGAGTGTGAGTCTGCGACTGTGAGGGACTGAGTGTGAGTGTGCGATTGTCCAAGACTAAGTGTGAGTCTGCGACAGTAAGAGTCTGAGTGTGAGTCTGTGACTATCCAAGACTGAGTGTGACTTTGCGACTATGAGAGACTTGGGTGTGAGTCTGTGACTGTCCAAAACTGAGTGTGAGTCTGTGACAGTGAGGGACTGAGTGTGAGCCTGCGACAGTGAAAGATTGAGTATGAGTCTGTGACAGTGAGAGACTGAATGTGAGTGTGTGTTAGTGACAGTAAGAGACTGAGTGTGAGTCTACGACAGTGAGACACTGAATGTGAGTCTGTGACAGTGAGCGACTGAGTGTGAGCGTGAGCCTGCGACTGTCCAAGACTGTGAGTCTGCGACAGTGAGACACTGAGTGTGGGTCTGTGACAGTGATAGACTGTGTGTGAGCCTACGATTGTACAAGACTGTGAGTCTGTGACAGTGAGAGACTGAGTGTGAGTGTGCGACAGTGAGAGATGGAGTGTGAGTCTGCGACAGTGAGAGACTGAGTGTTAGTCTGCAACTGTCCGAGACGGAGTGTGAGTCTGTGACAGTGAGAGACTGAGTGTGAGTGTGAGCCTGTGACTGTCCAACACTGTGAGTCTGCGACAGTGAGAGACTGAGTGTGGGTCTGCGACAGTGAGAGACTGAGTGTGGGTCTGCGACAGTGAGAGACTGAATGTGAGTGTGAGTCTGTGACAGTGAGAGACTGAGTGTGAGTCTACGATAATCAAAGATTGAGTAAGAGTCTGCGACTGTTCAAGTCTGAGTGTGAGTCTGTGACAGTGAGAGACTGAGTGTGATTCTGCGACTGTACAAAACTGTGAGTCTGTGACAGTGAGAGACTGAATGTGAGTGTGAGTCTGTGACAGTGAGAGACTGCGTGTGTGCCTGCGACCATGAGACTGGGTGTGAGTGTGAGTCTGCGACAGTGAGAGACTGAGAGTGAGTCTGCGACAGTGAGGGACTGAATGTGAGTCTGCGACTGTCCAAGACTGAGTGTGAGTCTGCGACTATGAGAGACTTGGGTGTGAGTCTGCGACTGTCCAAGACTGATTGAGAGTCTGTGACAGTGAGGGACTGTGTGTGAGTGTGAGTCTGCAACAATGAAAGACTGAGTGTGAGTCTGCGACAGTGAGGGACTGTGAGTCTGCGACTATGAGAGAATGTGAGTCTGCGACTGTGAGGGAGTGAGTGTGAGTCTGCGATAGTGAGAGACTGAATGTGAGTGTGAGTCTGTGACAGTGAGTGACTGAGTGTGAGTCCACAACAGTGAGAGACTGAGTGTGAGTCTGTGACAGTGAGCGACTGAGTGTGAGTGTGAGCCTCCGACTGTCCAACACTGTGAGTCTGCGACAGTGAGAGACTGAGTGTGAGTCAGCGACAGTGAGAGACTGAATATGAGTGTGAGTCTATGACAGCGAGTGACTGAGTGTGAGCCTGCGACTGTGAAGGAGTGAGTGTGAGTCTGCGATAGTGAGAGACTGAATGTGAGTGTGAGTCTGTGACAGTGAGAGGCTGAATGTGAGTTTGCGACAATCAAAGACTGAGGGTGAGTCTGCGACTGTTCAAGATTGAGTGTGAGTCTGTGACAGTGAGAGACTGAGTGTGAACCTGCGACTGTCCAAGACTGTGTCTGCGACCGTGAGAGGCTGAGTGTGAGACTGTGAGAGTGAGTGATTGAGTGTGAGTATGAGCCTGTGACAGTGAGAGACTGACCGCGAGTGTGAGTCTCTGACAGTGGGAGACTGAGTGTGAGTGTGAGTCTGCGACTGTACAAGACTGTGAGTCTGCAAAAGTGAGAGACTGAATGTGATTGTGAGTCTGTGACAGTGAGAAACTGAGTGTGAGCCTGCGACTATGAGAGACTGAGTGTGAATCTGCGACTGTCCAAGACTGAGTGTGAGTCTGTGACTGTGAGGGACTGAGTGTAAGTGTGCGATTGTCCAAGACTAACTGTGAGTCTGCGACAGTGAGAGACTGAGTGTGAGTCTGCGACTGTCCAAGACTGAGTGTGAGTCTGCGACTATGAGAGACTTGGGTGTGAGTCTGCGACTGTCCAAGACTGATTGAGAGTCTGTGACAGTGAGGGACTGTGTGTGAGTGTGAGTCTGCAACAATGAAAGACTGAGTGTGAGTCTGCGACAGTGAGAGACTGAGTGTGAGTGTGAGTCTGCGACAGTGAGGGACTGTGAGTCTGCGACTATGAGAGAATGTGAGTCTGCGACTGTGAGGGAGTGAGTCTGAGTCTGCGACAGTGAGAGACTGAATGTGAGTGTCAGTCTGTGACAGTGAGTGACTGAGTGTGAGTCCACAACAGTGAGAGACTGAGTGTGAGTCTGTGACAGTGAGCGACTGAGTGTGAGTGTGAGCCTCCGACTGTCCAACACTGTGAGTCTGCGACAGTGAGAGACTGAGTGTGAGTCAGCGACAGTGAGAGACTGAATATGAGTGTGAGTCTATGACAGCGAGTGACTGAGTGTGAGCCTGCGACTGTGAAGGAGTGAGTGTGAGTCTGCGATAGTGAGAGACTGAATGTGAGTGTGAGTCTGTGACAGTGAGAGGCTGAATGTGAGTTTGCGACAATCAAAGACTGAGGGTGAGTCTGCGACTGTTCAAGATTGAGTGTGAGTCTGTGACAGTGAGAGACTGAGTGTGAACCTGCGACTGTCCAAGACTGTGTCTGCGACCGTGAGAGGCTGAGTGTGAGACTGTGAGAGTGAGTGATTGAGTGTGAGTATGAGTCTGTGACAGTGAGAGACTGACCGTGAGTGTGAGTCTCTGACAGTGGGAGACTGAGTGTGAGTGTGAGTCTGCGACTGTACAAGACTGTGAGTCTGCAAAAGTGAGACACTGAATATGATTGTGAGTCTGTGACAGTGAGAAACTGAGTGTGAGCCTGCGACTATGAGAGACTGAGTGTGAATCTGCGACTGTCCAAGACTGAGTGTGAGTCTGTGACTGTGAGGGACTGAGTGTAAGTGTGCGATTGTCCAAGACTAACTGTGAGTCTGCGACAGTGAGGGACTGAATGTGAGTCTGCGACTGTCCAAGACTGAGTGTGAGTCTGCGACTATGAGAGACTTGGGTGTGAGTCTGCGACTGTCCAAGACTGATTGAGAGTCTGTGACAGTGAGGGACTGTGTGTGAGTGTGAGTCTGCAACAATGAAAGACTGAGTGTGAGTCTGCGACAGTGAGAGACTGAGTGTGAGTGTGAGTCTGCGACAGTGAGGGACTGTGAGTCTGCGACTATGAGAGAATGTGAGTCTGCGACTGTGAGGGAGTGAGTGTGAGTCTGCGATAGTGAGAGACTGAATGTGAGTGTCAGTCTGTGACAGTGAGTGACTGAGTGTGAGTCCACAACAGTGAGAGACTGAGTGTGAGTCTGTGAAAGTGAGCGACTGAGTGTGAGTGTGAGCCTCCGACTGTCCAACACTGTGAGTCTGCGACAGTGAGAGACTGAGTGTGAGTCAGCGACAGTGAGAGACTGAATATGAGTGTGAGTCTATGACAGCGAGTGACTGAGTGTGAGCCTGCGACTGTGAAGGAGTGAGTGTGAGTCTGCGATAGTGAGAGACTGAATGTGAGTGTGAGTCTGTGACAGTGAGAGGCTGAATGTGAGTTTGCGACAATCAAAGACTGAGGGTGAGTCTGCGACTGTTCAAGATTGAGTGTGAGTCTGTGACAGTGAGAGACTGAGTGTGAACCTGCGACTGTCCAAGACTGTGTCTGCGACCGTGAGAGGCTGAGTGTGAGACTGTGAGAGTGAGTGATTGAGTGTGAGTATGAGCCTGTGACAGTGAGAGACTGACCGCGAGTGTGAGTCTCTGACAGTGGGAGACTGAGTGTGAGAGTGAGTCTGCGACTGTACAAGACTGTGAGTCTGCAAAAGTGAGAGACTGAATGTGATTGTGAGTCTGTGACAGTGAGAAACTGAGTGTGAGCCTGCGACTATGAGAGACTGAATGTGAGTGTGAGTCTGTGACTGTCCAAGACTGAGTGTGAGTCTGTGACTGTGAGGGACTGAGTGTAAATGTGCGATTGTCCAAGACTAACTGTGAGTCTGCGACAGTGAGAGACTGAGTGTGAGTCTGCGACTGTCCAAGACTGAGTGTGAGTCTGCGACTATGAGAGACTTGGGTGTGAGTCTGCGACTGTCCAAGACTGATTGAGAGTCTGTGACAGTGAGGGACTGTGTGTGAGTGTGAGTCTGCAACAATGAAAGACTGAGTGTGAGTCTGCGACAGTGAGAGACTGAGTGTGAGTGTGAATCTGCGACAGTGAGGGACTGTGAGTCTGCGACCATGAGAGAATGTGAGTCTGCGACTGTGAGCGAGTGAGTGTGAGTCTGCGATAGTGAGAGACTGAATGTGAGTGTCAGTCTGTGACAGTGAGTGACTGAGTGTGAGTCCACAACAGTGAGAGACTGAGTGTGAGTCTGTGACAGTGAGCGACTGAGTGTGAGTGTGAGCCTCCGACTGTCCAACACTGTGAGTCTGCGACAGTGAGAGACTGAGTGTGAGTCAGCGACAGTGAGAGACTGAATATGAGTGTGAGTCTATGACAGCGAGTGACTGAGTGTGAGCCTGCGACTGTGAAGGAGTGAGTGTGAGTCTGCGATAGTGAGAGACTGAATGTGAGTGTGAGTCTGTGACAGTGAGAGGCTGAATGTGAGTTTGCGACAATCAAAGACTGAGGGTGAGTCTGCGACTGTTCAAGATTGAGTGTGAGTCTGTGACAGTGAGAGACTGAGTGTGAACCTGCGACTGTCCAGGACTGTGTCTGCGACCGTGAGAGGCTGAGTGTGAGACTGTGAGAGTGAGTGATTGAGTGTGAGTATGAGTCTGTGACAGTGAGAGACTGACCGTGAGTGTGAGTCTCTGACAGTGGGAGACTGAGTGTGAGTGTGAGTCTGCGACTGTAGAAGACTGTGAGTCTGCAAAAGTGAGAGACTGAATGTGATTGTGAGTCTATGACAGTGAGAAACTGAGTGTGAGTCTGTGACTGTGAGGGACTGAGTGTAAGTGTGCGATTGTCCAAGACTAACTGTGAGTCTGCGACAGTGAGGGACTGAGTGTAAGTGTGCGATTGTCCAAGACTAACTGTGAGTCTGCGACAGTGAGGGACTGAATGTGAGTCTGCGACTGTCCAAGACTGAGTGTGAGTCTGCGACTATGAGAGACTTGGGTGTGAGTCTGCGACTGTCCAAGACTGATTGAGAGTCTGTGACAGTGAGAGACTGAGTGTGAGTGTGAGTCTGCGACTGTACAAGACTGAGAGTCTGCGACAGTGAGAGACTGAATGTGAGTGTGACTCTATGACAGTGAGTGACTGAGTGTGAGATCACAACAGTGAGAGACTGAGTGTGAGTCTGTGACAGTGGGCGACTGAGTGTGAGTGTGAGCCTCCGACTGTCCAACACTGTGACTCTGCGACAGTGAGAGACTGTGTGAGTCAGCGACAGTGAGAGACTGAATATGAGTGTGAGTCTATGACAGCGAGTGACTGAGTGTGAGCCTGCGACTATGAGAGACTGAGTGTGAGTCTGCAATTGTCCGTGACTAAGTGTGAGCCTGCGACAGTGAGAGACTTGGGTGTGAGTCTGCGACTATCCAAGACTGAGTGTGAGTCTACGACAGTGAGAGACTGAGTGTGAGTCCGCAACAGTGAGAGACTGCGTGTGAATCTGTGACAATGAGCGACTGAGTGTGAGTATGAGCCTGCGACTGTCCAAGACTGTGAGTCTGCGACAGTGAGACACTGAGTGTGGGTCTGTGACAGTGAGAGACTGAATGTGAGTGTGAGTCTGTGACAGTGAGAGACTGAGTGTGAGTCTGCGACAATCAAAGACTGAGTGTGAGTCTGCGACCGTGAGAGGCTGAGTGTGACACTGCGACAGTGAGAGACTGAGTGTGAGTGTGCGATTGTCCAAGACTAAGTGTGAGTCTGCGACAGTGTGAGACTGAGTGTGAGTCTGTGACTGTCCCAGACTGAGTGTGAGTCTGCGACTATGAGAGACTTGGGTGTGAGTCTGCGACTGTCCAAGACTGAGTGTGAGCCTGCAACAGTGAAAGATTGAGTGTGAGCCTGCGACAGTGAGAGACTGAGTGTGAGTCTGCGACAGTGAGAGACTGAATGTGAGTGTGAGTCTGTGACAGTGAGAGACTGAGTGTGAGTCTGCGACAATCAAAGACTGAGTGTGAGTCTGTGACAGTAAGAGACTGAGTGTGAATCTACGACGGTGAGAGACTGAGTGAGAGTCTGCGATAGTGAGAGACTGAGTGTGAGTGT
Source organism: Chiloscyllium plagiosum (assembly GCF_037043375.1). NCBI lineage: Eukaryota > Metazoa > Chordata > Chondrichthyes > Orectolobiformes > Hemiscylliidae > Chiloscyllium > Chiloscyllium plagiosum. The sequence goes on from NW_028270171.1 coordinate 31,209,559, forward strand.
GTGTGCTGTGACCAGGAGACTGGGTGTGAGTGTGAGCCTGTGACAGTGAGAGACCAAGTGTGATTGTGAGCCTGTGACTATGAGAGACTGAGTGTGAGTCTGCGACTGTCCAATACTGTGAGTCTGCGACAGTGAGAGACTGACTGTGAGTCTGCGACAGTGAGGGACTGAGTGTGAGTGTGCGATTGTCCAAGACGAAGTGTGAGTCTGTGACAGTGAGGGACTGAGTGTGAGCCTGCAACAGTGAAAGATTGAGTGTGAGCCTGCGACAGTGAGAGACTGAGTGTGAGTCTGCGACAGTGAGGGACTGAGTGTGCGATTGTCCAAGACTAAGTGTGAGTCTGTGACAGTGAGGGACTGAGTGTGAGCCTGCAACAGTGAAAGATTAAGTGTGAGCCTGCGACAGTGAGAGACTGAATGTGAGTGTGACTCTGCGACTATCCAAGACTGTGAGTCTGCAACAGTGAGAGACTGAATGAGAGTGTGAGTCTGCGACAGTGAGAGACTGGATGTGAGTGTGAGTCTGCGACAGTGAGGGACTGTGATTCTGCAACTATGAGAGAATGTGAGTCTGCGACTGTCCAAAACTGAGTATTAGCCTGCGACAGAGAAAGATTGAGTGAGAGTCTGCAACAGAGAGAGACTGAATGTGAGTGTGTGTTAGTGACAGTAAGAGACTGAGTGTGAGTCTACGACAGTGAGAGACTGAGTGTGAGTCCGCAACAGTGAGAGACTGCGTGTGAATCTGTGACAATGAGCGACTGAGTGTGAGTGTGAGCCTGCGACTGTCCAAGACTGTGAGTCTGCGACAGTGAGACACTGAGTGTGGGTCTGCGACTGTCCAAAACTGAGTATTAGCCTGCGACAGAGAAAGATTGAGTGAGAGTCTGCAACAGAGAGAGACTGAATGTGAGTGTGTGTTAGTGACAGTAAGAGACTGAGTGTGAGTCTACGACAGTGAGAGACTGAGTGTGAGTCCGCAACAGTGAGAGACTGCGTGTGAATCTGTGACAATGAGGGACAGAGTGTGAGTGTGCGATTGTCCAAGACTAAGTGTGAGTCTGTGACAGTGAGGCACTGAGTGTGAGCCTGCAACAGTGAAAGATTGAGTGTGAGCCTGCGACAGTGAGAGACTGAATGTGAGTGTGACCTTGCGACTATCCAAGACTGTGAGTCTGCAACAGTGAGAGACTGAATGAGAGTGTGAGTCTGTGACAGTGAGAGACTGGATGTGAGTGTGAGTCTGCGACAGTGAGGGACTTTGATTCTGCAACTATGAGAGAATGTGAGTCTGCGACTGTCCAAAACTGAGTATTAGCCTGCGACAGAGAAAGATTGAGTGAGAGTCTGCAAAAGAGAGAGACTGAATGTGAGTGTGTGTTAGTGACAGTAAGAGACTGAGTGTGAGTCTACGACAGTGAGAGACTGAGTGTGAGTCCGCAACAGTGAGAGACTGCGTGTGAATCTGTGACAATGAGCGACTGAGTGTGAGTGTGAGCCTGCGCCTGTCCAAGACTGTGAGTCTGCGACAGTGAGACACTGAGTGTGGGTCTGTGACAGTGAGAGACTGAATGTGAGTCTGCGACAATCAAAGACTGAGTGTGAGTCTGTGCCTGTCCAAGACTGAGTGTGAGTCTGCGACCGTGAGAGGCTGATTGTGACACTGCGACAGTGAGAGACTGAGTGTGGGTCTGCGACTATGAGAGACTGAGTTTGGGTGTGAGCCTGTGACAGTAAGAGACTGATTGTGAATCTACGACGGTGAGAGACTGAGTGAGGGTTTGCGATAGTGAGAGACCGAGTGTGAGTCTGTGACCATGAGACTGGGTGTGAGTGAGAGCCTGTGACACTGAGAGACTGAGTGTGAGCATGCGACTATGAGAGACTGAGTGTGAATCTGCGACTGTCCAAGACTGAGTGTGAGTCTGCGACAGTAAGAGACTGAGTGTGAGTGTGCGACAGTGAGGGACTTGGGTGTGAGTCTGCGACTGTCCAAGACTGAGTGAGAGTCTGTGACAGTGATGGACTGACTGTAAGCCTGCAACAGTGAAAGATTGATTGTGAGCCTGCGACAGTGAGAGACTGAATGTGAGTGTGACTCTGCGACTATCCAAGACTGTGAGTCTGCAACAGTGAGAGACTGAATGAGAGTGTGAGTCTGTGACAGTGAGAGACTGGATGTGAGTGTGAGTCTGCGACAGTGAGGGACTGTGATTCTGCAACTATGAGAGAATGTGAGTCTGCAACTGTCCAAAACTGAGTATTAGCCTGCGACAGAGAAAGATTGAGTGAGAGTCTGCAACAGAGAGAAACTGAATGTGAGTGTGTGTTAGTGACAGTAAGAGACTGAGTGTGAGTCTACGACAGTGAGAGACTGCGTGTGAATCTGTGACAATGAGCGACTGAGTGTGAGTGTGAGCCTGCGACTGTCCAAGACTGTGAGTCTGCGACAGTGAGACACTGAGTGTGGGTCTGTGACAGTGAGAGACTGGATGTGAGTGTGAGTCTGCGACAGTGAGGGGCTGTGATTCTGCAACTATGAGAGAATGTGAGTCTGCGACTGTGAGGGACTGTGAGTCTGTGACAGTGAGAGACTGAATGTGAGTGTGAGTCTGTGACAGTGAGAGACTGAGTGTGAGTCTGCGACAATCAAAGACTGAGTGTGAGTCTGCGACCGTGAGAAGCTGAGTGTGACACTGCGACAGTGAGAGACTGAGTTTGGGTCTGCGACTATGAGAGACTGAGTTTGGGTGTGAGTCTGTGACAGTAAGAGACTGAGTGTGAATCTTCGACGGTGAGAGACTGAGTGAGAGTCTGCGATAGTGAGAGACTGAGTGTGAGTGTGAGTGCTGTGACCATGAGACTGGGTGTGAGTGTGAGCCTGTGACAGTGAGAGACCAAGTGTGATTGTGAGCCTGTGACTATGAGAGACTGAGTGTGAGTCTGCGACTGTCCAATACTGTGAGTCTGCGACAGTGAGAGACTGACTGTGAGTCTGCGACAGTGAGGGACTGAGTGTGAGTGTGCGATTGTCCAAGACTAAGTGTGAGTCTGTGACAGTGAGGGACTGAGTGTGAGCCTGCAACAGTGAAAGATTGAGTGTGAGCCTGCGACAGTGAGAGACTGAGTGTGAGTCTGCGACAGTGAGGGACTGAGTGTGAGTGTGCGATTGTCCAAGACTAAGTGTGAGTCTGTGACAGTGAGGGACTGAGTGTGAGCCTGCAACAGTGAAAGATTGAGTGTGAGCCTGCGACAGTGAGAGACTGAATGTGAGTGTGACTCTGCGACTATCCAAGACTGTGAGTCTGCAACAGTGAGAGACTGAATGAGAGTGTGAGTCTGCGACAGTGAGAGACTGGATGTGAGTGTGAGTCTGCGACAGTGAGGGACTGTGATTCTGCAACTATGAGAGAATGTGAGTCTGCGACTGTCCAAAACTGAGTATTAGCCTGCGACAGAGAAAGATTGAGTGAGAGTCTGCAACAGAGAGAGACTGAATGTGAGTGTGTGTTAGTGACAGTAAGAGACTGAGTGTGAGTCTACGACAGTGAGAGACTGAGTGTGAGTCCGCAACAGTGAGAGACTGCGTGTGAATCTGTGACAATGAGCCACTGAGTGTGAGTGTGAGCCTGCGACTGTCCAAGACTGTGAGTCTGCGACAGTGAGACACTGAGTGTGGGTCTGTGACAGTGAGAGACTGAATGTGAGTGTGAGTCTGCGACAGTGAGGGACTGTGATTCTGCAACTATGAGAGAATGTGAGTCTGCGACTATGAGAGACTGAGTTTGGGTGTGAGTCTGTGACAGTGAGAGACTGAATGTGAGTGTGAGTCTGTGACAGTGAAAGACTGAATGTGAGTCCGCAACAGTGAGAGACTGAGTGTGAGTCTGTGACAGTGAGCGACTGAGTGTGAGTGTGAGCCTGCGACTGTCCAAGACTGTGAGTCTGTGACAGTGAGAGACTGACTGTGAGTCTGCAACAATGAGAGACTGAATGTGAGTGTGAGTCTGTGACAGTGAGAGACTGAATGTGAGCCTGCGACTATGATACTGGGTGTGAGTGTGAGCCTGTGACAGTGAGAGACCGAGTGTGAGCATGCGACTATGAGAGAATGAGTATGAGTCTGCGACAGTGAGGGACTGAGTGTGAGAGTGGGTCTGCGACTATCCAAGACTGTGAGTCTGCAACAGTGAGAGACTGAATGAGAGTGTGAGTCTGCGACAGTGAGAGACTGAGTGTGAGTGTGAGTCTGCAACAGTGAGGGACTGTGAGTCTGCGACTATGAGAGAATGTGAGTCTGCGACTGTGAGGGACTGAGTGTGAGTCTGCAACAGTGATAGACTGTGTGTGAGCCTACGATTATACAAGACTGTGAGTCTGCGACAGTGAGAGACTGAGTGTGAGTGTGAGTCTGTGACAGTGAGAGACTGAGTGTGAATGTCTGACAGTGAGAGATGGAGTGTGAGTCTGTGACAGTGAATACCTGAGTGTGAGTGTGAGCCTGCGACTGTCCAAGACAGTGAGTCTGCGACAGTGTGAGACTGACTGTTAGTCTGCAACTGTCAAAGACGGAGTATGAGTTTGTAACAGTGAGAGTCTGAATGTGAGTGTGAGTCTGTGACAGTGAGAGATTGAGTGTGAGCCTGCGAGTATGAAAGACTGAGAGCGAGTCTGCGACAGTGAGAGACTGATTGTGAGTGTGAGTCTGTAACAGTGAGAGACTGAGTGTAAGTGTGAGTCTGCGACTGTCCAACACTGTGAGACTGCAACAGTGAGCGACTGAATGTGAGTGTGAGTCTGTGGCAGTGAGAGACTGAGTGTGGTTGTGAGTCTGTGACTGTACAAGACTGTGTGTCTGCGACAGTGTGAGACTGAGTGTGAGTCTGCGACAGTGAGAGACTGAATGTGAGTGTGATTCTGTGAATGTCCGAGACTGAGTGTGAGTCTGTGACAGTGAGAGTCTGAATGTGAGTGTGAGTCTGTGACAGTGAGAGATTGAGTGTGAGCCTGCGAGTATGAAAGACTGAGTGTGAGTGTGAGTCCGCAACAGTGAGAGACTGAATGTGAGTGTGAGTTAGTGACAGTAAGAGACTGAGTGTGAGTCTACGACGGTGAGAGACTGAGTATAAGTCTGCGACAGTGAGAGACTGAGTGTTAGTGTGAGTTTGTGACAGTGAGGGACTGTGAGTCTGCGACTATGAGAGAATGTGAGTCTGCGACTCTGAGGGACTGAGTGTGAGTCTGTGACAGTGAGAGACTGAATGTGAGCGTGAGTCTGTGACAGTGAGAGACTGAGTGTGTGTCTGTGACTGAGACTGAGTGTGAGTGTGAGTCAGTAACAGTGAGAGTGTGAGTCTGAGCCTGCGACTGTCCAAGACTGTGAGTCTGCGACCGTGAGAGGCTGAGTGTGCGACTGCGACAGTGAGAGATTGTGTGAGTGTGAATCTCTGACAGTGAGACACTGAATGCAAGTGTGAGTCTGCGACTGTCCAAGACTGTGAGTCTGCGACCGTGAGAGGCTGAGTGTGAGTCTGTGACAGTGAGAGACTGACTGTGAGTGTGAATCTCTGACAGTGAGACACTGAATGTGAGTGTGAGTCTGCGACTGTACAAAACTGTGAGTCTGCAACAGTGAGGGACTGAATGTGAGTGTGTGTCTGTGACAGTAAGAGATTGAGTGTGAGCCTGCGACTGTCCAAGACTGTGAGTCTGTGACAGTGAGTGACTGAGTGTGAGTCTGCGACTGTGAGGGACTGAGTGTGAGTGTGCGATTGTCCAAGACTAAGTGTGAGTCTGCGACAGTAAGAGTCTGAGTGTGAGTCTGTGACTATCCAAGACTGAGTGTGACTTTGCGACTATGAGAGACTTGGGTGTGAGTCTGTGACTGTCCAAAACTGAGTGTGAGTCTGTGACAGTGAGGGACTGAGTGTGAGCCTGCGACAGTGAAAGATTGAGTATGAGTCTGTGACAGTGAGAGACTGAATGTGAGTGTGTGTTAGTGACAGTAAGAGACTGAGTGTGAGTCTACGACAGTGAGACACTGAATGTGAGTCTGTGACAGTGAGCGACTGAGTGTGAGCGTGAGCCTGCGACTGTCCAAGACTGTGAGTCTGCGACAGTGAGACACTGAGTGTGGGTCTGTGACAGTGATAGACTGTGTGTGAGCCTACGATTGTACAAGACTGTGAGTCTGTGACAGTGAGAGACTGAGTGTGAGTGTGCGACAGTGAGAGATGGAGTGTGAGTCTGCGACAGTGAGAGACTGAGTGTTAGTCTGCAACTGTCCGAGACGGAGTGTGAGTCTGTGACAGTGAGAGACTGAGTGTGAGTGTGAGCCTGTGACTGTCCAACACTGTGAGTCTGCGACAGTGAGAGACTGAGTGTGGGTCTGCGACAGTGAGAGACTGAGTGTGGGTCTGCGACAGTGAGAGACTGAATGTGAGTGTGAGTCTGTGACAGTGAGAGACTGAGTGTGAGTCTACGATAATCAAAGATTGAGTATGAGTCTGCGACTGTTCAAGTCTGAGTGTGAGTCTGTGACAGTGAGAGACTGAGTGTGATTCTGCGACTGTACAAAACTGTGAGTCTGTGACAGTGAGAGACTGAGTGTGAGTCTGCGACTGTCCAAGACTGAGTGTGAGTCTGCGACTATGAGAGACTTGGGTGTGAGTCTGCGACTGTCCAAGACTGATTGAGAGTCTGTGACAGTGAGGGACTGTGTGTGAGTGTGAGTCTGCAACAATGAAAGACTGAGTGTGAGTCTGCGACAGTGAGAGACTGAGTGTGAGTGTGAGTCTGCGACAGTGAGGGACTGTGAGTCTGCGACTATGAGAGAATGTGAGTCTGCGACTGTGAGGGAGTGAGTGTGAGTCTGCGATAGTGAGAGACTGAATGTGAGTGTCAGTCTGTGACAGTGAGTGACTGAGTGTGAGTCCACAACAGTGAGAGACTGAGTGTGAGTCTGTGACAGTGAGCGACTGAGTGTGAGTGTGAGCCTCCGACTGTCCAACACTGTGAGTCTGCAACAATGAAAGACTGAGTGTGAGTCTGCGACAGTGAGAGACTGAGTGTGAGTGTGAATCTGCGACAGTGAGGGACTGTGAGTCTGCGACCATGAGAGAATGTGAGTCTGCGACTGTGAGGGAGTGAGTGTGAGTCTGCGATAGTGAGAGACTGAATGTGAGTGTCAGTCTGTGACAGTGAGTGACTGAGTGTGAGTCCACAACAGTGAGAGACTGAGTGTGAGTCTGTGACAGTGAGCGACTGAGTGTGAGTGTGAGCCTCCGACTGTCCAACACTGTGAGTCTGCGACAGTGAGAGATTGAGTGTGAGTCAGCGACAGTGAGAGACTGAATATGAGTGTGAGTCTATGACAGCGAGTGACTGAGTGTGAGCCTGCGACTGTGAAGGAGTGAGTGTGAGTCTGCGATAGTGAGAGACTGAATGTGAGTGTGAGTCTGTGACAGTGAGAGGCTGAATGTGAGTTTGCGACAATCAAAGACTGAGGGTGAGTCTGCGACTGTTCAAGATTGAGTGTGAGTCTGTGACAGTGAGAGACTGAGTGTGAACCTGCGACTGTCCAAGACTGTGTCTGCGACCGTGAGAGGCTGAGTGTGAGACTGTGAGAGTGAGTGATTGAGTGTGAGTATGAGTCTGTGACAGTGAGAGACTGACCGTGAGTGTGAGTCTCTGACAGTGGGAGACTGAGTGTGAGTGTGAGTCTGCGACTGTACAAGACTGTGAGTCTGCAAAAGTGAGAGACTGAATGTGATTGTGAGTCTATACAGTGAGAAACTGAGTGTGAGTCTGTGACTGTGAGGGACTGAGTGTAAGTGTGCGATTGTCCAAGACTAACTGTGAGTCTGCGACAGTGAGGGACTGAGTGTAAGTGTGCGATTGTCCAAGACTAACTGTGAGTCTGCGACAGTGAGGGACTGAATGTGAGTCTGCGACTGTCCAAGACTGAGTGTGAGTCTGCGACTATGAGAGACTTGGGTGTGAGTCTGCGACTGTCCAAGACTGATTGAGAGTCTGTGACAGTGAGGGACTGAGTGTGAGTCTGCGACAGTGAGAGACTGAGTGTGAGTGTCAGTCTGCGACTGTACAAGACTGAGAGTCTGCGACAGTGAGAGACTGAATGTGAGTGTGACTCTATGACAGTGAGTGACTGAGTGTGAGATCACAACAGTGAGAGACTGAGTGTGAGTCTGTGACAGTGGGCGACTGAGTGTGAGTGTGAGCCTCCGACTGTCCAACACTGTGACTCTGCGACAGTGAGAGACTGTGTGAGTCAGCGACAGTGAGAGACTGAATATGAGTGTGAGTCTATGACAGCGAGTGACTGAGTGTGAGCCTGCGACTAAGAGAGACTTGGGTGTGAGTCTGCGACTGTCCAAGACTGATTGAGAGTCTGTGACAGTGAGGGACTGAGTGTGAGTCTGCGACAGTGAGAGACTGAGTGTGAGTGTGAGTCTGCGACTGTACAAGACTGAGAGTCTGCGACAGTGAGAGACTGAATGTGAGTGTGACTCTATGACAGTGAGTGACTGAGTGTGAGATCACAACAGTGAGAGACTGAGTGTGAGTCTGTGACAGTGGGCGACTGAGTGTGAGTGTGAGCCTCCGACTGTCCAACACTGTGACTCTGCGACAGTGAGAGACTGTGTGAGTCAGCGACAGTGAGAGACTGAATATGAGTGTGAGTCTATGACAGCGAGTGACTGAGTGTGAGCCTGCGACTATGAGAGACTGAGTGTGAGTCTGCAATTGTCCGTGACTAAGTGTGAGCCTGCGACAGTGAGAGACTTGGGTGTGAGTCTGCGACTATCCAAGACTGAGTGTGAGTCTACGACAGTGAGAGACTGAGTGTGAGTCCGCAACAGTGAGAGACTGCGTGTGAATCTGTGACAATGAGCGACTGAGTGTGAGTGTGAGCCTGCGACTGTCCAAGACTGTGAGTCTGCGACAGTGAGACACTGAGTGTGGGTCTGTGACAGTGAGAGACTGAATGTGAGTGTGAGTCTGTGACAGTGAGAGACTGAGTGTGAGTCTGCGACAATCAAAGACTGAGTGTGAGTCTGTGACAGTAAGAGACTGAGTGTGAATCTACGACGGTGAGAGACTGAGTGAGAGTCTGCGATAGTGAGAGACTGAGTGTGAGTGTGTGTGCTGTGACCAGGAGACTGGGTGTGAGTGTGAGCCTGTGACAGTGAGAGACCAAGTGTGATTGTGAGCCTGTGACTATGAGAGACTGAGTGTGAGTCTGCGACTGTCCAATACTGTGAGTCTGCGACAGTGAGAGACTGACTGTGAGTCTGCGACAGTGAGGGACTGAGTGTGAGTGTGCGATTGTCCAAGACGAAGTGTGAGTCTGTGACAGTGAGGGACTGAGTGTGAGCCTGCAACAGTGAAAGATTGAGTGTGAGCCTGCGACAGTGAGAGACTGAGTGTGAGTCTGCGACAGTGAGGGACTGAGTGTGCGATTGTCCAAGACTAAGTGTGAGTCTGTGACAGTGAGGGACTGAGTGTGAGCCTGCAACAGTGAAAGATTAAGTGTGAGCCTGCGACAGTGAGAGACTGAATGTGAGTGTGACTCTGCGACTATCCAAGACTGTGAGTCTGCAACAGTGAGAGACTGAATGAGAGTGTGAGTCTGCGACAGTGAGAGACTGGATGTGAGTGTGAGTCTGCGACAGTGAGGGACTGTGATTCTGCAACTATGAGAGAATGTGAGTCTGCGACTGTCCAAAACTGAGTATTAGCCTGCGACAGAGAAAGATTGAGTGAGAGTCTGCAACAGAGAGAGACTGAATGTGAGTGTGTGTTAGTGACAGTAAGAGACTGAGTGTGAGTCTACGACAGTGAGAGACTGAGTGTGAGTCCGCAACAGTGAGAGACTGCGTGTGAATCTGTGACAATGAGCGACTGAGTGTGAGTGTGAGCCTGCGACTGTCCAAGACTGTGAGTCTGCGACAGTGAGACACTGAGTGTGGGTCTGCGACTGTCCAAAACTGAGTATTAGCCTGCGACAGAGAAAGATTGAGTGAGAGTCTGCAACAGAGAGAGACTGAATGTGAGTGTGTGTTAGTGACAGTAAGAGACTGAGTGTGAGTCTACGACAGTGAGAGACTGAGTGTGAGTCCGCAACAGTGAGAGACTGCGTGTGAATCTGTGACAATGAGGGACAGAGTGTGAGTGTGCGATTGTCCAAGACTAAGTGTGAGTCTGTGACAGTGAGGCACTGAGTGTGAGCCTGCAACAGTGAAAGATTGAGTGTGAGCCTGCGACAGTGAGAGACTGAATGTGAGTGTGACCTTGCGACTATCCAAGACTGTGAGTCTGCAATAGTGAGAGACTGAATGAGAGTGTGAGTCTGTGACAGTGAGAGACTGGATGTGAGTGTGAGTCTGCGACAGTGAGGGACTTTGATTCTGCAACTATGAGAGAATGTGAGTCTGCGACTGTCCAAAACTGAGTATTAGCCTGCGACAGAGAAAGATTGAGTGAGAGTCTGCAAAAGAGAGAGACTGAATGTGAGTGTGTGTTAGTGACAGTAAGAGACTGAGTGTGAGTCTACGACAGTGAGAGACTGAGTGTGAGTCCGCAACAGTGAGAGACTGCGTGTGAATCTGTGACAATGAGCGACTGAGTGTGAGTGTGAGCCTGCGCCTGTCCAAGACTGTGAGTCTGCGACAGTGAGACACTGAGTGTGGGTCTGTGACAGTGAGAGACTGAATGTGAGTCTGCGACAATCAAAGACTGAGTGTGAGTCTGTGCCTGTCCAAGACTGAGTGTGAGTCTGCGACCGTGAGAGGCTGATTGTGACACTGCGACAGTGAGAGACTGAGTGTGGGTCTGCGACTATGAGAGACTGAGTTTGGGTGTGAGCCTGTGACAGTAAGAGACTGATTGTGAATCTACGACGGTGAGAGACTGAGTGAGGGTTTGCGATAGTGAGAGACCGAGTGTGAGTCTGTGACCATGAGACTGGGTGTGAGTGAGAGCCTGTGACACTGAGAGACTGAGTGTGAGCATGCGACTATGAGAGACTGAGTGTGAATCTGCGACTGTCCAAGACTGAGTGTGAGTCTGCGACAGTAAGAGACTGAGTGTGAGTGTGCGACAGTGAGGGACTTGGGTGTGAGTCTGCGACTGTCCAAGACTGAGTGAGAGTCTGTGACAGTGATGGACTGACTGTAAGCCTGCAACAGTGAAAGATTGATTGTGAGCCTGCGACAGTGAGAGACTGAATGTGAGTGTGACTCTGCGACTATCCAAGACTGTGAGTCTGCAACAGTGAGAGACTGAATGAGAGTGTGAGTCTGTGACAGTGAGAGACTGGATGTGAGTGTGAGTCTGCGACAGTGAGGGACTGTGATTCTGCAACTATGAGAGAATGTGAGTCTGCGACTGTCCAAAACTGAGTATTAGCCTGCGACAGAGAAAGATTGAGTGAGAGTCTGCAACAGAGAGAAACTGAATGTGAGTGTGTGTTAGTGACAGTAAGAGACTGAGTGTGAGTCTACGACAGTGAGAGACTGCGTGTGAATCTGTGACAATGAGCGACTGAGTGTGAGTGTGAGCCTGCGACTGTCCAAGACTGTGAGTCTGCGACAGTGAGACACTGAGTGTGGGTCTGTGACAGTGAGAGACTGGATGTGTGTGTGAGTCTGCGACAGTGAGGGGCTGTGATTCTGCAACTATGAGAGAATGTGAGTCTGCGACTGTGAGGGACTGTGAGTCTGTGACAGTGAGAGACTGAATGTGAGTGTGAGTCTGTGACAGTGAGAGACTGAGTGTGAGTCTGCGACAATCAAAGACTGAGTGTGAGTCTGCGACCGTGAGAAGCTGAGTGTGACACTGCGACAGTGAGAGACTGAGTTTGGGTCTGCGACTATGAGAGACTGAGTTTGGGTGTGAGTCTGTGACAGTAAGAGACTGAGTGTGAATCTTCGACGGTGAGAGACTGAGTGAGAGTCTGCGATAGTGAGAGACTGAGTGTGAGTGTGAGTGCTGTGACCATGAGACTGGGTGTGAGTGTGAGCCTGTGACAGTGAGAGACCAAGTGTGATTGTGAGCCTGTGACTATGAGAGACTGACTGTGAGTCTGCGACAGTGAGGGACTGAGTGTGAGACTGCGACTGTCCAAAACTGAGTATTAGCCTGCGACAGAGAAAGATTGAGTGAGAGTCTGCAACAGAGAGAGACTGAATGTGAGTGTGTGTTAGTGATAGTAAGAGACTGAGTGTGAGTCTACGACAGTGAGAGACTGCGTGTGAGTCTGTGACAATGAGCGACTGAGTGTGAGTGTGAGCCTGCGACTGTCCAAGACTGTGAGTCTGCGACAGTGAGACACTGAGTGTGGGTCTGTGACAGTGAGTGACTGAATGTGAGTGTGCGACAATCAAAGACTGAGTGTGAGTCTGTGCCTGTCCAAAACTGAGTGTGAGTCTGCGACCGTGAGAGGCTGATTGTGACACTGCGACAGTGAGAGACTGAGTGTGGGTCTGCGACTATGAGAGACTGAGTTTGGGTGTGAGCCTGTGACAGTAAGAGACTGAGTGTGAATCTACGACGGTGCGAGACTGAGTGAGGGTCTGCGATAGTGAGAGACTGAGTGTGAGCATGCGACTATGAGAGACTGAGTGTGAATCTGCGACTGTCCAAGACTGAGTGTGAGTCTGCGACAGTAAGAGACTGAGTGTGAGTGTGCGACAGTGAGAGACTGAGTGTGAGTGTGAGATTGTCCAAGACTAAGTGTGAGTCTGCGACAGTGTGAGACTGAGTGTGAGTCTGTGACTGTCCAAGACTGAGTGTGAGTCTGCGACTATGAGAGACTTGGGTGTGAGTCTGCGACTGTCCAAGACTGAGTGTGAGCCTGCAACAGTGAAAGATTGAGTGTGAGCCTGCGACAGTGAGAGACTGAGTGTGAGTCTGCGACAGTGAGAGACTGAATGTGAGTGTGAGTCTGTGACAGTGAGAGACTGGATGTGAGTGTGAGTCTGCGACAGTGAGGGACTGTGATTCTGCAACTATGAGAGAATGTGAGTCTGCGACTGTCCAAAACTGAGTATTAGCCTGCGACAGAGAAAGATTGAGTGAGAGTCTGCAACAGAGAGAGACTGAATGTGAGTGTGTGTTAGTGACAGTAAGAGACTGAGTGTGAGTCTACGACAGTGAGAGACTGAGTGTGAGTCCGCAACAGTGAGAGACTGCGTGTGAATCTGTGACAATGAGCGACTGAGTGTGAGTGTGAGCCTGCGCCTGTCCAAGACTGTGAGTCTGCGACAGTGAGACACTGAGTGTGGGTCTGTGACAGTGAGAGACTGAATGTGAGTGTGAGTCTGTGACAGTGAGAGACTGAGTGTGAGTCTGCGACAATCAAAGACTGAGTGTGAGTCTGCGACCGTGAGAGGCTGAGTGTGACACTGCGACAGTGAGAGACTGAGTTTGGGTCTGCGACTATGAGAGACTGAGTTTGGGTGTGAGTCTGTGACAGTAAGAGACTGAGTGTAATCTACGACGGTGAGAGACTGAGTGAGAGTCTGCGATAGTGAGAGACTGAGTGTGAGTGTGAGTGCTGTGACCATGAGACTGGGTGTGCGTGTGAGCCTGTGACAGTGAGAGACCAAGTGTGATTGTGAGCCTGTGACTATGAGAGACTGAGTGTGAGTCTGCGACTGTCCAATACTGTGAGTCTGCGACAGTGAGAGACTGACTGTGAGTCTGCGACAGTGAGGGACTGAGTGTGAGTGTGCGATTGTCCAAGACTAAGTGTGAGTCTGTGACAGTGAGGGACTGAGTGTGAGCCTGCAACAGTGAAAGATTGAGTGTGAGCCTGCGACAGTGAGAGACTGAGTGTGAGTCTGCGACAGTGAGGGACTGAGTGTGAGTGTGCGATTGTCCAAGACTAAGTGTGAGTCTGTGACAGTGAGGGACTGAGTGTGAGCCTGCAACAGTGAAAGATTGAGTGTGAGCCTGCGACAGTGAGAGACTGAATGTGAGTGTGACTCTGCGACTATCCAAGACTGTGAGTCTGCAACAGTGAGAGACTGAATGAGAGTGTGAGTCTGCGACAGTGAGAGACTGGATGTGAGTCTGAGTCTGCGACAGTGAGGGACTGTGATTCTGCAACTATGAGAGAATGTGAGTCTGCGACTGTCCAAAACTGAGTATTAGCCTGCGACAGAGAAAGATTGAGTGAGAGTCTGCAACAGAGAGAGACTGAATGTGAGTGTGTGTTAGTGACAGTAAGAGACTGAGTGTGAGTCTACGACAGTGAGAGACTGAGTGTGAGTCCGCAACAGTGAGAGACTGCGTGTGAATCTGTGACAATGAGCGACTGAGTGTGAGTGTGAGCCTGCGACTGTCCAAGACTGTGAGTCTGCGACAGTGAGACACTGAGTGTGGGTCTGTGACAGTGAGAGACTGAATGTGAGTGTGAGTCTGCGACAGTGAGGGACTGTGATTCTGCAACTATGAGAGAATGTGAGTCTGCGACTATGAGAGACTGAGTTTGGGTGTGAGTCTGTGACAGTGAGAGACTGAATGTGAGTGTGAGTCTGTGACAGTGAAAGACTGAATGTGAGTCCGCAACAGTGAGAGACTGAGTGTGAGTCTGTGACAGTGAGCGACTGAGTGTGAGTGTGAGCCTGCGACTGTCCAAGACTGTGAGTCTGTGACAGTGAGAGACTGACTGTGAGTCTGCAACAATGAGAGACTGAATGTGAGTGTGAGTCTGTGACAGTGAGAGACTGAATGTGAGCCTGCGACTATGATACTGGGTGTGAGTGTGAGCCTGTGACAGTGAGAGACCGAGTGTGAGCATGCGACTATGAGAGAATGAGTATGAGTCTGCGACAGTGAGGGACTGAGTGTGAGAGTGGGTCTGCGACTATCCAAGACTGTGAGTCTGCAACAGTGAGAGACTGAATGAGAGTGTGAGTCTGCGACAGTGAGAGACTGAGTGTGAGTGTGAGTCTGCAACAGTGAGGGACTGAGTCTGCGACTATGAGAGAATGTGAGTCTGCGACTGTGAGGGACTGAGTGTGAGTCTGCAACAGTGATAGACTGTGTGTGAGCCTACGATTATACAAGACTGTGAGTCTGCGACAGTGAGAGACTGAGTGTGAGTGTGAGTCTGTGACAGTGAGAGACTGAGTGTGAATGTCTGACAGTGAGAGATGGAGTGTGAGTCTGTGACAGTGAATACCTGAGTGTGAGTGTGAGCCTGCGACTGTCCAAGACAGTGAGTCTGCGACAGTGTGAGACTGACTGTTAGTCTGCAACTGTCAAAGACGGAGTATGAGTTTGTAACAGTGAGAGTCTGAATGTGAGTGTGAGTCTGTGACAGTGAGAGATTGAGTGTGAGCCTGCGAGTATGAAAGACTGAGTGCGAGTCTGCGACAGTGAGAGACTGATTGTGAGTGTGAGTCTGTAACAGTGAGAGACTGAGTGTAAGTGTGAGTCTGCGACTGTCCAACACTGTGAGACTGCAACAGTGAGCGACTGAATGTGAGTGTGAGTCTGTGGCAGTGAGAGACTGAGTGTGGTTGTGAGTCTGTGACTGTACAAGACTGTGTGTCTGCGACAGTGTGAGACTGAGTGTGAGTCTGCGACAGTGAGAGACTGAATGTGAGTGTGATTCTGTGAATGTCCGAGACTGAGTGTGAGTCTGTGACAGTGAGAGTCTGAATGTGAGTGTGAGTCTGTGACAGTGAGAGATTGAGTGTGAGCCTGCGAGTATGAAAGACTGAGTGTGAGTGTGAGTCCGCAACAGTGAGAGACTGAATGTGAGTGTGAGTTAGTGACAGTAAGAGACTGAGTGTGAGTCTACGACGGTGAGAGACTGAGTATAAGTCTGCGACAGTGAGAGACTGAGTGTTAGTGTGAGTCTGTGACAGTGAGGGACTGTGAGTCTGCGACTATGAGAGAATGTGAGTCTGCGACTCTGAGGGACTGAGTGTGAGTCTGTGACAGTGAGAGACTGAATGTGAGCGTGAGTCTGTGACAGTGAGAGACTGAGTGTGTGTCTGTGACTGAGACTGAGTGTGAGTGTGAGTCAGTAACAGTGAGAGTGTGAGTCTGAGCCTGCGACTGTCCAAGACTGTGAGTCTGCGACCGTGAGAGGCTGAGTGTGCGACTGCGACAGTGAGAGATTGTGTGAGTGTGAATCTCTGACAGTGAGACACTGAATGCAAGTGTGAGTCTGCGACTGTCCAAGACTGTGAGTCTGCGACCGTGAGAGGCTGAGTGTGAGTCTGTGACAGTGAGAGACTGACTGTGAGTGTGAATCTCTGACAGTGAGACACTGAATGTGAGTGTGAGTCTGCGACTGTACAAAACTGTGAGTCTGCAACAGTGAGGGACTGAATGTGAGTGTGTGTCTGTGACAGTAAGAGATTGAGTGTGAGCCTGCGACTGTCCAAGACTGTGAGTCTGTGACAGTGAGTGACTGAGTGTGAGTCTGCGACTGTGAGGGACTGAGTGTGAGTGTGCGATTGTCCAAGACTAAGTGTGAGTCTGCGACAGTAAGAGTCTGAGTGTGAGTCTGTGACTATCCAAGACTGAGTGTGACTTTGCGACTATGAGAGACTTGGGTGTGAGTCTGTGACTGTCCAAAACTGAGTGTGAGTCTGTGACAGTGAGGGACTGAGTGTGAGCCTGCGACAGTGAAAGATTGAGTATGAGTCTGTGACAGTGAGAGACTGAATGTGAGTGTGTGTTAGTGACAGTAAGAGACTGAGTGTGAGTCTACGACAGTGAGACACTGAATGTGAGTCTGTGACAGTGAGCGACTGAGTGTGAGCGTGAGCCTGCGACTGTCCAAGACTGTGAGTCTGCGACAGTGAGACACTGAGTGTGGGTCTGTGACAGTGATAGACTGTGTGTGAGCCTACGATTGTACAAGACTGTGAGTCTGTGACAGTGAGAGACTGAGTGTGAGTGTGCGACAGTGAGAGATGGAGTGTGAGTCTGCGACAGTGAGAGACTGAGTGTTAGTCTGCAACTGTCCGAGACGGAGTGTGAGTCTGTGACAGTGAGAGACTGAGTGTGAGTGTGAGCCTGTGACTGTCCAACACTGTGAGTCTGCGACAGTGAGAGACTGAGTGTGGGTCTGCGACAGTGAGAGACTGAGTGTGGGTCTGCGACAGTGAGAGACTGAATGTGAGTGTGAGTCTGTGACAGTGAGAGACTGAGTGTGAGTCTACGATAATCAAAGATTGAGTATGAGTCTGCGACTGTTCAAGTCTGAGTGTGAGTCTGTGACAGTGAGAGACTGAGTGTGATTCTGCGACTGTACAAAACTGTGAGTCTGTGACAGTGAGAGACTGAATGTGAGTGTGAGTCTGTGACAGTGAGAGACTGAATGTGAGTGTGAGTCTGTGACAGTGAGAGACTGCGTGTGTGCCTGCGACCATGAGACTGGGTGTGAGTGTGAGTCTGCGACAGTGAGAGACTGAGAGTGAGTCTGCGACAGTGAGGGACTGAATGTGAGTCTGCGACTGTCCAAGACTGAGTGTGAGTCTGCGACTATGAGAGACTTGGGTGTGAGTCTGCGACTGTCCAAGACTGATTGAGAGTCTGTGACAGTGAGGGACTGTGTGTGAGTGTGAGTCTGCAACAATGAAAGACTGAGTGTGAGTCTGCGACAGTGAGAGACTGAGTGTGAGTGTGAGTCTGCGACAGTGAGGGACTGTGAGTCTGCGACTATGAGAGAATGTGAGTCTGCGACTGTGAGGGAGTGAGTGTGAGTCTGCGATAGTGAGAGACTGAATGTGAGTGTCAGTCTGTGACAGTGAGTGACTGAGTGTGAGTCCACAACAGTGAGAGACTGAGTGTGAGTCTGTGACAGTGAGCGACTGAGTGTGAGTGTGAGCCTCCGACTGTCCAACACTGTGAGTCTGTGACAGTGAGAGACTGAGTGTGAGTCAGCGACAGTGAGAGACTGAATATGAGTGTGAGTCTATGACAGCGAGTGACTGAGTGTGAGCCTGCGACTGTGAAGGAGTGAGTGTGAGTCTGCGATAGTGAGAGACTGAATGTGAGTGTGAGTCTGTGACAGTGAGAGGCTGAATGTGAGTTTGCGACAATCAAAGACTGAGGGTGAGTCTGCGACTGTTCAAGATTGAGTGTGAGTCTGTGACAGTGAGAGACTGAGTGTGAACCTGCGACTGTCCAAGACTGTGTCTGCGACCGTGAGAGGCTGAGTGTGAGACTGTGAGAGTGAGTGATTGAGTGTGAGTATGAGCCTGTGACAGTGAGAGACTGACCGCGAGTGTGAGTCTCTGACAGTGGGAGACTGAGTGTGAGTGTGAGTCTGCGACTGTACAAGACTGTGAGTCTGCAAAAGTGAGAGACTGAATGTGATTGTGAGTCTGTGACAGTGAGAAACTGAGTGTGAGCCTGCGACTATGAGAGACTGAGTGTGAATCTGCGACTGTCCAAGACTGAGTGTGAGTCTGTGACTGTGAGGGACTGAGTGTAAGTGTGCGATTGTCCAAGACTAACTGTGAGTCTGCGACAGTGAGAGACTGAGTGTGAGTCTGCGACTGTCCAAGACTGAGTGTGAGTCTGCGACTATGAGAGACTTGGGTGTGAGTCTGCGACTGTCCAAGACTGATTGAGAGTCTGTGACAGTGAGGGACTGTGTGTGAGTGTGAGTCTGCGACAATGAAAGACTGAGTGTGAGTCTGCGACAGTGAGAGACTGAGTGTGAGTGTGAGTCTGCGACAGTGAGGGACTGTGAGTCTGCGACTATGAGAGAATGTGAGTCTGCGACTGTGAGGGAGTGAGTGTGAGTCTGCGATAGTGAGAGACTGAATGTGAGTGTCAGTCTGTGACAGTGAGTGACTGAGTGTGAGTCCACAACAGTGAGAGACTGAGTGTGAGTCTGTGACAGTGAGCGACTGAGTGTGAGTGTGAGCCTCCGACTGTCCAACACTGTGAGTCTGCGACAGTGAGAGACTGAGTGTGAGTCAGCGACAGTGAGAGACTGAATATGAGTGTGAGTCTATGACAGCGAGTGACTGAGTGTGAGCCTGCGACTGTGAAGGAGTGAGTGTGAGTCTGCGATAGTGAGAGACTGAATGTGAGTGTGAGTCTGTGACAGTGAGAGGCTGAATGTGAGTTTGCGACAATCAAAGACTGAGGGTGAGTCTGCGACTGTTCAAGATTGAGTGTGAGTCTGTGACAGTGAGAGACTGAGTGTGAACCTGCGACTGTCCAAGACTGTGTCTGCGACCGTGAGAGGCTGAGTGTGAGACTGTGAGAGTGAGTGATTGAGTGTGAGTATGAGCCTGTGACAGTGAGAGACTGTCCAAGACTGATTGAGAGTCTGTGACAGTGAGGGACTGAGTGTGAGTCTGCGACAGTGAGAGACTGAGTGTGAGTGTGAGTCTGCGACTGTACAAGACTGAGAGTCTGCGACAGTGAGAGACTGAATGTGAGTGTGACTCTATGACAGTGAGTGACTGAGTGTGAGATCACAACAGTGAGAGACTGAGTGTGAGTCTGTGACAGTGAGCGACTGAGTGTGAGTGTGAGCCTCCGACTGTCCAACACTGTGACTCTGCGACAGTGAGAGACTGTGTGAGTCAGCGACAGTGAGAGACTGAATATGAGTGTGAGTCTATGACAGCGAGTGACTGAGTGTGAGCCTGCGACTATGAGAGACTGAGTGTGAGTCTGCAATTGTCCGTGACTAAGTGTGAGCCTGCGACAGTGAGAGACTTGGGTGTGAGTCTGCGACTATCCAAGACTGAGTGTGAGTCTCTGACAGTGAGAGACTGAGTGTGAGTCTCTGACAGTGAGAGACTGAGTGTAAGTGTGAGTCTGCGACAGTGAAAGACTGAGTGTGAGTCTGCGACAATGAGGGATTGTGTGTCTGCAACTATGAGAGACTGAGTGAGGGTCTGCGACCGTGAGAAACTGAATGTGAGTGTGAGTCTGCTACAGCGAGGGAATGTGACTCTGCGACTATGAGAGACTGTGAGTCTGTGAGGGACTGAGTGTGAGTCTGCAACTTTCCGAGACGGAGTGTGAATCTGTGACAGTGAGAGACTAAATGTGAGTGTGATTCTGTGAATGTCCGAGACTGAGTGTGAGTTTGTGACAGTGAGAGTCTGAATGTGAGTGTGAGTCTGTGACAGTGAGAGACTGAGTGTGAGCCTGCGACTATGAAAGACTGAGTGTGAGTGTGAATATGTGACAGTGAGAGACTGAATGTGAGTGTGAGTCTGTGACTATGAGAGACTTGAGTGTGAGTCAGCGACAGTGAGAGTCTGAGTGTGAGACTGTGACAGTGAGAGACTTGGGTGTGAGTCTGTGACTATGAGAGACTTGAGTGTGAGTCAGCGACAGTGAGAGTCTGAGTGTGAGACTGTGACAGTGAGAGACTAAATGTGAGTGTGATTCTGTGAATGTCCGAGACTGAGTGTGAGTTTGTGACAGTGAGAGTCTGAATGTGAGTGTGAGTCTGTGACAGTGAGAGACTGAGTGTGAGCCTGCGACTATGAAAGACTGAGTGTGAGTGTGAATATGTGACAGTGAGAGACTGAATGTGAGTGTGAGTCTGTGACTATGAGAGACTTGAGTGTGAGTCAGCGACAGTGAGAGTCTGAGTGTGAGACTGTGACAGTGAGAGACTTGGGTGTGAGTCTGTGACTATGAGAGACTTGAGTGTGAGTCAGCGACAGTGAGAGTCTGAGTGTGAGACTGTGACAGTGAGAGATTGAGTGTGAGTGTGAGTCTGTGACAGTGAGAGGCTGAGTGTGAGTCTGCGACAATCAAAGACTGAGTGTGAGTTTGCGACCGTGAGAGGCTGAGTGTGAGACTGTGAGAGTGAGAGATTGTGAGTGTGTGTCTGTGACAGTGAGAGACTGACTGAGTGTGAGTCTCTGACAGTGAGAGACTGTGAGTGTGAGTCTGCGTCTGTACAAGACTGTGAGTCTGCAAAAGTGAGAGACTGAATGTGAGTGTGAGTCTGTGACAGTGAGAGACTGAGTGTGAATCTGCGACTGTCCAAGACTGAGTATGAGTGCGCGTCAGTGAGGGACTGAGTGTGAGTGTGCGACTATGAGAGACTGAGTGTGAGTGTGAGTCTGCTACAGCGAGGGAATGTGACTCTGCGACTATGAGAGACTGTAAGTCTGTGAGGGACTGAGTGTGAGTCTGCGACTATGAGAAACATGGGTGTGAGTCTGCGACTGTCCAAGACTGAGTGAGAGTCTGTGACAGTGAGGGACTGAGTGTGAGTCTGTGACAGTGAGAGACTGAGTGTGAGTGTGAGTCTGTGATTGTACAAGACTGAGAGTCTGCAACTGTGAGAGACTGAATGTGAGTGTGACTCTGTGACAGTGAGAGACTGAGTGTGAGTCCGCAACAGTGAGAGGCTGAGTGTGAGTCTGTGACAGTGAGCGACTGAGTGTGAGTGTGAGCCTCCGACTGTCCAACACTGTGAGTCTGCGACAGTGAGAGACTGAGTGTGGGTCAGCGACAGTGAGAGACTGAATGTGAGTGTGAGTCTATGACAGCGAGAGACTGAGTGTGAGTCTGCGATTGTCCGTGACTAAGTGTGAGCCTGCGACGGTGAGAGACTTGGGTGCGAGTGTGCGACTATCCAGGACTGAGTGTGAGTCGGCGACAGTGAGAGACTGAGTGTGAGTCTCTGACAGTGAGAGACTGAGTGTGAGTGTGAGTCTGCGACAGTGAAAGACTGAGTGTGAGTCTGCGACAATGAGGGTTTGTGTGTCTGCGACTATGAGAGACTGAGTAAGGGTCTGCGACCGTGAGAAACTGAATGTTAGTGTGAGACTGCGACAGTGAGAGACTGAGTGTGAGTATGAGTCTGCTACAGCGAGGGAATGTGACTCTGCGACTATGAGAGACTGTGAGTCTGTGAGGGACTGAGTGTGAGTCTGCAACTGTCCGAGACGGAGTGTGAATCTGTGACAGTGAGAGACTGAGTGTGAGTGTGAGTCAGTGACAGTGTTGGACTGTGAGTCTGTGAATATGAGAGACTGAGAGTGAGTCTGCGACAGTCCGAGACTGAGTGTGAGTCTGCGAAAGTGAGTGGCTGAGTGTGAGTGTGTGTTAGTGAAAGTAGGAGACTGAGTGTGAGTCTGCAACAGTGAGAGACTGAGTGTGAATCTTGACAGTGAGTGACTGAGTGTGAGTGTGAGTCTTTGACTATGCAAGACTGTGAGCCTGCGACAGTGAGAGACTGACTGTGAGTGTGAGTCTGCAAAAGTGAGAGACTGAGTCTGAGTCTACAACAGTGAGAGACTGAATGTGAGTGTGAGTCTGTGACAGTGAGAGACTGAGTGTGAGCCAGCGACTATGAGACTGGGTGTGAGTGTGAGCCTGTGACTATGAGAGACTGAGTGTGAGCCTGCGACTGTCCAAGACAGTGAGTCTGTGACAGTGAGGGATTGAGTGAGAGTGTGCGATTGTCCAAGATTAAGTGTGAGTCTGCGACAGTAAGAGACTGAGTGAGAGTCTGCGACTGTCCAAGACTGAGTGTGAGTCTGCGATTTTGTGAGACTTGGATGTGAGTCTGCGACTGTCCAAGACTGAGTGTGAGTCTGTGACAGTGAGAGACTGAGTGTGAACCTGTGACTGTCCAAGACTGTGTGTCTGCGACCGTGAGAGGCTGAGTGTGAGACTGTGAGAGTGAGAGACTGAGTGTGAGTCTGTGAGAGTGAGAGATTGTGTGAGTTTGAGTCTGTGACAGTGAGAGACTGACTGTGAGTGTGAGTCTGTGACAGTGAGAGACTGAGTGTGAGTGTGAGTCGGCAACTGTAGAAGAGTATGAGTCTGCGAAAGTGAGTGACTGTGAGTCTGCGAAAGTCCAAGACTGAGTGTGAGTCTGTGACAGTGATAGACTGAGTGTGAGTGTGAGTCTGCGACTGTCCAAGACTGAGTGTGAATCTGTGACTGTGAGAGCCTGAGTGTGAGTGTGAGCCTGCGACTGTCCAAGACTGTGAGTCTGCGCCAGTGACAAACTGAGTGTGGGTCTGCGACAGTGAGAGACTGAATGGGTGTGTGAGTCTGTGACAGTGAGAGACTGAGTGTGAGCCTGTGACTATGGGAGACTGAGTGTGAGTGTGCGATTGTCCGAGACTCAGTGTGAGTCTGTGGCAATGAGAGACTGAATGAGAGTGTGGGTCCGTGACAGTGAGAGACGGAGTGTGAGCCTGCGACTATGAAAGACAGAGTGTGAGTGTGAGTCTGTGACAGCGAGAGACTGAGTGTGAGTGTGAGTCTGCGACTGTAAAAGACTATGGGTCTGCGACAGTGTGAGACCGAATGTGAGTGTGAGTCTGCGACAGTGAGGGACTGTGAGTCTGCGACAGTGAGAGACTGAGTGTGAGTCTGTGACAGTGAAAGACTGAGTGTGAGTCTGCGACAGTGAGGGACTGTGAGTCTGCGACTATGAGAGACTGAGTGTGTGTCTGTGACAGTGAGGGACTGAGTGTGAGTGTGAGTCTGTGACTGTGAGGGACTGAGTGTGAGTGTGAGTCTGTGACAGTGAGAGACTGAATGTGAGTATGAGTCTGTGGCAGTGAGAGACTGAATGTAAGTGTGGGTCCATGACAGTGAGAGACGGAGTGTGAGCCTGCGACTATGAAAGACAGAGTGAGAGTGTGAGTTTGCGACAGTGATAGACTTAATGTGGGTCTGCGACAGTGAGAGACTGAATGTGAGTGTGAGTCTGCGCAGTGAGTGCCTGAGTGTTAGTTTGTGACTGAGTGTGAGTCCGCAAAAGTGTGAGATTGCGACTGTCCAAGACTGAGTGTCAATCTGTCACAGTGAGAGCCTGAATGTGAGTGTGAGTCTGTGACTGTCCAAGGGTTTGAGTCTGCGACAGTGAGAGACTGAGTTTGGGTCTGCGACAGTGAGAGAATGAGTGTGAGTGTGAGTCTGCGAAAGTGAAAGACTGAGTGTGAGTGTGAGTCTGTGACAGTGAGGGACTGAGTCTGCGACTATGAGAGACTGAGTGTGAGTCTGCGACTGTCCGAGACTGAGTGTGAGTCTGTGACAGTGAGAGACTGTGTGTGAGTGTGAGTCTGCGACAGTGAAAGACTGAGTGTGAGTGTGAGTTTGTGACAGTGAGGGACTGAGTCTGCGACTATGAGAGACTGAGTGCGAGTCTGCGACTATCCGAGACTGAGTGTGAGTGTGAGTCTGCGACTGTCCAAGACTGAGTCTGCGACAATGAAAGACTGAATTTGGGTCTGCGACAGTGAGAGAATGAGTGTGAGTGTGAGTCTGCGACAGTGAAAGACTGAGTGTGAGTGTGAGTCTGTGACAGTGAGGGACTGAATCTGCGACTATGAGAGACTGAGTGTGAGTCTGCGACAGTGAGAGACTGTGTGTGAGTGTGAGTCTGTGACCGTGAGAGACTAAATGTGAGTGTGAGTCTGTGATCGTGAGACACTAAATGTGAGTGTCGGTCTGCGACAGTGATTGACTGAGTGTGGGTCAGCGACAGTGAGAGACTGAATGTGAGTGTGAGTCTATGACAGCGAGTGACTGAGTGTGAGCCTGCGACTATGAGAGACTGAGTGTGAGTCTGCGATTGTCCGTGACTAAGTGTGAGCCTGCGACGGTGCGAGACTTGGGTGCGAGTCTGCGACTATCCAGGACTGAGTGTGAGTCGGCGACAGTGAGAGACTGAGTGTGAGTCTCTGACAGTGAGAGACTGAGTGTGAGTGTGAGTCTGCGACAGTGAAAGACTGAGTGTGAGTCTGCGACAATGAGGGATTGTGTGTCTGCGACTATGAGAGACTGAGTAAGGGTCTGCGACCGTGAGAAACTGAATGTTAGTGTGAGACTGCGACAGTGAGAGACTGAGTGTGAGTATGAGTCTGCTACAGCGAGGGAATGTGACTCTGCGACTATGAGAGACTGAGAGTCTGTGAGGGACTGAGTGTGAGTCTGCAACTGTCCGAGACGGAGTGTGAATCTGTGACAGAGAGGGACTAAATGTGAGTGTGATTCTGTGAATGTCGGAGACTGAGTGTGAGTCTGTGACAGTGAGTGTCTGAATGTGAGTGTGAGTCTGTGACAGTGAGAGACTGAATGTGAGTATGAGTCTGTGACAGTGAGAGACTGAGTGTGAGCCTGCGACTATGAAAGACTGAGTGTGAGTGTGAGTATGTGACAGTGAGAGACTGAATGTGAGTGTGAGTCTGTGACTATGAGAGACTTGGGTGTGAGTCTGTGACTATGAGAGACTTGAGTGTGAGTCAGCGACAGTGAGAGTCTGATTGTGAGTCTGCGACAGTGAGAGACTGAGTGTCAGTCTAAAATACTAAGAGACTGAATGTGAGTGTGAGTCCATGACAATGAGAGACTGAGTATGAGCCTGCGACTATGAAAGACTGAGTGTGAGCCTGGGTCTGTGACAGTGTGAGGCTGAGTCTGAGTCTGGAACAGTGAGAGACTGAGTGTGAGTCTGCGATAGTGCAGGACTGAGTGTGAGTCTACAATAGTGAGAGACTGAATGTGAGTGTGAGTCCATGACAATGAGAGACTGTGAGCCTGCGTTTATGAAAGACTGAATGTGAGTGTGAGTCTGTGACAGTGTGAGGCTGAGTGTGAGTCTGCGACAGTGAGAGACTGAGTGTGAGTGTGAGTCTGCTACAGCGAGGGAATGAGACTCTGCGACTATGAGAGACTGAGAGTCTGTGAGGGACTGAGTGTGAGTCTGCAACTGTCCGAGACTGAGTGTGAGTCTGTGACAGTGAGAGACTGAGTGTGAGTGTGAGTCTGTGACAGTGTGAGGCTGAGTGTGAGTCTGCGACAGTGAGAGACTGAGTGTGAGTGTGAGTCAGCGACAGTGTGGGACTGTGAGTCTGTGAATATGAGAGACTGAGAGTGAGTCTGTGACTGTCAGAGACTGAGTGTGAGTCTGCGACAGTGACTGACTGCGTGTGAGTCTGCGACTATGAGAGACTGAGTGTGAGTGTGAGTCTGCTACAGCGAGGGAATGAGACTCTGCGACTATGAGAGACTGTGAGTCTGTGAGGGACTGAGTGTGAGTCTGCAACTGTCCGAGACTGTGAGTCTGTGACAGTGAGAGACTGAGTGTGAGTGTGAGTCTTTGACTATGCAAGACTGTGAGCCTGCGACAGTGAGAGACTGACTGTGAGTGTGAGTCTGCAAAAGTGAGAGACTGAGTCTGAGTCTACAACAGTGAGAGACTGAATGTGAGTGTGAGTCTGTGACAGTGAGAGACTGAGTGTGAGCCAGCGACTATGAGACTGGGTGTGAGTGTGAGCCTGTGACTATGAGAGACTGAGTGTGAGCCTGCGACTGTCCAAGACAGTGAGTCTGTGACAGTGAGGGATTGAGTGAGAGTGTGCGATTGTCCAAGATTAAGTGTGAGTCTGCGACAGTAAGAGACTGAGTGAGAGTCTGCGACTGTCCAAGACTGAGTGTGAGTCTGCGATTTTGTGAGACTTGGTTGTGAGTCTGCGACTGTCCAAGACTGAGTGTGAGTCTGTGACAGTGAGAGACTGAGTGTGAACCTGTGACTGTCCAAGACTGTGTGTCTGCGACCGTGAGAGGCTGAGTGTGAGACTGTGAGAGTGAGAGACTGAGTGTGAGTCTGTGAGAGTGAGAGATTGTGTGAGTTTGAGTCTGTGACAGTGAGAGACTGACTGTGAGTGTGAGTCTGTGACAGTGAGAGACTGAGTGTGAGTGTGAGTCGGCAACTGTACAAGAGTGTGAGTCTGCGAAAGTGAGTGACTGTGAGTCTGCGAAAGTCCAAGACTGAGTGTGAGTCTGTGACAGTGAGAGACTGAATGTGAGTGTGAGTCTGCGACTGTCCAAGACTGAGTGTGAATCTGTGACTGTGAGAGCCTGAGTGTGAGTGTGAGCCTGCAACTGTCCAAGACTGTGAGTCTGCGCCAGTGACAAACTGAGTGTGGGTCTGCGACAGTGAGAGACTGAATGGGTGTGTGAGTCTGTGACAGTGAGAGACTGAGTGTGAGCCTGTGACTATGGGAGACTGAGTGTGAGTGTGCGATTGTCCGAGACTCAGTGTGAGTCTGTGGCAATGAGAGACTGAATGAGAGTGTGGGTCCGTGACAGTGAGAGACGGAGTGTGAGCCTGCGACTATGAAAGACAGAGTGTGAGTGTGAGTCTGTGACAGCGAGAGACTGAGTGTGAGTGTGAGTCTGCGACTGTAAAAGACTATGGGTCTGCGACAGTGTGAGACCGAATGTGAGTGTGAGTCTGCGACAGTGAGGGACTGTGAGTCTGCGACAGTGAGAGACTGAGTGTGAGTCTGCGACAGTGAGAGACTGAGTGTGTGTCTGTGACAGTGAGGGACTGAGTGTGAGTGTGAGTCTGTGACTGTGAGGGACTGAGTGTGAGTGTGAGTCTGTGACAGTGAGAGACTGAATGTGAGTATGAGTCTGTGGCAGTGAGAGACTGAATGTGAGTGTGGGTCCATGACAGTGAGAGACGGAGTGTGAGCCTGCGACTATGAAAGACAGAGTGACAGTGTGAGTTTGCGACAGTGAAAGACTTAATGTGGGTCTGCGACAGTGAGAGACTGAATGTGAGTGTGAGTCTGCGACAGTGAGTGCCTGAGTGTTAGTTTGTGACTGAGTGTGAGTCCGCAAAAGTGTGAGATTGCGACTGTCCAAGACTGAGTGTCAATCTGTCACAGTGAGAGCCTGAATGTGAGTGTGAGTCTGCGACTGTCCAAGGGTTTGAGTCTGCGACAGTGAGAGACTGAGTTTGGGTCTGCGACAGTGAGTGAATGAGTGTGAGTGTGAGTCTGCGAAAGTGAAAGACTGAGTGTGAGTGTGAGTCTGTGACAGTGAGGGACTGAGTCTGCGACTATGAGAGACTGAGTGCGAGTCTGCGACTATCCGAGACTGAGTGTGAGTGTGAGTCTGCGACTGTCCAAGACTGAGTCTGCGACAATGAGAGACTGAATTTGGGTCTGCGACAGTGAGAGAATGAGTGTGAGTGTGAGTCTGCGACAGTGAAAGACTGAGTGTGAGTGTGAGTTTGTGACAGTGAGGGACTGAGTCTGCGACTATGAGAGACTGAGTGCGAGTCTGCGACTATCCGAGACTGAGTGTGAGTGTGAGTCTGCGACTGTCCAAGACTGAGTCTGCGACAATGAGAGACTGAATTTGGGTCTGCGACAGTGAGAGAATGAGTGTGAGTGTGAGTCTGCGACAGTGAAAGACTGAGTGTGAGTGTGAGTTTGTGACAGTGAGGGACTGAGTCTGCGACTATGAGAGACTGAGTGCGAGTCTGCGACTATCCGAGACTGAGTGTGAGTGTGAGTCTGCGACTGTCCAAGACTGAGTCTGCGACAATGAGAGACTGAATTTGGGTCTGCGACAGTGAGAGAATGAGTGTGAGTGTGAGTCTGCGACAGTGAAAGACTGAGTGTGAGTGTGAGTCTGTGACAGTGAGGGACTGAATCTGCGACAGTGAGAGACTGTGTGTGAGTGTGAGTCTGTGACCGTGAGAGACTAAATGTGAGTGTGATTCTGTGAACGTGAGACACTAAATGTGAGTGTCGGTCTGCGACAGTGATTGACTGAGTGTGGGTCTGCGACTGTGAGAGACTTGGGTGTGAGTGTGAGTCTGCGACAGTGAGGGCCTGTGAGTCTGCGACAGTGAGAGACTGAGTGTGAGTGTGAGTCTGCGACAGTGAGGGACTGTGAGTCTGTGACTGTGAGAGACTGAGTGTGAGTCTGTGACAGTGAGAGACTGAATGTGAGTGTGAGTCTGCGACTGTCCAAGACTGTGAGTCTGCGACAGTGAGAGACGGAGTGTGGGTCTGCAACAGTGAGAGACTGAATGTCAGTGTGAGTCTGTGACAGTGAGAGATTGAGTGTGAGCCTGTGACTATGAGAGATTGTGTGAGTCTGCGATTGTCCGAGACTAAGTGTGAGTCTGCGAAAGTGAGAGACTGAGTGTGGGTCTGCGACAGTGAGAGACTGAGTGTGAGCCTGTGACTATGGGAGACTGAGTGTGAGCCTGTGACTATGGGAGACTGAGTGTGAGCCTGCGACTGTCCAAGGATGTGAGTCTGCGACAGTGAGGGACTGAGTGTGGGTCTGCGACACTGAGAGACTGAGTGTGAGTGTGAGTGTGAGTCTGTGTCAGTGAGAGACTGAGTGTGAATCTGTGACTGTCCGAGTCTGAGTGTGAGTCTGTGACAGTGTGAAACTGTGTGTGAGTGTGAGTCGGCGACTCACGGTGTGAGTCTGTGACAGCGAGAGACTGAGTATGTGTCTGTGACAGTGAGAGACTGAGTGTGAGTGTGAGTGTGAGTCTGCGACTGTCCAAGATTGAGTGTGAGTCTGTGACTGTGAGAGACTGAGTGTGTGTGTGTCTGCGACTGTCCAAGACTGAGTCTGCGACTATGAGAGACTGAATGTGAGTGTAAGTCTGTGACAGTGAGAGACTGAGTGTGAGTCTGTGACAGTGAGAGACTAAGTGTGTGTGTGTGCGTCTGCAACTGTCCAAGACTGAGAGTCTGTGTCTATGAGAGACTGAGTGTGAGTCTGCAACTGTCCAAGACTGAGAGTGAGTCTGTGACAGTGACAGACTGTGTGTGAGTGTGAGTCTTTGACTGTGAGAGACTGAGTGTGAGTCTGTGACCGTGAGAGACTAAATGTGACTGTCGGTCTGCGACAGTGAGTGACTGATTGTGAGTCTGCGTCTGTCCAAGACTGAGTGTTGGTATGCGACTGTGAGAGACTTGGGTGTGAGTCTGCGACTGTCCAAGACTGAGTGTGAGTCTGCGACAGTGAGAGACTGAGTGTGAGTGTGAGTCTGCGACAGTGAGGGACTGTGAGTCTGCGACAGTGAGAGACTGAGTGTGAGTCTGCAACTGTCCCAGTCTGAGTGTGAGTCTGTGACAGTGAGAGATTGAGTGTGAGTGTGAGCCTGTGATTGTGAGAGACTGAGTGTGAGTTTGTGACAGTGAGAGACTGTGTGTGAGTGTGAGTCTGCGACAGTGAAAGACTGAGTGTGAGTGTGAGTTTGTGACAGTGAGGGACTGAATTTGGGTCTGCGACAGTGAGAGAATGAGTGTGAGTGTGAGTCTGCGACAGTGAAAGACTGAGTGTGAGTGTGAGTCTGTGACAGTGAGGGACTGAATCTGCGACAGTGAGAGACTGTGTGTGAGTGTGAGTCTGTGACCGTGAGAGACTAAATGTGAGTGTGATTCTGTGAATGTCCGAGACTGAGTGTGAGTTTGTGACAGTGAGAGTCTGAATGTGAGTGTGAGTCTGTGACAGTGAGAGACTGAGTGTGAGCCTGCGACTATGAAAGACTGAGTGTGAGTGTGAATATGTGACAGTGAGAGACTGAATGTGAGTGTGAGTCTGTGACTATGAGAGACTTGGGTGTGAGTCTGTGACTATGAGAGACTTGTGTGTGAGTCAGCGACAGTGAGAGTCTGATTGTGAGTCTGCGACAGTGAGAGACTGAGTGTCAGTCTAAAATACTAAGAGACTGAATGTGAGTGTGAGTCCATGACAATGAGAGACTGAGTATGAGCCTGCGACTATGAAAGACTGAGTTTGAGCCTGGGTCTGTGACAGTGTGAGGCTGAGTCTGAGTCTGGAACAGTGAGAGACTGAGTGTGAGTCTGCGATAGTGCAGGACTGAGTGTGAGTCTACAATAGTGAGAGACTGAATGTGAGTGTGAGTCCATGACAATGAGAGACTGTGAGCCTGCGTTTATGAAAGACTGAATGTGAGTGTGAGTCTGTGACAGTGTGAGGCTGAGTGTGAGTCTGCGACAGTGAGAGACTGAGTGTGAGTGTGAGTCTGCTACAGCGAGGGAATGAGACTCTGCGACTATGAGAGACTGAGAGTCTGTGAGGGACTGAGTGTGAGTCTGCAACTGTCCGAGACTGAGTGTGAGTCTGTGACAGTGAGAGACTGAGTGTGAGTGTGAGTCTGTGACAGTGTGAGGCTGAGTGTGAGTCTGCGACAGTGAGAGACTGAGTGTGAGTGTGAGTCAGCGACAGTGTGGGACTGTGAGTCTGTGAATATGAGAGACTGAGAGTGAGTCTGTGACTGTCAGAGACTGAGTGTGAGTCTGCGACAGTGACTGACTGCGTGTGAGTCTGCGACTATGAGAGACTGAGTGTGAGTGTGAGTCTGCTACAGCGAGGGAATGAGACTCTGCGACTATGAGAGACTGTGAGTCTGTGAGGGACTGAGTGTGAGTCTGCAACTGTCCGAGACTGAGTGTGAGTCTGTGACAGTGAGAGACTGAGTGTGAGTGTGAGTCTTTGACTATGCAAGACTGTGAGCCTGCGACAGTGAGAGACTGACTGTGAGTGTGAGTCTGCAAAAGTGAGAGACTGAGTCTGAGTCTACAACAGTGAGAGACTGAATGTGAGTGTGAGTCTGTGACAGTGAGAGACTGAGTGTGAGCCAGCGACTATGAGACTGGGTGTGAGTGTGAGCCTGTGACTATGAGAGACTGAGTGTGAGCCTGCGACTGTCCAAGACAGTGAGTCTGTGACAGTGAGGGATTGAGTGAGAGTGTGCGATTGTCCAAGATTAAGTGTGAGTCTGCGACAGTAAGAGACTGAGTGAGAGTCTGCGACTGTCCAAGACTGAGTGTGAGTCTGCGATTTTGTGAGACTTGGTTGTGAGTCTGCGACTGTCCAAGACTGAGTGTGAGTCTGTGACAGTGAGAGACTGAGTGTGAACCTGTGACTGTCCAAGACTGTGTGTCTGCGACCGTGAGAGGCTGAGTGTGAGACTGTGAGAGTGAGAGACTGAGTGTGAGTCTGTGAGAGTGAGAGATTGTGTGAGTTTGAGTCTGTGACAGTGAGAGACTGACTGTGAGTGTGAGTCTGTGACAGTGAGAGACTGAGTGTGAGTGTGAGTCGGCAACTGTACAAGAGTGTGAGTCTGCGAAAGTGAGTGACTGTGAGTCTGCGAAAGTCCAAGACTGAGTGTGAGTCTGTGACAGTGAGAGACTGAATGTGAGTGTGAGTCTGCGACTGTCCAAGACTGAGTGTGAATCTGTGACTGTGAGAGCCTGAGTGTGAGTGTGAGCCTGCAACTGTCCAAGACTGTGAGTCTGCGCCAGTGACAAACTGAGTGTGGGTCTGCGACAGTGAGAGACTGAATGGGTGTGTGAGTCTGTGACAGTGAGAGACTGAGTGTGAGCCTGTGACTATGGGAGACTGAGTGTGAGTGTGCGATTGTCCGAGACTCAGTGTGAGTCTGTGGCAATGAGAGACTGAATGAGAGTGTGGGTCCGTGACAGTGAGAGACGGAGTGTGAGCCTGCGACTATGAAAGACAGAGTGTGAGTGTGAGTCTGTGACAGCGAGAGACTGAGTGTGAGTGTGAGTCTGCGACTGTAAAAGACTATGGGTCTGCGACAGTGTGAGACCGAATGTGAGTGTGAGTCTGCGACAGTGAGGGACTGTGAGTCTGCGACAGTGAGAGACTGAGTGTGAGTCTGCGACAGTGAGAGACTGAGTGTGTGTCTGTGACAGTGAGGGACTGAGTGTGAGTGTGAGTCTGTGACTGTGAGGGACTGAGTGTGAGTGTGAGTCTGTGACAGTGAGAGACTGAATGTGAGTATGAGTCTGTGGCAGTGAGAGACTGAATGTGAGTGTGGGTCCATGACAGTGAGAGACGGAGTGTGAGCCTGCGACTATGAAAGACAGAGTGACAGTGTGAGTTTGCGACAGTGAAAGACTTAATGTGGGTCTGCGACAGTGAGAGACTGAATGTGAGTGTGAGTCTGCGACAGTGAGTGCCTGAGTGTTAGTTTGTGACTGAGTGTGAGTCCGCAAAAGTGTGAGATTGCGACTGTCCAAGACTGAGTGTCAATCTGTCACAGTGAGAGCCTGAATGTGAGTGTGAGTCTGCGACTGTCCAAGGGTTTGAGTCTGCGACAGTGAGAGACTGAGTTTGGGTCTGCGACAGTGAGTGAATGAGTGTGAGTGTGAGTCTGCGAAAGTGAAAGACTGAGTGTGAGTGTGAGTCTGTGACAGTGAGGGACTGAGTCTGCGACTATGAGAGACTGAGTGTGAGTCTGCGACTGTCCGAGACTGAGTGTGAGTCTGTGACAGTGAGAGACTGTGTGTGAGTGTGAGTCTGCGACAGTGAAAGACTGAGTGTGAGTGTGAGTTTGTGACAGTGAGGGACTGAGTCTGCGACTATGAGAGACTGAGTGCGAGTCTGCGACTATCCGAGACTGAGTGTGAGTGTGAGTCTGCGACTGTCCAAGACTGAGTCTGCGACAATGAGAGACTGAATTTGGGTCTGCGACAGTGAGAGAATGAGTGTGAGTGTGAGTCTGCGACAGTGAAAGACTGAGTGTGAGTGTGAGTTTGTGACAGTGAGGGACTGAGTCTGCGACTATGAGAGACTGAGTGCGAGTCTGCGACTATCCGAGACTGAGTGTGAGTGTGAGTCTGCGACTGTCCAAGACTGAGTCTGCGACAATGAGAGACTGAATTTGGGTCTGCGACAGTGAGAGAATGAGTGTGAGTGTGAGTCTGCGACAGTGAAAGACTGAGTGTGAGTGTGAGTTTGTGACAGTGAGGGACTGAGTCTGCGACTATGAGAGACTGAGTGCGAGTCTGCGACTATCCGAGACTGAGTGTGAGTGTGAGTCTGCGACTGTCCAAGACTGAGTCTGCGACAATGAGAGACTGAATTTGGGTCTGCGACAGTGAGAGAATGAGTGTGAGTGTGAGTCTGCGACAGTGAAAGATTGAGTGTGAGTGTGAGTCTGTGACAGTGAGGGACTGAATCTGCGACAGTGAGAGACTGTGTGTGAGTGTGAGTCTGTGACCGTGAGAGACTAAATGTGAGTGTGATTCTGTGAACGTGAGACACTAAATGTGAGTGTCGGTCTGCGACAGTGATTGACTGAGTGTGGGTCTGCGACTGTGAGAGACTTGGGTGTGAGTGTGAGTCTGCGACAGTGAGGGCCTGTGAGTCTGCGACAGTGAGAGACTGAGTGTGAGTGTGAGTCTGCGACAGTGAGGGACTGTGAGTCTGTGACTGTGAGAGACTGAGTGTGAGTCTGTGACAGTGAGAGACTGAATGTGAGTGTGAGTCTGCGACTGTCCAAGACTGTGAGTCTGCGACAGTGAGAGACGGAGTGTGGGTCTGCAACAGTGAGAGACTGAATGTCAGTGTGAGTCTGTGACAGTGAGAGATTGAGTGTGAGCCTGTGACTATGAGAGATTGTGTGAGTCTGCGATTGTCCGAGACTAAGTGTGAGTCTGCGAAAGTGAGAGACTGAGTGTGGGTCTGCGACAGTGAGAGACTGAATGTGGGTCTGCGACAGTGAGAGACTGAGTGTGAGCCTGTGACTATGGGAGACTGAGTGTGAGCCTGTGACTATGGGAGACTGAGTGTGAGCCTGCGACTGTCCAAGGATGTGAGTCTGCGACAGTGAGGGACTGAGTGTGGGTCTGCGACACTGAGAGACTGAGTGTGAGTGTGAGTGTGAGTCTGTGTCAGTGAGAGACTGAGTGTGAATCTGTGACTGTCCGAGTCTGAGTGTGAGTCTGTGACAGTGTGAAACTGTGTGTGAGTGTGAGTCGGTGACTCACGGTGTGAGTCTGTGACAGCGAGAGACTGAGTATGTGTCTGTGACAGTGAGAGACTGAGTGTGAGTGTGAGTGTGAGTCTGCGACTGTCCAAGATTGAGTGTGAGTCTGTGACTGTGAGAGACTGAGTGTGTGTGTGTCTGCGACTGTCCAAGACTGAGTCTGCGACTATGAGAGACTGAATGTGAGTGTAAGTCTGTGACAGTGAGAGACTGAGTGTGAGTCTGTGACAGTGAGAGACTAAGTGTGTGTGTGTGCGTCTGCAACTGTCCAAGACTGAGAGTCTGTGTCTATGAGAGACTGAGTGTGAGTCTGCAACTGTCCAAGACTGAGAGTGAGTCTGTGACAGTGACAGACTGTGTGTGAGTGTGAGTCTTTGACTGTGAGAGACTGAGTGTGAGTCTGTGACCGTGAGAGACTAAATGTGACTGTCGGTCTGCGACAGTGAGTGACTGATTGTGAGTCTGCGTCTGTCCAAGACTGAGTGTTGGTATGCGACTGTGAGAGACTTGGGTGTGAGTCTGCGACTGTCCAAGACTGAGTGTGAGTCTGCGACAGTGAGAGACTGAGTGTGAGTGTGAGTCTGCGACAGTGAGGGACTGTGAGTCTGCGACAGTGAGAGACTGAGTATGAGTCTGCAACTGTCCCAGTCTGAGTGTGAGTCTGTGACAGTGAGAGATTGAGTGTGAGTGTGAGTCTGTGATTGTGAGAGACTGAGTGTGAGTTTGTGACAGTGAGAGACTGTGTGTGAGTGTGAGTCTGCGACAGTGAAAGACTGAGTGTGAGTGTGAGTTTGTGACAGTGAGGGACTGAGTCTGCGACTATGAGAGACTGAGTGCGAGTCTGCGACTATCCGAGACTGAGTGTGAGTGTGAGTCTGCGACTGTCCAAGACTGAGTCTGCGACAATGAGAGACTGAATTTGGGTCTGCGACAGTGAGAGAATGAGTGAGAGTGTGAGTCTGCGACAGTGAAAGACTGAGTGTGAGTGTGAGTCTGTGACAGTGAGGGACTGAATCTGCGACTATGAGAGACTGAGTGTGAGTCTGCGACTGTCCGAGACTGAGTGTGAGTCTGTGACAGTGAGAGACTGTGTGTGAGTGTGAGTCTGTGACCGTGAGAGACTAAATGTGAGTGTGAGTCTGTGAACGTGAGACACTAAATGTTAGTGTCAGTCTGCGACAGTGATTGACTGAGTGTGAGTCTGCGACTGTGAGAGACTGAGTGTGAGTGTGAGTCTGCAACAGTGAGGGACTGTGAGTCTGTGACTGTGAGAGACTGAGTGTGAGTGTGAGTCTGCAACAGTGAGGGACTGTGAGTCTGTGACTGTGAGAGACTGAGTGTGAGTCTGCGATTGTCCGTGACTAAGTGTGAGCCTGCGACGGTGAGAGACTTGGGTGCGAGTCTGCGACTATCCAGGACTGAGTGTGAGTCGGCGACAGTGAGAGACTGTGTGTGAGTGTGAGTCTGCGACTGTCCAAGATTGAGTGTGAGTCTGTGACTGTGAGAGACTGAGTGTGTGTGTGTGTCTGCGACTGTCCAAGACTGAGTCTGCGACTATGAGAGACTGAATGTGAGTGTAAGTCTGTGACAGTGAGAGACTGAGTGTGAGTCTGTGACAGTGAGAGACTATGTGTGTGTGTGCGTCTGCGACTGTCCAAGACTGAGAGTCTGTGTCTATGAGAGACTGAGTGTGAGTCTGCAACTGTCCAAGACTGAGAGTGAGTCTGTGACAGTGACAGACTGTGTGTGAGTGTGAGTCTTTGACTGTGAGAGACTGAGTGTGAGTCTGTGACCGTGAGAGACTAAATGTGACTGTCGGTCTGCGACAGTGAGTGACTGATTGTGAGTCTGCGTCTGTCCAAGACTGAGTGTTGGTATGCGACTGTGAGAGACTTGGGTGTGAGTCTGCGACTGTCCAAGACTGAGTGTGAGTCTGCGACAGTGAGAGACTGAGTGTGAGTGTGAGTCTGGGACAGTGAGGGACTGTGAGTCTGCGACAGTGAGAGACTGAGTGTGAGTCTGCAACTGTTCCAGTCTGAGTGCGAGTCTGTGACAGTGAGAGATTGAGTGTGAGTGTGAGTCTGTGATTGTGAGAGACTGAGTGTGAGTCTGTGACAGTGAGAGACTGAGTGAGTGTGGGTCTGCGACTGTCCCAGACTGTGAGTCTGCGACTGTCCGGACTGTGAGTCTGCGACAGTGAGAGATGGAGTGTGGGTCTGCAAGAGTGAGAGACTGAATGTGAGTGTGAGTCTGTGACAGTGAGAGACTGAGTGTGAGCCTGCGACTATGAGAGACTGGGTGTGAGTCCGCGACTGTCCAAGACTGAGTGTGAGCCTGTGACTATGAGAGACTGAGTGTGAGTGTGTGACTGTCTGAATGCGCGTCTGCAACAGTGGGAGACTGAGTGTGAGTTTGTGACTGAGTGTGAGATTGCAACAGTGAGTGACTGAGTGTGAGCCTTCAACTGTCCAAGACTGAGTGTGAGTCTGCAACAGTGAGAGACTAAGTGTGAGCCTGCGTCTGTCCAAGACTGAGTGTAAGTCTGCGAAAGTGAGTGACTGAGTGTGAGTCTGCGACTGTCTGTGTGTTAGTCTGCAGCAGTGAGTGACTGAGTGTGAGTCTGTGACAGTGAGACTGAGTGTGAGTCTGTGACAGTAAGAGACTGAGTGTGTCTGTGACTGAGTGTGAGTCTGCGACTGTCCAAGAACCACTGGCAATTTTTGTTTCGATTGAATCTCTGATCTTCAGCTATTTTTCTGTTCTTTCTTTTGACCTTTCTCTTCATCTTTTCCAGTCTCTCCAGGTTTTAGTGCCCTTCTGATTCTCATTCCTTTGTTAATATCTAATTTACACCATCCTTAGTGACCTCGTCAGTATTAAGAGTTTGATATAACCTCAATTCTTTTTATAATTTAATCTCCTCATAGTAGGATTATGAGGAGATTAATCCAAGTGGCTGAAGGCCATTTATAAATGTGGGCTGGTCTCTCTTGTCTCCTTTGAATGTGTGTTGGGAGGATAATTGGCAGTTCAGGTGAGCTTTGAGTGCTGAAGAGCGTATGGGGAATAATGGTGAAGATTGAGGGTTGAAGGGTGGAATATGTCAACGTGTACGATTGGCAAGGAACAACGTCACTGTAGCATTTGAGGTACCTAACCTGTCCAGTAGAAATTTCATCAGAGTTCATCAAAATTCAGAGGATGTACCTTTGTATTCTCTCGTGCTGCTATTGTTTTTGGAATTTCAAAAAGCAGTCAATTAGAGGCCACTCAAAAGGCTGTCACCCAAGATTAGGGCTCATGAGATTGGCAATAATATATTAGCTTGGCATGAGGACTAGTTAATGGATAAAACAGAGAGGAGGAATTAAAGGCTCCTTCCTGGTTTGGCAGCCTGTGACTATGAGCTACCAGAGCAGTGTTAGGCCTTCAGGTACTAAGAGTCTCGATCAATGACATAACCGAATGGATAGTGCAGAATGTGTCCGAGTGTGCTGCTTTAATACAGATTAAAGAAATGGATAAGAACAGATGGTACACAATGAAGTGTGAAGTGATTCACTTTGGTAGAAAAATAAAAGGTAGAATACTTTTTACACCATGAGGAACAGAAACCTGTTCACTTTCAGAGGGATCTCGATGTGCATGTACGTGAATCACTGAACATGGGGTGTTGGGGGATGGAGTCTTTGGGAAACCTCTTCAAAGTAAAATGTGCTTAATATTTCTGTTCTCTTAGCTGCCACCCTTTCTCTCCAAATGCCAGCTGTATTTCTCTCACAAACCTCCTTGTTCACTCTTTGCTTTCGCCTAACATACAGAGCCCAACCCGCCCCCTTTCCATTTGCAACAATGTGTTCTCCAGCTCTGTGGCAGTGCTCATCACTGGACTCTCCTGGTCACTGATATATCTGTAGGTCATCTTCTGCAACAGCCTTGCGCTAGACTGAACAGGGTAGAATGTACGTTTAATGGCGTTTCATTTTCCTTACTTATATTTTGGCTTTTGATATTTATTTGCATATTTAGCCTAACTTTTGTCAAAATTTGTCGGAGCAGGAGGAGGCCATTCAAGGCCAACTAAGGCCAGACAATAAGTGTAATTGACAGTGAGAGCCACGTCCCATGAGCAGTTAAACAGGAGGGAAGTGTGCTAATCTCCTACTGCCCATGTTAGACATTTTCTCCTCTCATTCCACAGCATCCTCACTCAAATGTTTTGATGATGCTGCCTGGGCCTTAAACTCCCCCAACCCAACATAGAGTCATCCCAGTACAGAAAGGCCCTTCAGCCCATTGAGTCTGCGCAAACAATAACTATACTAAATGTGCACTAATCCCAATTTCCTACAGCTTGTCCCATATCATTGAATGTTCATAAAATCCATACAGTGTGGAATCAGGCCATTTGGCCCATTGAGTCCACATCATCTCTTCGAAGAGCATCCCACCTAGACTCACCCCACCCAATCCCTGTAACCCTGTATTTAGCCAGACACAATGGGGTAATTTAGCAAGACCAATCCATCTTTGGACTCTGGAAGGAAACCAGAGCAGCCAGAGGAAACCCACACACACGGGGAGAATGTGTAAACTCCACACAGGCAGTCCGAGGCTGGAATCGAACCCTGGCACTGTGAGGCAGTAGTGCGATCCACTGAGCCACTGTGCCACCCCAGACCCAGACCTTCCAGTCACTGGCCCTTCACTGTTTCCAGTTTTGCATTGAGTGGAACACACTGCAATATTCCCTTTTTAGAACCAAAGTGGAAGGAGTGAGAAAAAAGATCAAAACGAATGAAATAAGATAAAGGAGGAGAATAGGAGAAGGAAGGGAGCAGAAAGAGATAGAAGGTGAAAGAAATCTGTGTGGAGAGGGGGAGGATGAGAGTATGAGGAGAGAGGAGGAAAATGTGAAGAGAGATGGAGAGATGAACAGAATGAGGAGAGGCGGAGAAGAACAGAGAGTGAGGGGTGATGGAAAGATGAACTGAGAGTAATGAAAGAGGGAGAGCGTGAGGAGAGAGGGAGGAGTGTGAGCAGACAGGAGAGAGAGTGATAGTGTGAGGAGAGAGAGAAATAAACAGAGAGTGAGAAGAGGGAGAGTGTGAGGAAATGGGAGAGAGAGATAAACAGAGTGAGGAAAGGGTGAGGAACAGAACAAGGAGAGAGTGTGTGAGAACAGAGGAGAGAGAGGACAGAGGAGAGAGAGAAATGAACAGAGCATAAGGAGAGGGAGCAGCAGATATTTGAGCCTCTGACAGGCTCCTTGTATAAACCAATTAAAATGTATTCTCTGACACTGTCAATCTGAGACTTCAAACTGCTGACTAATCTGGGGTTTGTCTGCAATGTTGTGAATGGTATTTGGAAAATCTGGAAAGGAAGTGGAGTTGACGTGTCCTTGTTTCCATCTTTTGAGGTAATTGTAGGGAAGGACACAGGCGGAGCAGGTAAATGCAGCAGTGTGGTTTTGTAAAGCAGTGAGTGTGTGGAATCTAGGGCACAGCTATCGTCCTGTATCTTCCAGTAACTCTCGCTTTCTACGCTACCTCTTTATTTATCTGTTCAGACTGAGCTTTCTTACAATTGATTTATCTTCTGTTGGAACTCGTCATTTTTGCTGTTGTCTCTTTGGCAGAATGTTTCAGAGATATGTTTCTAGATTTCCTCCTTTTAGTAAAGCAGACTTTAAAACCAGTCTATTTCTGGTACTCTCCAATTCTTTTGCAAACAAGACACTCTTGCTTTAAAAATAATAGTCATAATTTGATCTGCAAAAGTGCCTGTGTGATTGAGTCTGTACTCATTGTAACAGGCACAGAATCCCATAAATCACCTTCCTGTTACCAGGGAAACCTGTGGAAATATCTATGGGTGCTTCTTGTGGTAGTGCATAGTGAAAGAGAGAGATGGAAAAGGAAAAGAAATGGGAGAGTGTGACATTGGCCAGGGAGGACAGGGAGAGAGGGACAGTGTGACAGTGTAGAGGGAGAAGAGGGAGAGAGGAAGACCGTGACAGGGCTGAGGGAGGAGATGAAGAGTGTAATTGGACTCAGGGAGGACAGAGAGAGTGTAATTGTGCCCAGGTAGGAGAGAGTAGTGGATTTCAGAATTCATTTGGGATACAATTTGCATGAATGCATCAGATTTTAATCTCTCTTGCCTGGGTATCTGTCGCATTTTGATGGATGTGATAAGAATGGTGTGTGTGGTGTGAGGGGTATGCTGTATAGATGGGGTAGAGAGATATAATTCGTTCAATGGCTATAGTGGGTGTGGTATGTTGTGTGTGTGTATGTGCGTAGGTGATTACTATGATTAAGGCAAGATGGAATTAAAATTAAACAGTGATACTTCTTTTGTCTTTCCAGATCCTTGTGTTTGCACTAGTTCATGGCTAATCCATGGGATTAGGGATTTGAGAAGTTCCTGGAACGTTTTTTAGAAAACTTCCATCCAGCCTTCCTCCAAAGACTCATGATCATCACAGCAATGGGTTCAGTAAGGGCCAACCAGTACAACATGGTGTCATCCGACAAAGATGGTGACAAACTCAGCATTTCATCAGCTGCCAACGAGCAGGATAATGGCAAGATCCAAACGCATCGTAAATGCCGCAACCGTTTTGTAAAGAAGAATGGTCAGTGTAACATCTATTTCAGCAACATGAGTGGCAAGTCGGAGAGGTACATGGCTGATATCTTTACAACCTGTGTGGACACTCGGTGGAGGTACATGCTCATGATCTTCTCCACTGCCTTCCTGATTTCCTGGTTGGCCTTTGGTTTTGCATTCTGGTTTATTGCCATGATGCACGGAGACCTGGACAAGTCAAAGCATGAGGAAAACTTCAGACCATGCATCATGCAAGTTAATGGCTTTGTAGCAGCCTTTCTGTTTTCCATTGAGACACAGACTACCATTGGCTATGGCTTCCGTTGTGTCACTGAAGAATGCCCAGCTGCTGTCTTCATGGTTGTATTCCAATCCATCATTGGCTGCATTATTGACTCTTTTATGATTGGCACCATCATGGCAAAGATGGCACGGCCAAAGAAAAGGGCCCAAACTCTACTGTTCAGCCATAATGCTGTAATATCGATAAGAGATGGCAAATTATGTCTGATGTGGCGAGTGGGTAATCTTCGAAAAAGTCATATTGTGGAAGCTCATGTCAGGGCCCAGCTGATTAAACCTCATGTCACTACAGAAGGGGAGTATCTCCCTCTCGAACAAAAAGATCTTAACGTTGGTTATGATGTTGGATTTGATCGCATCTTTCTTGTGTCCCCGATAATTATAGTCCATGAAATTGATGAGGAGAGCCCTCTTTATGGGATTAGTAAGCAAGATCTAGAGACTGAAGATTTTGAAATTGTTGTCATCTTGGAGGGGATGGTGGAAGCCACAGCGATGACAACACAAGCACGAAGTTCTTACTTGGCTAATGAGATCCTTTGGAGCCATCGATTTGAGCCTGTGCTCTTTGAGGAAAAGAACCACTACAAAGTAGATTACTCACGGTTCCATAAGACTTACGAAGTGCCCACAACCCCCAGGTGCAGTGCCAAAGATCTGGTGAACAATTCATTTTCGATGGTGCCAGGCAACAATTCCTTTTGTTATGAGAATGAGCTAGCACTGCTGAGTCGGGAAGAGGAGGAGGAGGAACAGGCAAACCGTATCCTGGATGTGGACAACCAATTCGAATTTGACCGGCTACAATCTACCATCCCATTGGACAGTCTCGCTTACCAAAGAGAGTCTGAAATTTAATCTCAAAGGTGCCACTACTGAGTTTAAAAAAATCTTAGATGCTCTGCAGGATTTGAAATAAAATACAGGTCACTCATTGAACATTGTGACCTGCAGACACTACCAATGCATCAAGGAGCTCGTTTCACAATCAATAATTCGAATGCAGGAAAAATGACAGGAAGGATTTGAGCTCAAGCTGTTCTTCGCTCTCCTGTCTGTTTGAATTCATTGTAATGAAAGAGT
Source organism: Chiloscyllium plagiosum (assembly GCF_037043375.1). Classification (NCBI taxonomy): domain Eukaryota; kingdom Metazoa; phylum Chordata; class Chondrichthyes; order Orectolobiformes; family Hemiscylliidae; genus Chiloscyllium; species Chiloscyllium plagiosum. Next base: position 31,252,157 of record NW_028270171.1, read on the forward strand.
CACAATATGAGGCAAGCATGCTCACTTTAAAAACACTGCAGAGAAGTTCTGTACATTCATTCCTGTTGACTATGACAGATAAAGTTTTAAAAGTCAGGCTCCAGTCAACCTTTCTGCAGTAAATAGATTGTTTGGATGAGATTAAAAACTTGCTTTATCAAAAAACATTTACAGAATGTTTGAAGGGTTCTTTATCTCATCCTGCTTTGTAAATAATGTAGCCAAATGATATAGTCTTGGATGTTCATATTTAATCCGGGGAATTAATCTTTCCTAAACTAAAGCTGCTTAAAATCAATGGGGGTTGGTGCATTTATTCTCTGTGGAGGAACCACTAACATGAGCCATTGTTCTGATGTCTGGTGGAAGTGTCCAGCCCATCAACAACTCCTGCTTAAAGGATGCTCACACCTATTTCTTCAGCATTTCTAAAGCAATGGTATAGAAGTTCTGTTTAACATGTACTTCAGTTTGGGGGAATTCTGAAATTCTTTATCCGGTTCATGTTGTAGAATTAAATGTGGCTGAATCTGACTAGATTAAAATATCAGTTACTGCTTCCTCAAAAGCCATCTTCCCCAAATCATAAAGCCATCCCAGAAAAATTGTCGATTCATTCCAATTGCACATTTCAAACTACATTTAAGATCTCAATTTCTCTCCCATTTCCAACTGTTTCTAATGATATAGTTCTCATGATATATTTATATTTAGTGACAAACAACCCTTCATAAACTACTAACAAACAGAAAGTTTGTTCAACCTCTGCCAACTGTCAAAAACAGAAAGTTTGTTCACCCAGACAGCAAAGTAGTAACACAATGGAGGACATGATTCAATGGGCACGTCAGTAGCTTGATTTATCTGTGGAACAGCTCTCCCAGTTTTGGCACAAATCCCTAGATTGAGCAAATTGCAGGGTCAGTAAATTAATACAAACAACCATACATCAGTCCTCATGGTGAGATCATGTGAGGAAGGGAGATTTTCCATTTGGGTTTTGCATCGTTACCCAATAGGCTACACTAGATTTAAATTTCAGAATTCAAATTTCACCATCTACTGTTATTAGATTTGAATCCCTGTCACAGAATATTAGCCTGGGGCTGTGGAATACTAGTCCAGTGACATTTCCACCATCTCCATGTTCAAGTGCCATGCTGACCTTCCAAACCATCTATCATTGTATCTGCAACAGATCTATAGAATATCTAGACATGGCAGGAATAGGAATGGGGCAGCACGGTGACTCAGTGGTTAGCACTGCTGCCTCACAACGCCAGGGACCCAGGTTTGATTCCCAGCTTGGGTTACTGTCTGTATGGAGTTTGCACATTCTCCCCGTGTCTGCATGGGTTTCCTCCGGGTGCTCCGGTTTCCTCCAACAGTCCAAAGATGTGCAGGTTGAGTGAATTGGCCATGCTAAATTGCCCATAGTGTTAGGTACATTAGTCAGGGGTAAATGGGTCTGGGTGGTTGCTCTTCGGAGGGTCGGTGTGGACAAGTTGGGCCAAAGGGCCTGTTTCCACACTGTAGGGAATCTAATCTAAATAAAATAAGTCAATAAATAAACTTTAGTAAAGCCTTTGACAAGGTTGTGCATGATAGAATAATTAGTAAAGTTAGATCACATAGGATTCAGGATGAGTTTGCCAATTAGATATAAAATTAGCTAAAGGGAGGAGACAGAGAATGATGGTGGAGGGTTGTTTTTCAGACTGGAAGCCTGTGACAAGTGGTGTTCCACAGGGATTGGTGTTGGGTCCACTTTTGTTTGTCATTTATATAATTGATTAAGATGAGAATAGAGAAAGTATGATTCGTAATTTTGCAGATGACATCAGGATTGGTGTTATAGCAGACGCTCTGAAGAAGGTTATCTAAGATTACAAAGAGACCTTAATCATTTGGGTCAATAGGCTGAAAAGTGGCAGATGGAATTTAGTTTGGATAAATGTGAGGTATTGAATTTTGGTAATACAACAGCAGGGCTTACATAATTAAAAGTAGAGCTTTGGTAGTGTTGTAGAACAGAGAGGCCCAGGGGTTCAGGTACATAATTATTTGAAACTTATTGCTCAGACTTTGGAGCATAGGAGTTGGGACATTACGTTGAGGTTGTACGGGACATTGGTGAGGCCTCTTCTAGAGTACTGTATCCAGTTCTGGTCTCCCTGTCATGGGAAGGATATTATTAAGGAGGAGAAAGTGAGGTCTGCAGATGCTGGAGATCAAAGTTGAAACTTTATTGCTAGAACAGCACAGCAGGTCAGGCAGCATCCAGGGAACAGGAGATTCGACGTTTCGGGCACAGGCCCTTCTTCAGGAATGAGCAGAGAGTGTTCAGCAGGAGAAGATGAAAGGTAGGGAGGAGGGACTTGGAGGAGGGGCGTTGGAAATGTGATAGGTGGAAAGAGGTCAAGGTGAGGGTGATAGGTCGGAGTAGGATGGAGGCAGAGAGGTCAAGAAGAAGACTGCAGGTCAGGAAGGCGGTGCCGGGCTGGAGGGATTCGGCTGAGACAAGGTGGGGGGAGGGGGGATGAAGAAACTGGTGAAGTCCAAGTTCATCCCCTGTGGTTGGAGGGTTCCCAGTCGGAAGATAAGGCGCTCCTCCTCCGACCGTCGTGTTGTTGTGGTTTGGCGGTGGATGAGTCCAATGACCTGCATATCCTCGGTGGAGTGGGAGGGGGAGTTGAAATGCTGTGCTACAGGGTGGTTGGGTTGGTTCGTCCGGGTGGCCCAGAGGTGAGGGTTCAGAAGAGATTCAACAGGATGTTGCCAGAAATGGAGGGTTCGAGGTATAAGGAGAGGCTGGATAGGCTGGGACAGATTAGATTACAGTGTGGAAACAGGCCCTTCGGCCCAACAAGTCCACACCGACCCGTCGAAGCGCAACCCACCCATACCCCTACAATTACCCCTTACCTAACACTACGGGCAATTTAGCAAGGCCAATTCACCTGACCTGCACATCTTTGGACTGTGGGAGGAAACCGGAGCACCCGGAGGAAACCCACGCAGACACGGAGCGAATGTGCAAACTCCACACAGTCAGTCGCCTGAGGCGGAAATTTAACCCGGGTTTCTGGCGTTGTGAGGCAGCAGTGCTAACCACTGTGCCACCGTGCCACCCTTTTTCACTAGAGCGTACAAGGTCGAGAAGTGATCTTATAGAGGTTTATAAAATCATGAGGAGCAAAGATAAGTGAACAGGTGTCTTTGCCCTGGGATGAGAAATTTCAAGACTGGAGGCATAATTTGAAGGTGAGAAGATAAAGATTTAAAAAAGACATGGGGGCAATTTTTTCACATAGGGAATGGTTCTTGTGTGAAGTGAACTTACAGAGGAAGTGGTGAAGGCAGGTATACTAACAATGTTTAAAAAGCATTTAGGGCGGCACAGTGGCTCTGTGGTTAGCACTGCTGCCTCACAGCACCAGGGTCCCAGGTTCGATTCCAGCCTCGGGCGACTGTCTGTGTGGAGTTTGCACATTCTCTCCATGCCTGCGTAGGATTGCTCCGGTTTCCTCCCACAGTCCAAAACATGGGCAGGTCAGGTAGATTGGCCATGCTAAATTGCCCATAGTGTTAGAGGGAAATGGATCTGGGTGGGTTAGTCTTCGGAGGGTTGGTGTGGACTTGTTGGGCCTGTTTCCACACTAAGTCATCTAATCTAATAAGTGTATGCACAAGAAATGTTTGGAGGGCTAAGTGCAGGGACCAGTTTAGTTTGGGCACTGACTGCTTGAACCAAAGGGTCTGTTTCCATGCTGTATGACTCAATGGTTCTGTGATTATAAATGATCAGAGCAGGAATTACTTAGCACAGAGGCATAGCAGGAATTAACAGGACAACCTGGAAATGGTTGACTGGAGTTTCTGTAAATTCTCCTAACGTAATACCTGCTACTTTCACTTTCTATTTTTGAACATTTTTTCCTATTTAACTGACCCTGTAACAAAACTCTGTTGGATATTTACAGGGAGGTTGAGCTGGGTCTCTGATTTATGGACAGAATATAAAGTTCACATACTAAAGCAAGTTTTTTTTGTAGACAACCTTCTGTTAAAGTCTATGTCAAAAGGGTCTGGTATAGTTCAGGGAGATTTGTCTCCTTCTGCGGCATTCTGGTTCTCTGTGATCCCTGTTTAACTGCTGTCTCGTAGTCAGTCCCTTTCAGTGTCAGACCTATTTGATATCATGTTGTGCTATTCTGAAATACAATTTTACATCATGTTCTCTGAAAGCTGCTATACAGAAAGTACCAGGAGAGGGAGCTGCAAGAAAAAAAAATTGGAGTAATAATTCATATGGCAACCATCTTGTTTGCCTCTGCAATATCAAATCATGGTCTGCCTCTGCCAGTATCAAGTTCCAAGAAGCTATGTTAGCCAAGAACCTCACACTCATTGCTAACAGAATCACTCTGTATAAACACTGAAGTGCGAGTAGAGATGAACTCAACCAAGACTGCCAAACTGTGGTGGTCAGATAACCATGACGGAAAGCTTTCTCCCTGCTCCCCTCAGAACTAGACAGAAAAACCCACAGTCTATAAATGAAAAGCAATTCGGAAAAATTCTCCCAAATCCTTTCAGGAAACCAAAGGCATCCCAGCAGATTAACTGGAAGAAGAATTCTCTGTAAAACCAAATACTGTCCATATAGTAGCGTCCATATGAAACTTGTTTATATCACACAATCTCTCCCACAGTCAAAACCTTGTCCAACAACTTGTACATCACCCAGAAGTGCATGCCAGGGGCTCAATACTCTCTAGAAAATGAAGACTGGCCCTGTCTTCAGTTTATTTTTACTCTCACACAATTTAAAATGACATCTGCAGTGAGTAACTCACTTCCTGACTTCCTGTCCATGATCTACAAGGTACAAGTCAGGAGTGTAATGGAATATTCCTTACTTATCTGGCTGGATGCAGCTCCAACAATAATCAAAAAACTTGACACCATCCAGGACAAAGCAGCCTGCTTGATTGGCACCACATCCCCAGTCATCCCCTCCCTCCACTACAGATGCACAACAGCAGCACTGTGTACTATCTACAAGATGCACTGCAGAAATTCACCAAGACTCCTGAGGTCACACCTTCAAAACTTAAACTGCTTTCATCTAGAAGAAGGAGAAAGTGAGGACTACAGTTCAGAGTTGGAAAGTGTGGCGCTGGAAAATCACACTAGGTCAGTCAGCATCCAAGGAGCAGGAGAGTCGATATTTTGAGCACAAGCCCTTCACTAGGAATTATGCCCGAAACGTCGACTCTCCTGCTCCTTAGAAGCTGCCTGATCTACTGTGCTGTTTCAGCTGCACACTCTTCCACCTTTCATCTCAAAGAACAATGGCAGCAGAAACATGGGAAGACAATCATCTGCAAGTTGACTTCCTGGCCACCCAACATCCTGATTTGGAAATGTAAGGCTGTTCCTTCAGGGTCAAAATTCTGGAACCTCCTCTCAAATACCATTGTGGGTCAACCTACAGCATGTGGACTGCAGCAATTCAAGAAGGCAGCTCACCACCGCCTTCATAAGGGTAATTAAGGATGGGCAATAACTGGTGGCCAGTCAGCGACTGAGAGGTTATACTGCTGTCACTTTGTGTTTACACATAAAATGTTCCAGTTTCACACGGATATAATCATCTGGATGTTTGATCAGTCGAGTTGAAGATCTGTTTCAGGATTGCTTAGCATGTAAAATTATTGTAAAGGTTCAGCAAATATCACCTCACGAAAACTCAACTGCCTTCCTTTATATTGCATGCTGCAGGTTAGATTGACAGTGGTTGCTAGTTACATGTGCTCCCAGTTACTTGTTCATTCGCATGTTTCCATTTAAACTGATATCACCACAATGCAACCTTATTGTTTTAAGGATGTCAAAAGGCCAATTACCGCTTTAAAGTCATAGGTCGAGGACCTGCAGTCCAGCAACTCTGAGGCTTGGAATCATTCTTGCCGCTCTATTGCCAGTGACGATGAAGTGTGACAAGGCCTCGGGACGGGGTGTGGAGGAGCTTCCCTGGTAATTATCAATGATTGGGATAAAGGAAATTAGGATTTTGTTTTGTGCGAGTTGTCATGATTTGAAATGTGGTGCCTGAAAGGGCAGTGAAAACAGATTTGAAAGGGAATTAGATAAAAAGACCAGCGGAGGGAAAAATACACAACAATGAGGAAAAGACAGAGCAGTGTGAGTAATGAGATACCAACTGACTAGTACAGTCATAATGGGCTGACTGGCCTCTGTGCTGCATTCTTTATGGGAATCCTTTATTGCTTCAATAACTTCACTATGGAGGAGAAGTATATTTTGTGTTGGACTTGTGAACATGAATGACTCTAAATTAATGTAATTTTGAAGCCACTTGTCATTGTGTGACTTCTTTGCAGAGGTCAATCTTTTTACATTTAAGTGCACCCCTTTACTATCTTAATTTTTGGACAAATTTTAGTGTTGTTTGAAAATCACTAACTGTGGTTGGATGAGGGGACTCACTGTCTTCATGTACATGAAAATATACACTTGCGATCATAAATACTGTTTAGCAAATAAAACCCTGATTCAAATAAAGATTGTCTTGTTTATCTCTCTTTCATACTTTATGCTGACCTTCATTTGCTGCTGATGAATTGTCACTGAAAGGTCAAAGAACAATCTGTTCCTCTATTTATCCAGTCAACTTGTATCAGGTGCCTCTAGCTGCTCCTGACCCTGTTATCACCTCCAACCTCTTTAGCCTGGTCCCATAATTAATGATGTACTACATAAAAATGCCACTCGGTTCTGTAGACGGGTCATACTGGACTCCAGACGATAACTCTATTTCTGTCTCCACAAATGCTGCTAGTCCTGCTGAGTTTCTCCAGCATTCTCTGTGTTTGTTTTAGGTCTGTCAGGGGAGGAGGGAAGGGTGTGGTGGTATTGTCACTGGACTGGTAATCCAGAAATGCAAATCCTGGAGACATGGGTGATATCCTGTTCAGCTATACATGCCAGGGTCTCAATACTCTCCAGGAAATGAAAACCAGCCCAGTCTTCAGTTTACTTTTAATTCAATGAATAAATCTGGAATTAAAAGCTCATCTAATGGTGATCATGGAAACATTGCCCATTGTTGTAAATGGCCTGTCTGGAAACTTGGCGGTCGCAATGCGGTCACAATGCCCTTTTGTGACCGCACTGTGGTCCATTCAAATAGCAGAATAAGTTGCTCAGTTGTTGCTGCAAAGTCTGATAAAAGGAAAGGACCAGAAATAGTAAGGGCACACATAGCCAGAGAACGTAGAACATTACAATACATTACAGTCCCTTCAGCCCTCGATGTTGCACCGACCTGTGAAACCAATCTGAAGCCCATCCAACCTAAACAATTCAATTTTCATCCATGTTTATCCAAAGACTATTTAAATGCCCTTAAAGTTGACGAGTCTACTACTGTTGCAGGCAGTGTGTTCTATGCCCCTACTACCTCTGCCATCTTGTTTTATGTCTATCACCCCTCAATTTAAAGCTATGTCCCCTCATGCTGGCCATCACCATCCGAGGAACATGGTTCTCACTGTCCACCCTATCTAACCCTCTGATTATCTTATATATCTCAATTAAGTCACCTCTCAACCTTCTTCTCTCTAATGAAAACAGCCTCAAGTCCCTCAACCTTTCCTCAGGCTGTTTTCATACCTGGCAACATCCTAGTAAATCTCTTCTGAACCCTTTCCAAAGCTTCCTCATCCTTCCTATAATGCAGTGACCAGAATTGCACGCAATACTCTAAGTGTGGCCGCACCAGAGTTTTGTACAGCTGCAACATGACCTCATGGCTCTGAGACTCAATCCCTCTATTAATAAAAGCTAATACGCTGTATGCCTTCTTGACAACCTTATTAACCTGGGTGGCAAGTTTCAGGGATCTATGCACCTGTGACATGTTCAAACTACAGCCTGACATGGCCTGGAATAGCCATTACCATCAAGCCAGGAGATCAATAAAGACTACAGGAAGGTATGTTAGGAGCAGCTCCAGGCATAACTAAAAATGAGGTGTCAACCTGATGAAGCAACAAAACCGGACTATTTGTGTGGTAAAAACAATGACTGCAGATGCTGGAAACCAGATTCTGGATTAGTGGTGCTGGAAGAACACAGCAGTTCAGGCAGCATCCAAGGAGCAGCGAAATCCTATTTGTGTGCCAAACAGCAAAACCAGCAAATAATAGATGCAGCTAAGTGATTCCACACTAACAGATCAGAACTAAGCTCTGCAGTCCTGCCATACTCATTTGTTTAGGGTGGTGCATAATTAAACAACTCAGTGGAGAAGGAGGCTCCACAAATATCCACAATCTCAACAATGGGGCAGCCCAGCACATCAGTGCAAAAGGTAAGGCTTAGGCACTGGTAACAAACTTCAGTCAAAAATGCTGCGTGGATGATCTATCCTTGGCCTCCTCCAGAGGTCCCCAACCTCTGAGTGATTCCCAACTCTCTGAGTGAAGAAATTCTTCCTCATTTCAGTCCTGAACAGCTTACCCCTTATTCTTAGACTGTGACCCCTAGTTCTGGACTTCCCTAGGGTCAGGAACATTCTTTCCACATCTAGCCTGACCAGTCCCATCAGGATATTATATGTTTCTATGAGAAACAGTCACCATTCAGATAATAATCTGCCTTCCTGTTTTTGCCACCAAAGTGATAACCTCACATTTATCCACATTATATTGCATTTGCCAAGTATTTGCCCACTCAGCCAGTCTGTCCAAGTCACCCTGCAGCCTCTTAGCATCCTCCTCACAGCACACCCTGCCACCCAGCTTAGTGTCATCTGCAAACTTGGAGATATTGCATTCAATTCCTTTATCCAAATGGTTAATGTATATTGTGATCAGCTGGGGTCCCTGCTCTGAGCCCTGCAGCACCCCACTCATTACTGCCTGCCTTTCTGAAAAGGAGAAAGTGAGGACTGCAGATGCTGGAGATCAGAGCTGTAAATGTGTTGCTGGAAAAGCGCAGCAGGTCAGGCAGCATCCAGGGAACAGGAGAATCGACGTTTCGGGCATGAGCCCTTTTTCAGGAATGAGGAGAGTGTGCCAAGCAGGCTAAGATAAAAGGTAGGGAGGAGAGGGAGGAAGAGAGCTTCTTCAAGGAAGGCATCCTTGCAAAAGGATTTGCAGTAAGTTAAAATCTTCTAGGAGAAAGTGAGGACTGCAGATGCTGGAGATCAGAGCTGAAAATATGTTGCTGGAAAAGCGCAGCAGGTCAGGCAGCATCCAAGAAGCAGGGGAATCGATGTTTCGGGCATGAGCCCTTCTTCTGAAAAGGACCCCTTTATTCCAATTATCTACTTCCTGTCTGCTAACCAGTTCTCTATCCACATTAATACATTACCTCTCATACCATGGGCTTTAATTTTGCTTACAAATCTCTTGTGTGGGACTTTGTCAAAATCCTTTTGAAAGTTCAGATACACAATATCCATTGATTAGCCCTTGTCCACTCTTCCAGTCACATCCTCAAACATATCCAGAAGATTTGTCAAGCACGATTTCCCTTTAGTGAATCCATGCTGACTTGGACTGATTCTGTCACCGCTTTCCAATTGCTCAGTTAATAATTGACTGTAGCATTTTCCAGACTACCGATGTTAAGCCAACTGATCAATCATTCCGTTTTCTCCCTCCTTTCTGAAAAAGTGGTGTTACACTAGCTATCCATTGGTACTCTTCCAGAAGCTATAGAATGCTGGAAAATGATCACCTATTTAGAGGACCACTTCCTTAAGTACTCTGGGATGCAGAGCACCAAACCCCGGGGACTTAATGTTGGGTTTTAATCCCAACATTTCCACCAATACCATATCTTGACTAATAAGGATTCCATCAGTTCCTCTTTCATGGTTGACCCTCTGTCCCTGAGCATTTCCAGAGGGTTAAGTGATCTCCTTAGTGAAGACAGATCTAAAGTATTTGTTCAACTGGTCTGCCATCTCTTTGTTGTCTATTCTCAATTCACCTGAATCTAACTGCAAGGCATCAATATTTGTCTTCACCAGTTTTTTTTCTCTTCATATATCTTCAGAAGCTGTTGCAGGCAGTTTTTATGGTTTCCACAAACTTACTCTTGTATTCTATTTTCCCCTTCTGAATTAAACCCTTTGTCCTCCTCTGCTGAATTTTACATTTCTATCAGACCTCAGGTTTGCTGCTTTATCTGCCAATTCACACGCCTCCTCTTTGGCTTTAACACTATCCCTGATTTCCCTTGTTAGCCATGGTTGATCCATCTTCCCTATTTTACTTTTATGCCAGACAAGGATATACAGTTTTTGAAGTTCATCAATGTGTTCTTTAAATTTCTGTCATTGACTATCTGCTGTCAACTCCTTAAGTATCCTTGGCCAGCTTATCCTAGCCAAAAGATGTCTGATACCATCAAAGTTAGCTTTCTTTAAGTGCAGCTTCATAAGCTCATAGATAGGGTTGACAGAATTCTTTTCCCCAGAGTTGAAATGTCTAATACCAGAGGGCATGCATTTAAAGTAAGAGAGGGGAAAGTTCAAAGGAGATGTGAGGGACAAGTTTTATTTTACACAGAGAGCAATAGGAGTCTGGAATGTGGGTAGTGGTGGAAGCAGATATGACAGGGGTGTTTAAGGGGCTTTAGATAATCACATGCATAAGCAAGGAATGGAGGGATATGGACCATGGGGCGCTGAGGGAATTAGTTTAATTTAATGTCGTGTTTGGTACAGCATCATGGGCCGAAGGGCCTGTTCCTGTACTGTACTGTTCTATGACTTGTGCTCCAGAACATGCTGTACTTATAGCTAAGCTATTCCATTACAGCTACAAAACTGGCATCTTCCTGACAGTAGACAATTGCTCAAATATGTCCTGTCAGCAAAAAAGGACAAATCAAACCTGACCAATTACCGTCCCACTTTCAGCAAAGTGATGGAAGTTGTCATAAAGTGGTATTTATTTTACAAAACCTGCTCACTAACACCCAGTTTGGGTTCCTCCAGAGCCATTCAGTTCCTGTATCATTACAGCCTTGCAGAATACCCTTCAGCCCTCAATGTTGTGCCGACCTGTCAACTAATCTAAGCCCATCCCCCTACACTATCCTGTCATCATCCATGTGCTCATCCAAGGATTGTTTAAATCTCCCTAATGTGGCTGAGTTAACTACATTGGCAGGCAGGGCAGTCCATGCCCTTACCACTCTCTGAGTAAAGAACCTGCCTTCGACATCTGTCTTAAATTTAGGGTGCAGGTTTGCTCACTGAGCTGTAGGTTTGATATCCAGATGTTTCATTACCTGGCTAGGTAACATCATCAGTGGCGACCTCCAGGTGAAGCGAAGCTGTTGTCTCCTGCTTTCTATTTATATCTTTCTCCTGGATGGGGTTCCTGGGGTTTGTGATGTCATTTCCTGTTCATTTTCTGAGGGGTTGATAGATGGCATCTAGATCTATGTGTTTGTTTATGGCGTTGTGGTTGGAGTGCCAGGCCTCTAGGAATTCTCTGGCATGCCTTTGCTTAGCCTGTCCCAGGATAGATGTGTTGTCCCAGTCGAAACGGTGGTTTTTTTCATCCGTGTGTAGGGCTACGAGGGAGAGAGGGTCGTGTCTTTTTGTGGCGAGCTGGTGCTCGTGTATCCTGGTGGCTAACTTTCTTCCTGTTTGTCCTACATAGTGTTTGTGGTGGTCGAAAAACAGAGGAGAACCACCTATACAACGTATTCAAGAAGAACGGATACTCAAAAAATACAGTCCGCAGATTCCTCAAGAAAAAATCACGACAAGCAGACCAAACACAGCCAGAAACCCTAACCACCTTACCATACATCAAAGAAGTTTCAGAAATGACAGCTAGACTGCTGAGACCCCTCGGAATCCTAGTAGCACACAAATCCACCAGCACTCTCAAACAAAAACTAACAAACTTAAAAGACCCAATACAACCCATGGACAAAACCAACGTCCTCTACAAAATTCCATGCAAGGACTGCCACAAACACTACGTAGGACAAACAGGAAGAAAGTTAGCCACCAGGATACACGAACACCAGCTAGCCACAAAAAGACACAACCCCCTCTCCCTTTTAGCCCTACACACGGATGAAAAAAACCACCATTTCGACTGGAACAACACATCTATCCTGGGGCAGGCTAAGCAAAGACATGCCAGAGAATTCCTAGAGGCCTGGCACTCCAACCACAATGCCATAAACAAGCACATAGATCTAGATGCCATCTATCAACCCCTCAGAAAACGAACCGGAAATGACATCACGTGAATTGGCCACGCTAAATTGCCTGTAGTGTTAGGTGAAGCACTAGTGACATAAGGTCACTAGTGCTGATCTTATGTTGACCATGCCTCTTACCCATGCAGGGGGATTTCTGTGGTTCCTGCATTAAACTTCAACCCCCAAATAAACTGACTGCCTTGCTTGGTGGAGTCTGGTGTCCAGCACTGGCATTCCTGATACCGTTTCATCCTCTCCTCCCAAGTTTGGGAAGATCGAATTGAACCTGGTGCAAAGTCTTCTCCCCATTAGCAACTCTGCTGGAGCTTTCCCAGGAGATGTATGAATGGCAGTTCCACTATCAAAACCTGGACAGATAGATATTCAGTGAAGCTGGAGGCTGTTTCTTCAAGCCTACCTTCAAAGTTTGGGCAGCTCTTTCTGCCAGGTCATTGGATGATAGATGGCATGGAGCCATCCTTGTTTGCCGAATCCCAACTGAATTAAGGAAATACTTAAATTTCCTGCTGATAAACGGTGAACTCTTGCAACCAGAGCATGTTGGAAGATATTCACACCACTCTCTTCCTCCTACATCTGTGACCAAGACTTCCAGGAGGCTGTGTACTGCAGATGATGCATACAGTTTTTCTAGCGTTGTCCTCATATTTGATTAATGAAATCCATGCACATTCAAGCATTTGGAGTGGGCATCTACAGTGACTAAGAAGATTGAGCCAATGAAAAAACCTGCATAGTTGACATGTAACTGAGTCTGGGATTTACCCAGACATTCCCATGAATGTCAGAGAGCTGCTGACAGTAATTTTGGTCCTTGTTGGTTCTTTGGGCACTGCCCCATCCATGTGGCTATGCCTGCATATAATCCCAGTCACAAGACATAATACCTTGCCAACATCGCCATTTTGGAGGCCCTGGATGACCCTGGTGGAGTTCAGCCAGCATTTAGCAGTGACCTTTGCTCAGGACAATCACTCTTGCTCCCCATAATAATATGCCTCCCTCTACTGTGATCTGGTCTCTTTGGGTCCAAACAAATTTCAGTTTGGTTGTGATGGCCCTTTGCTTTCCCCCATCAGCACCAGCTGTTTCAGTTTTGCCAGGACCAGATCTTTCTGTGTCCAAAGTCTCATACTGTTAACTGTGACTCCAGAAGTGTGTCCAAAAAATGTAACATCTTTATGGAGTCTTCCAGTAACAGTATCACTGGTGGTGCATTTGCCAGTGGGAGGCAGCTCAATTCACCTGCATTCGTTGCTTGGCCTCCTGGACGATGTTCCAACTTGTAATTATATGCATTTAATATTAAAACACACTGCAGAATTCGGCCTGAAGCACTGCCTGTCCTCTTTAAGCAGATTTGTGGTGCGTCATCATTACAAATTTACATCTGTAATGGTACTGACAGAACTTCCTGACTCCAAATATGACTGCCAAACCTTCCTTCTCTACCTGAATGTATTTACGCTCTGCATAGCCAAAGTCCTGGATGTATAGGCTATTGGGTGCTCTTCTCCATTGGGCCCCTATGGGGTGAATACTACCCTGATGTCTTTTAGGGAGGCATCAGATGTCAATATTAGATCTGACATAGTGTGCCAACACCTTCGAGGATGAAAGCTGCTTCTTCGCTTTACTGAAGGCTATGGCTCAGTTACGTGAGCATTTCCAAGACTGGCCCTTTTTGAGGAGTTAATGCAAAGGTGCCAAGATGGAGGCCAGGTTACGTATGAACTTTCTGTAATAGTTCACCAGCCCAAGGAAAGGCCTAAGCTCTCGTGTAGACGTGGGAGTCAGTGCACCTTTGATTGCCCTCAATTTATGTTTCAATGGGTGTAACCCGGTCTTGTTGATGCTGTAGCCCAAGTAGATCACTTCCTGTGTCTGGAACACACATTTTTCCCTTCTAAGGTGTATGTCCACCTGGGAGAAATGTCTAAGGACTTAGAGAACTTTGACAAAGTGCTCCTTATTTGTCTTCCTGCTATTAGCACGTCATCTAGATAAATGGTAGGTCTTGCAAAATGTTCTTCATCATCCACTGAAAAATGGCACAGGCTGATGATAACCAAAACGACAATCCCGTATGTTGGTACAAACCCTTCTGGGTATTAATTGTAACACACCTCTGGGAATCCTCATAGAACCATAATTGCAAGTATACATGGCTCATGTCCAGTTTCATGAAGGATAGCCCCCCTGCCAGATTTGTGTATAAATCCTCTGTGCGAGGGATTGGGTATTTATCCAGCTGCAAAAAGTGGTTTACTGTTTGTATGACGTGGAAGTGCAAAGAGACTTTGGAGTTTTAGTTCAGGACTCTCTCAAGGTAAACCTGCAGGCTGAGTTGTAGTTAGGAAGGCAATTGCAACGATGGCATTTAGTTTGAAAGGACTTGAATATAAAAGCAGGCTCTATAATGCTCTGGTCAGGCCACATTTGGAGTATTTTGCACAGTTTTCAGCCCCGTATCTCAGGAAGGATGTACTGGCCCTGGCGCACGTTCAGAGGAGATTCACGAGAATGGTCCCAGGAATGAACAGTGTAACATATTAGGAACAGTTCGGGACTCTAGGTCTATACTCAAAGGAGTTTAGAAGGATGAGGAGGGATCTAACTGAAACTTATAGAATACTGAATGCGCCGGACAGAATAGATGATGTTTCCATTTGTAGGGGAGACTAGGATTCAAAGGACAGCCTTAGTGTAAAGGGAAAACCTTTTACAACAGAGATAAGGAGAAACCTCTTCAGCCAGAGTCAATCTATGCCAAGGAAAGCTGTGGAGGCCAGGTCATTGAGTATATGGCGATAGATAGGTTCTTGATTGCAAAGGGGATCAAGGGTTACAGGGAGAAAGTGGGAGAATGGGGTTGAGAAACTTATTAGTCATAATTGAATGGTGGAGCAGACTCAATGGGCTGAATGGCCTAATTTCTGCTCCTCTGGCGCATGGTCTTATGGTTTAAAATCCCCACAAAGGGAAACTGACCTATCAGGTTCCACAATTTGGTATGACAGATGCAGCCCATTCTGCAAACTGGACTGATTTAATGATTCCCTCATATTCCAGCCTTCTGATTTCTGCCTCTATTTTTGCCTATAAGGCAAATGGCACTGGGCGGGCCATGCAGAATCATGGAATTGCTTCCTGGTCAACATAAAAATGTCAAGATGGCAGCAAAGTAGGCCTCCTGAGCCAGGGCTCCTCCACTCCGACCAGTTTTCTTTCTTTCTTTCCTTGTATTTTTCTTTTTACTTACATCTTGTCCTCAGCTCGAACGACATCGGCAGCAGTGAGGAACCCTAGTGCAGATTCTTGTAGGCACTGCACAGACCTGAGTAGTAGAAGATAGAACAGTACAGCACAAAATAGGCCCTTCAGCCCACGATGTTGTGCCAACCACTGATCCTCATGTATGCACCCTCAAATTTCTGTGACCATATGCATGTCCAGTAGTCTCTTAAACGTCCCCAATGACCCTGCCTCCATAGCTGCTGCTGGCAACGCATTCCATGCTCTCACAACTCTGTGTAAAGAACCCGCCTCCAACATCCCCTCTATACTTTCCTCCAACCAGCTTAAAACTATGACTCCTCGTGTTAGTCATTCCTGCCCTGGGAAATAGTCTCTGGCTATCGACTCTATCTCTGCCTCTCATTATCTTGTGTACCTCAATTAGGTCCCCTCTCCGCCTCCTCCTTTTCTCCAATGAAAAGGTCCGAGCTCAGTCAACTTCTCTTCATAAGATAAGCCCTCCAGTCCAGGCAGCATCCTAGTAAACCTCCTCTGAACCCTCTCCAAAGCATCCACATCTTTCCTATAATAGGGCGACCAGAACTGGACGCAGTATTCCAAGTGCGGTCTAACCAAAGTTTTATAGAGCTGCAAAAAGATCTCACGACTCTTAAACTCAATCCCCCTGTTAATGAAAGCCAAAACACCATATGCTTTCTTAACAACCCTGTCCACTTGAGTGGCCATTTTAAGGGATCTATGTACCTGCACACCAAGATCCCTCTGTTCCTCCACACTGCCAAGAATCCTATCCTTAATCTTGTACTCCGCTTTCATATTCGACCTTCTAAAATGCATCACCTCGCATTTATCCAGGTTGAACTCCATCTGCCACCTCTCAGCCCATCTCTGCATCCTGTCAATGTCCCGCTGCAGCCTACAACAGCCCTCTATACTGTCGACACTTCCAACCTTTGTGTCGTCTGCAAACTTGCTGACCCATCTTTCAATCTCCTCATCCAAGTCATTAATAAAAATTACAAACAGTAGAGGCCCAAGGACAGAGCCCTGTGGAACACCACTCACCACAGACTTCCAGGCAGAATATTTTCCTTCTACTACCACTCGCTGTCTTCTGTTGGCCAGCCAATTCTGTATCCAGACAGCTACATTCCCCTGTATCCCATTCCTCCTGACCTTCTGAACGAGCCTACCATGGGGAACCTTATCAAATGCCTTGCTGAAGTCCATATACACCACATCCACAGCTCGACCCTCATCAACCTTTCTAGTCACATCCTCAAAGAACTCGATAAGGTTTGTGAGGCATAACCTGCCCCTCACAAAGCCGTGTTGACTGCATTTAATCAAGCTATGCTCTTCCAGATGGTCATAAATCCTATCCCTCAGAATCCTTTCTAACACCTTGCAGACGACAGACGTGAGACTTACTGGTCTGTAATTGCCGGGGATTTCCCCATTTCCTTTCTTGAAGAGAGGAATTACATTTGCCTCTCTCTAGTCCTCAGGTATGACTCCCAGTGTGGACTTCACGGTGACAGCAAGTCAGCCCAGAGTGGACATGAGTAAGGCCTTATTTACTTTTCCAGTGTGAGCTTAGGATCTGCCATCGGAATCAGCAGCTTAGGCATCGGTGGAGGCAATGTTGGTGTGGTAGGCCCAGCAGCGAAAGATGACGCCTGAGGATTGGCTATTTTGTCATTGGCTGGGTTCAGCACTGGTAACAGTGATACAATGGCAGAAGGGCATCACAGGGCCAGTGATGAGGTGGGCCCGGCCATGAGAGATGCGACTGTGACAGTGGGTTCAATGCAGGTAGTGGTGAGGTGGTGGGGGATGAGGATCGGTCCAGTGGTGAAAGATGGCACCTGAGGAGTGGACACTTCAACACGGGTTGTGTCTGCTGTTAGACAGCTGTGAGGCAGTGAAGGATGAGGTGTACATGTCATTGATAATGAGCTAGCTAAGGACTGACAGACCCTCTTTTAGCTATATCTTTCCATGTTTTTACTTATTCTTGAAACTATACAAAATGGCACCAGATTGTGGCTGCAGTGAAAAAGCTTTTTACTGTATTTTACTGTTTTTTTTTCCCAATGTAAAACACACATGACAATAAAATCATCCATTCATGTAAGGCCACTTTGGAAGGCCCTTGATCTTCCTGAAAGATTTCCGGGTATTTAATTTGATTTCACTCAGGCGGCCATTTTCTAATCGAAAAATTGAGCCAATGAAGGTGAACTTTGCTCAATTAATTTCACCCCATCAAGCTTGGGCTTGAGTCCTTCACTACAATCAGTGGTAACTGATCCAGCTGCTTCTCATGAGACCGGAATTGAAGTTGTACCATTAATCCGTAAACATTCCCTAGTATAGATTCTCAGTCGAGCCAAGAACTTGTACAAATGTAAGGATTCCAGTTCAGAATGAATTTTGTTCGAGACTGTATCTGCAATCACTGAAACAGCTGGTATCAACCTCCATCAGTTGGATGACCAATTAACCAGATGTCTATTTCGATTAGTTCTGATTTGGATATTGCTAAGCAATTTAACTGTTCCAAATCAGATGTAAGGGTGCACTCTCCTGGATACTGGCCTACGAATTCTCTTATTCAATTTAGATTTAATAGAAATCCTTTGTTACCTCAAGTTCTACCAATGGCCTGCTGGCCTGGATCATGAAGAAACTTTTAACCATCTGGCCAAGGCTTGGCTTTGTTTTGGGGTTTTGCTGTGGGCTGACCTACAGTCCCTCTGTTCAGATGTCCTGAATGAGGCAATGCAATTCCCTTCACTCAAGTGGTGTTCCCCAAGTTCAGTTGGACCGGAATATCCTGCAACTTGTGTGCTCCACTTGCCGCATTTTCCAATGATAAAGCCAGTTGTGGTGCCTGTTTCAAGTGCAGTTGGGCTTCAGCTAGTAGGCACTTTGCATGGTTACATCATCAATCCCACATACCAAACGATTTCTCAGCATCTCATTAAGGATTAAACCATGCTTCTGCCAGTCGTCTTAACCTAGTCAAAAATCCAGATATGGACTCACTTGGTTCTCAAATTGCTGAATGCAACCGAAAGCGTCTCAGAATTACAGGAGTCTTGCGATTGTAACATTCTTTAGCTAAATCTGTCAAAGTTTGGAAGGTTTTAGTAGCTGGTGCCTCAGGGAAATTTAGGCTCTTAATAAATGAAAAACTTGTGGGTCTGCAAACTGTTAGGAGACTTACTTTTCTTCTGCCCCAATGTCATTTGCTCAGAAAAAAATTACGTATCCTTTCCACATACTGGGCCCAGTCTTAGATGGCAGGAACAAATGAGTCAAGCTTCCCAAATAACAGCATGAAGCCTGAAATATTTACCCTAACTCAAAGATAACTGTTGTGAGCAGGTTTCTTCAGGACCA
The DNA here is from genome assembly GCF_037043375.1 of Chiloscyllium plagiosum. Classification (NCBI taxonomy): domain Eukaryota; kingdom Metazoa; phylum Chordata; class Chondrichthyes; order Orectolobiformes; family Hemiscylliidae; genus Chiloscyllium; species Chiloscyllium plagiosum. The sequence continues at coordinate 31,271,114 of NW_028270171.1, forward strand.
TGTTTTACTCTCGACACCACTGAAAGAACTCCACGTAGGCCATTATCCCATCACTAAGTGACCCTTTATTGATATGTAGAAAGTCCTTGACACTGGTCCAGCTCCATCAGAGCCAGTTTTCAGATTGTCAGAACGTTTGACACTTCTCTTTATATCCGTCAACCAGAGCTCCTTGTTTGGACCAGATTAACAGTCCCAAATAGGGAACACATATTCCAGCTGGCTGACCTTGTTACAATCACGACATTCTGGCAGTATATTCCAGACACTGATATCTCTGTGTGGAAAAAAGCTTTCTCCTACCTGCACTTTTGTTTTTTTTATTGGAAAACTCTTCAAACTGAGTCCTCTGGTTCTCAATCCATTTATGACCAGGATCAGTTTCTTTCTATTCACTATGTCGAGACTCCTTATAGTTTTGAAAACTTCTATCAAATCTTCTCTTAGCCATCTTCTCTCAAAGAAAACAGTCCAAGTTCTCTAATTTTACCTCATCACTGAAATGTCTCATCCACAGAAGCTTTCAAAGGTTCACTCCTGAATCTGTTTCGAATACCAATGCACTGCAAATCCTAACCATTCATGATGGAAATAAAACATCATGTTGATTGTGCCAATCATCTTCACGAGTTCAAATCTCTAGCAAATATGTGCTGAGCTGTTTTCTAAGAAAATCCTAGCTTTTCCAATCTAACTGTTTAAGTAATCAATCGTACTGGTTGTACTGTCAATAACCTCTGCAAACTCCAAAGCCTCAGCTGTTTCCCTGCCCAGATTTTGTAACAATACACCAACTTGCGCCATTTATTTTATCAAAGGAACTGGCATAATTTCCTGGCTTTTACACTCTGTGCCTCAATTTATAAAGTTCTACTTGGTAAAACCATCTTGTTAACCTGGAGAAAGTGAGGACTGCAGGTGCTGGAGATCAGAGTCGAGAGTGTGGTACTGGAAAAGCACAGCAGGTCAGGCAGCATCTGAGGAGTAGGAGAATCGACGTTTCAGGCAAAGGCCCTTCATCAGTCTTGTTAACCTGTCCTGTTACTTTCTAAGATTTATGCACCAAAAAAGTCTCTGTGCTGTTGCACCTTCAAAATTCTCCCTTCCAAAATATATTAGCCATGGATCCATTCATTCAACAGTCTGATGCTCTCTCAAGGTCTATTATTCATCTTCCTCATTGTTTAATACACTAAGTTTTGCAAATTTTGAATTTTGATAACCGTCCCCCAGCCTGCATTGGAGTTTAATGCATATCTATTATTCTACATTTACCCCTAATGCACCTAACCTACACATCCCTGAACACTATAGGTAATTTCCCATGGCCAATTCACCTGACCTGCACATCTTTGGTTTGTGGGAGGAAACCAGAGCACCCGGAGGAAACCCACGCAGACACGGGGAGAATGTGCAAACTCCACACAGCCCTGAGGCTAGAATCGAACCTGGCTCCCTGGCGCTGTGAGGCAGCAGTGCTAACCGCTGAGCCACCGTGCTGCCATTCATTGCAATGGTTGCAACATTCAATATTCACTCTTTTATGAACAATTCAGAGTTAGATCTTTTTTTCTTTTAAAAAATACCTTTTATCTTTTTCAGTGTATGTTGCATTCATTTCTCATCTCAAATTAATTTCTCGGAGAATGTCATTCACATGGGAAGACATTAATTGTAAATTATCCCTGTTGCAACCAACTGAAGATGTGGCTCACTAAAAACGTGGAACCAGTTCATCCCTCCATCCTGGCACCTGAACAGTTTGGGGTATTTTGTCTGGAACAGCAACAAATTGGGAACCTTGCTGGGCAATTGGTCATAAGAACAACATACAAACTCATTAAGAAAATTCTCCAGTACATATTTCAGAAACTCTTGCCCCTCTCTCGACTGTACAGTTACCGTTGTATTCAACACTGGAGTAAAGTCTCCCATTATCACTACTTTGTAGTTCTCATATATCTCAGTAATTGTATTTCAAATATGCTCCTTCATTATCAGATAGCCTTTAAAATACATCAAGTTGTGTAATGTTTTCTCTGTTGTTTCTTAGCTTCAGCCAAATAGGTTCTGTCACTGACTCAAGAGTATTCTCTCTTTAGCACGGAATACTATTTGCAACCCTTCACGGAAGCAAACCAGAGAATCTGTCTCAGCCTCAACCTTAAGACTCAAACCTATCCCAGGTCAAGCACTGGTCTACTCCTCCACTAAGATCAATGGAGAACTCCTCCCACAGGTGGAAAACTTCCTCTGCCTAGGAAACTATTCTAAGTTAAGTTTGACATTGATGTAAAGTTTCAACATTGCATCTAATCTGTGGGTTCCACCTTTGGATATCTAAGGATAGAGTTTTCAATGACCATGACATCCGTGCTGATACCAAGGTCCTTGTGTATGAGGCAGTCATCCTTCTGACACTTCTATATCACTCCAAGTCTTGGACTACACATGGACGCCACCTCAAGGCCACTAAGAACCAATTAGCGTCATTTGAGACAGATTCTCCACATCAGCAGGGAGGACAGGAGTATTAACATCAGCGTCTTTGAAAGAGTCAATAGCACCAGCATTGAAGCCATGGTCATCCAAAACTAACTCCGCTGGGCTGGTCACGTGCTTAAGATGCCTGAGTTCTGTCTGCCAAAACAAGCTATCTTTGCCCTGCACACAACAGGCACGCAAATCAGGGGAGGACAAAGGAATCATTTTAAAGACGCCTGGAAAGCTTCCCTCAGGAAATCAACACGCTTGTTCAGAAGAAACTAATGTGGAGGATTTGGAGGACACAATTCTCTCAAAACACCAATTGGCAAGAGGAAGTATGGAAAAGGAACTGGAGAAAGGAATGCCAACAATCCACCTCCCAGAAACACCTGTCAAATGTGTGCCATAGGACCAGACTCACAAGGACCCACAGAACCCATGAGCAGTCACACAGAATATCCCGGGGGAACAATCATACTCGTTAGCGAGTGATTGCTGAAGACTAGTGTCAACATAAATTATCACATGCATTCTTTTCTGAAGCTAAACGAGATGTCTTTTGCTCCTTGTTCGATTGTTTAACCATTTGAAAAGCTGCATTGTGATATGGAGCCAAAGTCAATTCTTTGCACTGCAAGTCCACACTGGTCTAGATGAATTGCTAACCTGACACCCAGTCCACCTCTCTTTTTCAATTCCTGTCCCCCAGCATTAATACTAATGGGGCAATAGTCTGTGGGTTCCTGTATTTTATGCATTTTCCTAAGCTTTCTTATATTTTCCAATGTCTTACCACTGTATGAAATTGTTGCAGTAGGACCAAGGTTCCCTCTCCCTCCTTCTGACAGATCATTAACAGTTAGCATAGCTTTACCATGGGTTTGCCAGAGAATCGATCAGTGGGTGCCTCAACATCTCTGATGTGAGAGGCAGTCATAAGTTGCAGGTTGTAAGGAGCAGGAAACAGAATAGTAATTTATTGACACATGCATTTTCACAAAAATACAATGATAAGTTTTATAAGTTGACATATCACAGCACCCAATTTAATCCCATAAGTCCCAGATAAGTAAAAAAAAAGTAAAAATTCATCACATGGTTCCATGGTTTCGGGTCTGCTGGACAACTGGGCCAAACCTGCCACTGCTGAAACCTCTCTGACACCCCGAGGCAAGACCTCCACCCCAGGCCACTGGAAGACAAAGAAGCCTCCTCTGAAGCAAGGATAAGTTCTCCAGGCCAGGATGAGACCTTTGTGCTGGAGTAGACCTTAACGCCCAGCTGCAGGAATACCCTGAAGCTGCCAAAGAAAACTTCCACGCTGGGGCAAGGTCACCACATCAGGCCGATACCAACCCTCCTGGACAAGACCACCACACAGGGAGACCATCCTGCCAGATGCTAGGCCTATACTACCATTCCGGGTTGCTGGAAGCCTCCAAGTTGCTGGGCCTGGGTCAGGAGAAGATATCTGTTGTCAAAGACGTTAAAAGGTAAGGAACCATAACAAATGGAATTCTTTTGTTTAAAAATAGCACAGGAAAAGGAAGTAAAGTAGAGAAGACGAGCTCCAGGTTCCTGCACTGAGGAGCCCTTATACTGCACTGCTATTCTACCATTATCTTGGAATTTGGAAGCAATAAACGGCATAGACACCCAACATCAGTAACCCAGTAATCATTTATTTCTTATTTACAAATAGCTAACATGATAAAAAGTTTGTACACACAGACCAATGATTGAAGAAAAGTCAAGGAAGACAAAGAATAAAACTCAATTATCTGGAAATTCAAACTGGGAGAAGGCATGTGGATGATATTGAATCTGCTGAATCCTACAGGACTTGCACTGCATACCAACGCAACAAGTGACTTGTTGCTAGAACCACTTTCAGCTGGGAATGAGGGGTTTTGGAATAATATGGCATTTCCAGGAATCAGTGAAATGCTGTGACAGTTGTCACAAAATTCATTTTGTAATTTTTCTACCTAATTACACAGTAATTTTGCATTTAGATCGGCACATTTTCCCAGTTGTTGAGGTCTTTGCTAATGGTCAGCAGCCCTTACTGGCAAACAAGGCTGCAAGAGGCTCAGGAGATGGACATTTTTGGGACTTGGGTAGACGGATATTCTTTGCATTCCATAAGATGCATACGTCGCCTTCTTATGGTTTCTCCTTAGTTGTGGCCTCATTGTACCCTGCAGTTCAGACAATATTCTGCAGCCTGGGTGGGCAATAAATGAGCCTTTTGTTCTTTAATTGTCTGTCAGTGGCAGCATCTCTGCACCTTCTCCCCCCCCCCCCCCCCCCAGCTGTAGGTTCATGTAAATACACTGGACCATCTGGTAAAACCTGCTTATTGGATCAATCTTTCAGGACACAGGAGATAGCTATTTCCAGACACACTCCTTCAGAAAGCACTAATAATTGCTTCATTAGGAAATCAACCTTCCCATGCTAAAGCAACCAAACTAAAAGAGAGCGCAACCCTGATTGTTAAAAGCACACGGGCATCCAGAAATGGTAAATAAATATAGTTATGGCAGCTTTTAACTGCCTTAGAGTATTTCATTACATTAAAATGCGCTACATTGTCAATTTGATCCCTTGCAACATCTGGTAGTTGTGGCTAGCATCTGTTTGAATTGATCCAGTTTTGAGCACTGCAGATGGTCTATATTATTGGAACATGTAGGACATTGGGGAACTGCATTCATCATCATTTCTACATGCTGAGATCTGTCACCAAGAATGACAAAGTGACACGGGTGTGCCCTTTGCTGTCTTCTAGGCTCAGTATATTTACTGCTCTCCTGGTAAAGAACATCGAGCGGTCTACAGGACAGGCTGGAGGATTTTAGTCCAAGAGGCACTGCCTCATGTTTGGTTTATTCATTCAAACATTTGTTATTGAGCTGTATCAAAGCCCAAACTCTGGCCTTCACAAAAATAAGGACTAGAATCAAGGGAGTGATGAGACACTTAAAATACCTTTTCTAAAGGGTGGACTCCCTTAGCAGGAAAGGAAAGGCTACAGCACAGGTCAACTCACCAAATGAAATCAGGATAGCAAAGACCCCCAAGCATGTTAATGAGCATTATGGAAGAGCTGAGTGCTAGTTTTGGTGTGGACAGAGGGAATAGGGCATGGAATGTGAGGGGTTCAGGGGAATATTTACAGGATTATAATGAATTATTGTTTCATTGTGGTTTGAGTGCAAGGCAGGACTTTGCCAGGACTGATTTAGATTGGGGGATCACAATGTCAACAGGCACCTGTAGAGTCACATGCTCATGGAGATTTGGCGTTGAGTGTTTTCATTGGAGGAGAGGAGTTATTAACCATCAATATCCCAGCTAAAGAGATGATGCTTCACCAGCATGTCCTGGACTCCATCTTTTAGAGGCTTCTTCTCTTTGTCCTAAGCAGAAAAAAAAAGCTGTTGTGGTCAGATGGTATTGCTCAATTAAACAGAGCTTCCTCTTATTCAGTGTTCACGGTCTCTTCCCCAGTCTTACTGCAACTAAGAAGAAACATAGAGATCATCCTTCCCTAGCCACAGCCACACAGAACTTTATAAGACTATTACTCCCACATACACATTCCACAAGATACAAACTCTGCCCCACACACACCTCTCCCATCTGAGGTATCACTATCCTATTGAACTTCTCTATATACAGAAACCTCACTTAGGCCAACCCCATCAGCACCTTACACACATCCCAACTTCCCTCGCATACAGACCATATCACACCATAAACATTGCACCCTTCGTAATTTCACTCCCTCCACCAGTGAATGTACATGCAAACAGAAACAGAAACATCACTATTACCAGATCCTTCCCCATCCTCCACTTCCATAAACACAGACAGAACCACTTGACTGTAAATGGCACACACCCTCAACACACTGAACAGGCTCCAAACTGTGCTTACGCACATCGAGCAGAGGTCAAACATCAGGCATACACTCCAGTGAAGTGGGCACTGAACTTCCTGTCAGGCTTCAATGTCCAGTGGAGTGGACACTGGATCACTGTCAGCTTGTAATTTCCATTGGGTCCCTATAAAGGTATATTGTCAAGAAAATAGAGCCTGGGTACCCACAGAGATAAAATGTCTAATGAACTGTATGCCAGCTTACTGTGGTGATGTAAGGTCCAGTGGAATGGACACCAATTTACTGTAGCGAGGTAGGAACGGGAGTAGGCCGTTCAGCCCATCAAGACAACTGTGTCAGTGCCTTTTACATAGCCTATCTCCTTAACCCTTTATACCATTGATAATACAAATTTGTCAACCTCTACTTTAAATATACTCAAAGACAGAGCTTCCACAGGCCCCTGCGATAGTAATTTTCAAATTTTAATGAGAAAATCTCTCGCTGTTTGAAACTGTGAAGAATACAAGCCCAATTTTTCTTCATTGGGCAGCCCCACCATTCTGTGAACAGGTCAAGTGAACCTTTGTTACACTCCCTCTATGGCAATAGGAAAGATGGCAGGGATAACCTGGCCCATGATTACCTACCTGTCCTTCCTCCCTTGCTGCCCCTTCTTCAACCTCTCCTGCTCACACCTCTAGGGACTGAGACCTGAACACCACTCTTCCGGTCTTCTGGCTGCTCTTAACAGGGCCAAGCACAGCCTATAAACTGCCTGCCCATCAACCAGAGCTCCTGTTGTTGCAACTACGGTGAGATTTTCATAAAACTCCCTGTCCTCCCCATTCCAGTGTTAATATAAACTCCAGTCCATTGTTTTTATAACCCCTGCCCAGTAATTTTATGCCACCCCACAGTTCAGTAATATCATAACACCCTACCAGTCCAGTGATCCTCTTTTTATTAACACCTCGAGAGCCCAGTGTTTTATAAAATAACCCCCACCCAAGTTGTGTTTTTTTTAAATACCCTCTGTCCAATAATCTTATTAAGCCCTCCCAGCCCAGTAATCTATAAACTACTCACCAACCAATTCGGTGATTTTATAAACTCCACCAACCAAGTCTAATTTGTTTTGATATAAACTCTCCCCAACCCCCAGCTTAGAGATTTTTACAACACCCCCCCCCCCCCCCCCAGTGTAGTGATTTCACAGTCACAAACTGAGGATGACAAGGACAATAGCAGCAATTGCACAGTCCTTCCCGTTTATTCCCCTTCCTCCCACTTTCACACAGCATGAGCAGCTGACCAGCACCAAGCTGTTTGTCTGCACTCCACCACTGGCAATCTAAGGCCAAACAGCAGTGCCTGGCCTCCCCTCCCCTCACTATTGGACCTTGCATTGCTTTGCCTGTGTGGTAGCCGGTGTGCAATGGTTTCCTCACATTAAAAGAACTGTATAGGAACCTTCCACATCCTCAGGATGAAGTTTGGGACCCTTATGAACTGTCCCATCAGTGACAGACTGGAACGCCACACCGCCATCATTGCCCGGAACTCAGGCGCTATGTTATTGACATTGCTGCCGTGAGTGAAATCCGGTGGGGGGGGGGGGGGCAGGGGAAGGACAGCTCAGAGAGCAAGGTGGGGGCTATACCTTTCTCTGGAAAGGCAAGGCTGAAGGAGAGCACTGCATCCATTGTGTTGGCTTTGCTGTCAAAAATGAACTGATGAATCAACTTAAAGACTCCCTTTGCAGAACAAGCGAGTACCTCATGACAGTCCTAATCCCCCTTGCTGGGAACCAGTATGTCATGCGATTCTGCATATGCATCAATGCTTGATGCAGAAGATGAGGACAAGAAGGAATTCTAATCCAGCTTTGACGAATCTCTCTCACTGGCCCCTGCTGCAGACAAACTAATCTTCCTCAGCGAAAGTGCAGACCCTTGGGGCGATGTAATCGGGTAAGAGAGAGGAGGGAAGCAAAACTCCAATGGCACCCTTCTCCTGACCAAATGCTGTGAACACAATCTCCTCATTACTACCAGACTGTCCCACCAAAGTGACAAATACAAGACAATGTGGCAACACCCGAGATCCAGTCACTGGCATCTCCTTGACTACGTCATCATCAGAGTAAGGGATCGGAGAGGCATTATCGCTGGACTGTTAATCCAGAGACCCAGGTAATGCTCTGGGGACCCAGGTTCAAATCCCGCCATGGCAGATGGTGGAATTTGAATTCAATGAATATCTGAAATTAAGAGGCTAACAATGACCATGAATCCATTGTTGATTGTTGGAAAAACTTCGTGAGAAAGTGAGGACTGCAGATGCTGGAGATCAGAGCTGAAAATGTGTTGCTGGAAAAGCGCAGCAGGTCAGGCAGCATCCAAGGAGCAGGAGAATCGACGTTTCGGGCATAAGCCTGATTCCTGGAAAAACTTGTCTGGGTCACTAATGCCCTTCAGGGAAGGAAACTGCCATTCTAACCTGGTCTGGCCTACATGTGACTGCAGACCCACAGCCATATGGTTGACTCTCAACTGCACTCTGGACAATTACGGATGGACAATAAATGCTGGCCCAGCCAGTGATGCCCTCATCCTGTGAATTAATTAAAAAAAAGTTCAAAATATCCACGCCATGGCAGGAGATTTGACTGCTGTATGGACCATTGCCTGATCAGAGCCAGGATCAACATAAATATAGCCTCTCCACAGCAGAGACAACAGAAGCAATGCCGCAAAAAGTTCAAAGACCGGGAAAAAATAGTGTCATACAACCAACTCCTCTCCACACAACTCGTGACCCTCAGTGACACTGAGTTGCGGGATTCCAACAGTCTCTGGTCTATCCCTAAGACTGCCATGGCCAATGCCTGCAAAACTCCAGTCGGTCACTCAACCAGGAAACACCAAAACTGGTTTGATGAGAATGATCATGAGATCCAAGAACTATTAAACCGTGTAATTTCTGCGTGTAAAACAGTAACTGCACTAGGAACAGAAATGAAAGACCTACGGGTGACTGATGGCAGAGGTCCAAATCCATATCCCTGATATAATGAACAGGTAGTGGATGGAGAAAGCACTGGAGGCCCGAGTGGCCGAGAACAATGACATGCAGGGTTTCTTCTGGGCTGTCAACGCCAGCTATGGACTAAACCCTCAAGGCCCCACCCACTGCTGGTCAAGGACAGAGTGACTCTTATCAAAGATAAAGAAGCCATCAAAAACCCAAAAAAAGCCATCAAAAGTGAGGGGAGTACTTTAGAGACCTCCTCAACTAGGACTCTGTTGTTGATCCAAGCGCCCTTGAATGCATCCCACAGCATACTACACACCATGAGCTCAGCAACACCCCAGGCTTACACAAAGTGGAGAAGGCCATCTGCCAGCTTAAGAACAACAAGGCTGCTGGAGCAGACCGTATCACTGCCATGGCATTGAAGCAAGGGGCAAAGAGCTCCTGCTGCAGCTCCACGCCTTTGTCTGCCTTATCTGGAAGGAGAAGAGTATCCTGGCAGAGCTCCAAGACAACAGAGTCATGAGTATTTTCAAAAAAGGGAACAGGTCTCACTGTGGTAATTACAGGGGAATCCCCTCGCTGTTAACCGTTGGAAAAGTCATCGTGAGGGTCCTACTCAACCGTCTCGTCCCTGTGGCTGAGGAACTTCTCCTCCGAACCATAGTGTGGCTGCCTGCCACAAAGGGGCACAACGGACATGATTTTCACCACACGATAGTTACAGGTGAAATACAGAGAAAAGAACCTGTACATGGCCGCCTTTGACATCATTAGTGGGGAAGAATAGAGCGTCCTTGGATCCATCACTGGCCCATTGCTCATTCGGAATAGTGCCAGGCAGGGCTGTGTCATTGCCCCAACACTGTTCTCGATCTACCTCGCTACAATGCTTCCCCTCATTGCTGACAAGCTCCCTGCTGGAGTGGAGCTAACTTACACAAACTGCGGGAAATTATTAAATCTCCGTCGCCTTCAAACAAAACCAAAATCACCCCAACCAATGTCATCGAGCTGCAGGATGCAGATGATTCTAGGAGGTGTGCAACCACTGAGGACATACTCCAGACCAGTGTCAGCATCTTTACAGAGGCATGTGAGGGTATGGGTCTCCCTCTGAATATCCACAAGACCAAGGTCCTCCATCAACCCATTTATCCCTACTCTCTGTTTTCTGTTGAACAGCCCAATTATTAAATCCATACCAGTAGACTATCTCCGATCCCATATACTTTAATTTTGCTTCCCAACTTGTTATCAAAAGCTTTCAGAAAGTTTAAATATACTTCATCCATCAACTTTCGTTTGTTGATTTTGTTAGTAACATTTTCAAAAAAATTTCAAGTTTCTCAAATATGATTCTCCCCTTGCAAAATCCATGCTGACTATCCCAGATTATTTTTATCCAACTGTCCATTTATCATGTCCTTATTGAAAGATTCTTGCATTTTCTGTATTACTGATATGAGGCTGACAAATCTGAAATTCCCTGTTTTTTCCCCTTGCTCCTTGATCTTGAGGGCATTAGCAATGAGGAAAAGTTCAAAAGACGGAAGTTGAGAGGACACTTGAGAGGTCTACGCAATTATGAGAGGCACAGATCGGGTAGATAGTCAGAGACTTTTACCCAGGGTTGAAGTTTCAATTACAAGGGGGCAAAGGTTCAAGGTGAGAGGAGGAAGGTTTCAGGGAATGTGCGAGGGACGTTTTTCACGCAAAGAGTAGTAGGAGCCTGGAATGCCACAGTCAGAAGACGTGGTGGAAACAGGCACATGGGTGACATTTAACAGGCATCTGGATGGTTACATGAATAGGGAGGGAATAAAGGGATACAGACCAAATAAAGGCAGAAAGCTTGTTTTTTACTTTAGTTCGGGCATGATGATTGGCACAGGCTTGGAGGGCCGAAGGGCCTGTTCCTGTGCAGTACTTCTCTTTTGCTTTTTGTAAAACAATGGGTGACATTTACAAGCATCCAAGCTTCAGAAACCATTCCAGAATCTATGGTATTTTGGAAAATTATTACCAATGCATGCCTGTAGCCATCTCTTTCAACATTCCGGTATGTAGACCATCAAGTCCCAGGAACATTTGACCATCTAGCTCCACTAATTTCACCAGTAGTGGAATGCATTCAGGTAAAGTGCCCTTAAGTTTTGTATCTTTGGTATTATTCTGTATTTGAGACATACCTGGTGCCTTCCCTTTGTTTCTTACCTCACTTGTAGCTTTTTGTACTCCCGCTACCAGCTTAACTGCCTTCCAATTTGGGTTACCCCACAAATTCCTATCCCCTTGACAAGCAAGTTTAAGCAAACCAAAATAGCACTAGCAAATCCTTCTGTGAGGATATTAATCCCAGCCTAATAAAATGTAATCTGTCCAATTTATACAGAGATCCATCTGCTCCAGAACTGGTCCCAGTGCCTCAGAATTCGGATGGCTTCCATCCAACACCAGCTCTCTAGCCAATTAATCAATCCTCCTGCTCTTATGATCATTAGCACATGGTGCTGGGCGTAATCCCATGATAACCGTTTGAGGTCCTGCTTTTTAATTTCCTTCCATATCTCCCTGAATGCCTCTTTCAGGAACTCATCCCTCATTGTAATGTCTAGTGAAGTGGATATTGGCTCAATGTAAGGTGTAATATCCAGTGGAGTGGACACTTGCATATTGTAGAGATGTAATGTCAAGTGGAGTGGATGGAGTATCTTTAGGGGTGTAATGCCTAGTGGAATGGGGACTGGCTCATTGTCTGGGTGCAACCTCCATGGGATTGAAACATGGCACCTTCAACATGGTTCGTTCTTTACCTCTTTCCTAATGGGCAGTTCCCAATCCTGAGAAAGGCTGAATGCAAACCTGGATAAAATCCTGTAACACAGAATGAGAAAATTCATTTACCATCGATATTATACTGTAGAACAAGAGATATGCTGTTTGTGACGTGAGTGAGTGCTAAAACGTTGAAGAGAATATAATCACAGTGAAAGTGTAATTCTCTTCATTAATCAAGTTCTCTAATCTCAGGGCACGCTCACTAAACTGCCTCACAGCGTCAGAGACCCGGGTTCAATTCCCGCCTCAGGCAACTGACTGTGTGGAGTTTGCATGTTCTCCCCGTGTCTGCGTGGGTTTCCTCCGGGTGCTCCGGTTTCCTCCCACAGTCACAAAGATGTGCAGGGTCATGTGAATTGGCCATGCTAAATTGCCCGTAGTGTTAGGTAAGGGGTAAATGTAGGGGTATGGGTGGGTTTCGCTTCGGCGGGTCGGTGTGGACTTGTTGGGCCGAAGGGCCTGTTTCCACACTGTAATCTAATCTAATCTAATCTAATCAAATCTAATCTAAACATTTTCCAGATATGTTCCAACACCAATGTCACAGATACTCATCATATGGGCCCACTGATAAGCTCTGTAGTAAAGTCAGCAACAGATAGAGGGGAACTTTCTTTACTTGCTCACAGATGTTGGTATGGCTAGGTCAGCATTTATTACCCAACCTTAAATGCCCAGAGGGTAGATAAACAGTCAACCACATTGCTGTGGGTCTAGAGTCATGTATAGTTCAGACTGGGTAAGGTCAGTAGATTTTCTTCCTGAAAAAAAAAGATTGTGTTTTTACGACAATTGGATAGCCACAATATTTATTTTATTCCAGATTTTTGTTGGATTCAAATTCAACTATTTGCCATAATGTGATACAAGCCACATTCCCAGACCATTAGCCTGGGCTTCTGGATTATGTCAAGAGTCATTTTCACTACACCACAGCTTCTCCATTTGACTGGTACAGGTGACGAGTATCAAGCATAATCCCCTCCTGGATGAGGTGGGGAGAATGGCAGAAGGCATCTTTTGTGAAGTGGAATGGGGGTACATCGATGGTGGGTGTCATTGCAAACTTTCAGGAACAAGACATTAGCATGGACTCCCAGAGGAGCAACAATAAGACAAAAGAAACTGACTTCAGTTGAAAGAAGTGATTAGCAATACAGGAACTATTCCTGCACAGCAACATCATTCAGACCAGTTTCTCACCTCAATTCACACTTGATTTGGACCCAGCCAGGACTACGGAGGAACGACCACGGCTGATACCATTTCTCCACTGTCTGTATACTTGAACAGAGAACCTCCAGCCATAGTGGCAGAACCTGCTCACTGTAAGGAGCATCGAAGAATAGTATTCATGACAAGCACAATGCAATCCAAAATAATGATAACACACATTACTAACGTCACAAACGTAAGAGCAATGAATAAAAGGAATACAATGAGCACTTTGGGCAGAGAGGGTGGCAGTGAGAAGTGACTGAGGAGGGTTCTGGGAGAAGCCGGTTTGCTCACCATGACTCAAAAAGGAATTGTGGAAGAATCTTCAGACAAGGTCCTGATTACATTATGAGTTCAAAAATGATTTGCTGCACAGTAGGGCTCCTGACTGGTGAATATTAATCAGGTGACTTTCTTTCCTCACATTCAATTCAGAGCCTTACAGTTTTAGAATAGTTGAAATTTGACTGTAGTGCAGGGTAGAGTACATGACTGTTTTATGGTGGATAATGTATTTAGAAAGCCTCTTAGTTGGTAAGCAATAACTGTATATTTAAGTAACTAGATAAGATCTATTCATTTACTTATTTAATTTCTAACTGAGTAGTTACTAGAGGGTTAGAAATGGCAATTCATTCGCTTCTCCTGCAAGATGTGGGAGATCAAGGACCTCTCGAATGGCCATGTGGATTGGTTGGATCAGCACTGCTGATGCCCTAACCCCAATCTTTCCGAGTTCCCTGAATTCAGGAGTTGTACCTCTGGATTAGGAACCAGCTGTGCCTCTGGACTGCTCACGTCACTCTGCTCTTTCAGGAAGGTAAGAGAGGGAAACCAGGAAATTACAAACGAGCTCGCCTAACATCTGTGATGGGGAAATTGTTAGACACTATATTCAAGGATAGGGTAACTGAACACCTTGAAAGATTTCAGTCAGTCAGGGAGATTCAGCATGGATTCATGAAGGGTCATGTTTGACAAACCTCAGTTGTTTGAAGAGGTGGCAAAGGTAAGTCCAAGGATGTGGCTTATGTGGACTTCCAGAAGGCTTTTGATTATGTCCCATACAAAAGACTGGTGGAAGAGCTAGGTGGAAGCCCATGGAATTGAAGGCAAATTACTGACATGGATCGGAAATTTGTTGAGTGGCATAAAACAGGGATTTGGAAGAATGGGTAAGTAGTTAAATTGGCAGGATGTGACTGGTGTGATCCCACAGGGATCTGTGTTGGAGCCTCAATTATTCACAATATTCATTAATGACTTAGATAGGTGGTATAACAAGTTAACAATTGAAATTTGCTGACAATTCAAAATTAGGCAGGATTGTACACAGTGTTGACAGCAGCATAAAATTACAACATGACATTGACAGATTAGTGAATGAGCAAAGTAGTGGCAGATGGATTTTAATATAAGCATATGGGAGATTATTGAGTTTAGACCGAGAAAGAATAGATCAGAGTATTTTTTAGAAGGCATAAAAATAAATACAATGAATATCTAACGAGATTTCGGAAGCAAGTGCATAGCTTTTTAATCTCCGACAAGCAAGTGCAGAAAATAGTCAAGGAGGCTAATCCAAATGCTGGCCTTTGTATCTAAAGGGCTAGAATATGGGGATCCAGATGTTATGCTGCAGTTATACAAAACCCAGGTTAGACTCTACTGAGAGTACTGAAAGTAACGCTGGGCACCAGACATTAAGAAGGATGTTTTGACCCTGGAGGGAATTCAATATAGGTTTATGAGGATGACACCTATACTTTAGAGGTTAAGTTACAAGGGAGGGATTAGACAAATTAGGACTTTCCTCTCGAGAACAGAAGAGTAAGTGGTGATCTAATCAAGGTCTTTGGGATACTAAGAGGGAACATCAGTGTAAATAAGGATAAACTAATTCCACTGATTGAGATTCTAGAACTAGGGCATAGTCGAAGAATTAGCACCAGGCCATTCAAGGGAGATGTAAGAAAACACTTCTATATGCTAAAGAGTAGTGTATATTTGGAACTCTCTTCTTTAAATGATGGTCAATGCTAATTCAATTGTTAAATTTAAATCTGAGATAGACAATTTTATTAAGCAAGGGTATTAAGGGATATGGGTCCAAGGCAGACATATGGGGTTAGGCACAGACCAGCTACTGAATGGCAGAGCAGGCTCAATGGGCTGAATGGTGTACTCCAATTCCTGTCATCCTCTAAGAAAGTCAGGGCGCTGCACACAGAATAGTACTCTGGACATCAGGTGATGAAGGAGCGTCGCTCCGAAAGCTAGTGTGCTTCCAATTAAACCTGTTGGACTACAACCTGGTGTTGTGTGATTTTTAACTTTGGACACAGGAAGGCAGGGATGATGGAAACTGAGTTCCACAGATTGGAGCATTAACCCAAGAGTAACTTTAGATAACAGACGAAAGACATGAAAGACAAGCCATCTCCAAATAAAGCTCTCTTGTACATTTGTTAAAAAGCTACAAAACAATATCATTCATTGAAGGGGCAGGGTACTGGAATTACTGTCACTGCAGTTATCGGAACAGATGCAAACTGACCATAAGATGTAAGAGCAAAAGTAAGCCATTCACAACCCATCTGTACTGCTATTTAACAAAATCATGCCTGATGTGATAATGCACTTTCTCCCCATGATTCTCAATTCCCTTGCAGATTAGAAATCCGTCCATCTCAGCCTTGAATATACTTAGTGACTCAGCCTTTACAGTGAATAATTCCAGATTCACCATTATCTAAGAGAAGAAATTCTTCCTCATTTCTGTTTTAAATAAACAACCACTTGTTATGAGATTATGCCTTCTGATCCTGGACTCTTCCATAAGGGGAAACATTATCTATGCACTGACCCTGTCAAGTCCCTTAAGAATCTTGCATGTTTCAGTAAGGTTGCCTCTCATTCTCCTGAGTTCCAACAAGTGTTAGGATAAAACAAAATGAAGGCTGAAGCACTGAGGGAGCACTGCACTCTCAGAGGTGCTGGACACTCAGTTAAAACATTAAAAGGTGGTGTGTGTCTCAATGGTTAGCACTACTGCTTAGCAGTGCCAGGGACCAGGGCTCAATTCCAGCAATGGACTTCTGTATGTGTGGAGTTTGCACAACGTCTGCTCGAGTTTCCTCCCACAGTCCAAACATGCGCAGGTTAGGGTGGATAGCCCATGCTAAATTGCCCATAATGTCCAGGGATGTGTAGGTTAGGTGGATTAGCCATGAGAAATGCAGGGTGACAGGGATAGGGAAGAGAGATGCTCTTCGGAGAGTCGGTGTGGATTTGTCTGTTTCTACACCATAGGGATTTTGTAAAACTGAGGCCCTATTTGCTTGTGCAGGTGTATGTGAAACAGCCTATGTCACTATTGATCCTGGCTACTATCTAATCTTTCATCAATATCAGTAAAATATAGAGTCATTGAAACCCTACAGTGCAGATTTGGTTCTAGTCTCTGTCAACCCTCCAAAGACATTCTACTAGACCCTCATTCCTATCCCTGTTACTCTACATTTACCATGGCTAATCTATCTAACCTGCATATCCCTGGACACTAACAGGCAATTTAACACTGCCAATCCACCTAATCTGCATATTTTTGAATGGTAGAAAGAAATTACAGCTCCTGGCGGAAACCTATGCTGACACAGGGAAAATGTGCAAACCCTACGCAGACAGTCACCCAAGGCTGGAATCGAACCTAGGTCCCTCATGCTGTGAGCAGCAGTGCTAACCAGGTTTCATCACAGTGCCATTTTTGAAATCTTATAGTTTGCAAACTGGCTGTTACTGGTGCGAAGGTAGAAGACAGAGGGTGATGGTGGAGTGTTGTTTTTCAGACTAGAGGTCTGTGACCAGTGGAGTGCCACAAGGATCGGTGCTGGGTCGATTACTTTTCATCATTTATATCAATGACTTTGGATGTGAATGTAGGAGGTATAGCTAGTAGGTTGGCAGATGACACCAAAATTGGAGGGGTAGTGGACAGCAAAGAAGGTTACCTCAGAGTACAACAGGATCTTGATCAGATGGGCTGAAGAATGGCAGAGGGGGTTTAATTTAGATAAATGTGAGGTGCTGCATTTTGGAAAAGCAAATCATAGCAAGACTTATAACTTAATGATAAAATCCTAAGGAGTGTTGCTGAACAAAGAGACCTTGGAGTGCAGGTTCATAGTTCCCTGAAAGTAGAATCATAGGTAGATAGGATAGTGAAGAAGGCGTTTGGTATGCTTTTGTTTTTGGTCAGAGTATTGAGTACAGGAGTTGGGAAGTCATGTTGCAGCTATACAGGACATTGGTTAAGCCACTGTTGGAATATTGCATGTAATTCTGGTCTCCTTCCTATTGGAAGGATGTTGTGAAACTTGAAAGGGTTCAGAAAAGATTTACAAGGATTTTGCCAGGGTTGGAGGATTTGAGCTATAGGCTGATAGGCTGGGGCTGTTTTCCCTGGAGCGTCGGAGGTTAAGGGGTGACCTTATAGAGGTTTATAAAATCATGAGAGGCATGGTTAGGATAAATAGACAAAGTATTTTCCCTGGGTTAGGGGGCTCCAGAACTAGAAAGCATAGGTTTAGGGTGAGTGGGGAAAGATATAAAAGGGACCTAAGTGGCAACTTTTCCACACAGAGGGTGGTGTGTGTACGGAATGAGCTGCCAGAGGAAGTGGAGGAGGCCTGGTACGACTGTAGCATTTAAAAGGCATCTGGATGGGCATATGAATAGGAAGGGTTTAGTGGGAGATGGGCCAAGTGCTGGCAAATGGGACTAGATTAGGTTAGGATATCTGCTCGGCATGGACAAGTTGGACTGAAGAGTCTGTTTCAGTGCTGTACATCTCTGAGACTCAATGACTCTACAGCTGAACGATAATGTACTCTCAGTGATAATGTTCTCTCAATGATGATTACTTACATCTAAATGGCCTCAGACTTTCCTTGATTATAACCTGTGGCCTTAAATGGATGGTGCAATTTTGACATATTGTTACCTCAACATCAGAATATTCAACATTCATCCTGGTTACACAAGGAATCCTCAGATTTAATGGCAATAACTAAATGTACTTATGGGGCATGCCACACTAGTCTGATCTCATTTTTAAAGCCTAACAGCAATTCCATTTTTTGATTAATTTCCTACAACCAGAATTTCCTCATCTCCTTAAGTTTGTTTTCCAATCGAACTGTTCCTTGCAGCCTTTTTATAGGATCTAGTTTATTGATGTTCCTTGTTAATTTACATTCCAAAATACATTTGCCCAACTTTTTTGTTTGAGTCTGAATATCTTATTTAGGTTGGAACTCCAAGCTGATACACCCAACCCTGATCCATGCATTCATCATCATTTGGACACAAAGGCATAGCATTGAAGATAATCACTTACTTTAATCCCACACACACCAGTGACCGAAATTTCACATCCATCTGTGCATGTGCAGCATCGTGACTCATGTTCACTGACTGGACAGCCTGAAAGAAGGGAAACCGAATTTAGTATAAAGACAAGATGTTGGAGATACTCAACAGATCTGGCATCATCTGTGAAGACAGAAAGATAGTATACTACCTTTATGTCATTCAGACCCTTCAGCCTGTTCCACCATTCAATGAGATCATGGCTCATCATAGCTCATATTCCTTAATACCTTTACTTGACATTTAAAATTCATGGGCGGCACAGTGGCTAACACTGCTGCCTCACAGTGCCAGGAACCTGGGTTCGCTTCCAGCTTCGAGCAACTGCCTGCATGAAATGTGCTCATTCTCCCTGTGCGTGCGTGGGTTTCCTCCGGGTGCTCCAGTTTCCTCCCACAGTACAAAGATATGCAGGTTAGGGTGGATTGGCCATGCTAAACTGCCCATAGTGTTCAGGGATGTGTAGGTTAGGTGCATTAGGCAGAGGTAATAACCCAACAAAACCTTTCCCTGCACTTGTAGCCATTGGTACAACTGAATGGCTTGCCAGTTCATTTCCGAGGGGAATTGAGAGTCAACCACATTGCTGTGCATCTGGAATCAAATGTACGCCTGACTGGGGAGAACTGCAGATTTCCTTCACTGAAGAACATTAGTGTATTAGAGAATTAGGAGGGACCCACTGCAATTCAGTTAATAGTTACTCAGGAAAAGTTATACAATTAAAAACTGAACTTAATTCCTGGCTTAAGTATTAATCTAACACAAAACCTGCCATACATACCCTCCCCTATACAACTATATTTGCTCCACATCCATAACACCACAGACTCCGACCTGCTGCCCTCCTGTTCACCTGGAAACCATAATCCACCCGTGGCCACCCCAATGCCCCTTACACTGATTCGATTTGATTTATTGTTGTCACACGTGCCTAAGTACAGTGAAAAGTTTTATTTTGTGAGCAGTGCAGGCATATCATAGCAAACAAGGACGTACAGCAAATAGGGTGCTTAGACAGAGTGAGACATACAAGATTACAGCCTACTGCTGAAATGGCCTGATACCTCATTCCCCAACCCAGCAATTCTTGCCCATCCTTAATTTCCCTGGATAAGGTAGTGATGAGCTGCATTCTTGAAATAGTGCAGAGTATATGGGGTCAGGATGCCCACAATATTGTTAGGAATGAAATTCCAGGATTTTGACCCAGTGAGGTGAATGAACGGCATTATATTCTAAGTCAGGATGGTGCGTGACTGCAGGGAGAACTGGTGGAGTTCCCATGTATCTGCTGCCATTGTTCTTCTGAGTGTGAAACATCGTGGGATTAGAAGGTGCTATCAGAGGAGCTTTGGTGAATGACTGCAGAGCATCTTGTAGATGGCACACAGTGTTACTACTATGAATCAAAGATGGAAGGCATGGATATTGTGGGTAGCAGATGTGATGCCAAATTAATGCTGCTTTGTCCTGGATAGTGTCAAGCTTCTTGAGTGTTATTGGAACTGCACTCATCCAAGCAAACGGTGAGTATTCCGTCACACTTCTGACCTGTGCCTTCTAGATAATGGATAGGCTTTGGGGAGTCAGGAGCTGATACTGGTAATGTCACTTGAGTAGTACTCCAGAACCCCAGGCTAATGTATATGGTACACGGGCCGAAATCACATCATGGCAGATGGTGGGATTTGAACTCATAACAAGTTGCAATAAAATGTTACACTAATGGCAATAATGTAACCACTCTTATCAGATTCCACAAATGAATAAAAAAATGATTCCCAACTTCAGACCTGCTCTTGTTACTTATTTGTTCATTTTCCACCCTGGCTCTAGGATTCTTCCACTGCCCCTAAAGTATTTCTCCACTCAGTCCCAGCCACAGTGCTTAGCTTTCATTCAGTTTGCACATAGATTTGATCCCACTTCAGTACTCATCCTTATCTCCCCTGTCAACCCCTCAACTTAGCACCTTCTCCACTAGCTTTGTTACTCACTTTCAACTCCTTCATTCCCACTGCCCAACTCACTCTTATCCCTGACCTGCATGATGTCCCACCCCACTTAAATAGTCCCCTCTCCTGTGCCATATTGCGCTCCCACTTCATGATTGACTTCCTCCATCCCACATTGCCCTTCACTCTATCGCTTACATTTTCTGTCACACATCTCTTCCCAAGTTCATCATCATATCCTCTGTCCGCCAGTTCCATCACTCTCATACCTCATCTGTTATTCCCCCATAATCCATCACTCAAATCTCCTCTCCCCCGAACCTCCCGAATTCCATCACCCAAATCCCCCAACCCTCTATCATTCACATTCTGCATTTCTTATCTACCATTACTCCTCTAGTGACTCCATTGTTTCCGTCCCCCATCCCGTATTCCTACTACTACTCTATCACTCACTCTGTACAGAAGTTCCTCGGGAGTCAGCACCTTCCCATCTTCATCCAACCTGTAAAAACGAATCAACATTAATTAGTGGAGTTGAGCATCCAATTACATTAAAATGTCACGAATTGTCTAACCCTTGTACAATCAATAGAGCGAGGAGAAGGGTTAAGCCATCTAGCATCAACCCTCTTACACTTTTCAGTAAGATTGAGGATGATTTTCTTGTTGCTTTAATTCCACGTACCTGCCTGATCTCCATAACAAAAATCTCTCTAATGCTTCCCTGAATATATTCAATGACTCAGCCTTCACCACACTCCATGGAAAAAAAATTCCAAAGATTAATGACCCTCCTCACCTCCAACTTAAATAGGAGGCCCCTATTTTAAACATGTGCCCCCTTGTGCCCCATATTCCCCAATGAGTGGAAACATCCCATCAGTATCTATTTGTCAATTGCCCACTGAATGTCAGATATTTCAATAAGGATATAGCTGCATGACTCTGTAATATCCTGATGCCAATGTCCCCATTAAACTCTCAAGATTGTACATCATGGCATTAGACAAAGCATAGGTAAATCACTTCAAATAACTTTGCTTAATATGATTCCGTTTTAACATGTTTGTTTTTTAGGATCTGTTACCTCAAATTATGTGGGTATTTTCAACTCAACGTCACTGATTTCCCTGCACATCTCCTTCCCAGCCTTCCTTCCGCAGTTACCTATACCTGCCATTGTTTCCTATCTTTGACTCCCTCCACAATTGCACACCTTTGCCTTGCAGCATGCCACACCATTAACCCCTGAACTATCCTCCTTGATTTATCTATTTAAGTGCTTCCTCCCCCGACTGTATTTCTGAACTCATATGGAAGGGCTTTATCTCATGGCAGAAGTTGGTTGAAGCATGAACTCTGCAGCATCCCACACCACCTAACTCCCTGCACTTACTAACCTCTGCCATAAATGGAGTGTGATCAATCTAAAAAGACAGATATTATTTAAACAGATTTTTAAAAATCATGTGCCGGATAGGAGGTACATTATGTTGCATTTCTTTTGTTCTACAAGACGCGCAGTTAAATGCAGCCACATGAGGATACCTACAGTAGAGATACAGATCACATGATTATGGCAAGCCAACCATTAACTGAGGGTACACTGATTCATCTATTTATATAGCACAGATTTGGTCCTTCAGCCGATCGAGTCTGCACCGACATAACTAATCGCAATTTCCCTGCACTTGTCCCATATCCTTGAATGTCATGATAGTTGAAGTGCTCATCCAAATATTTTTAAAGTTTGTAGGGTTTCCAGCCTCCACTACTTTCCGAGGCAGTGTATTGCAGATTCACACCACCCACTGAGTGAATAAGTTTTGTTTTCTGAAATCCCCTCTGAATCGCCTGCTCCTTACCCTAAAACTATGCCCTCTCAACCAAGGGGAACAGTTACTCTCTTCATCCTGTCCATACCCTTCATAATCCTTTACATCTCAGTCATGCCTCCCTTCAGTCTTTGCTTTAAAGAAAACAATCCAAACCAGTTTAGACTCTCTTTAAATTCAAATTCTTCCTCCCAGGCAACATTCTGGTGAACCTCCTCTGTACCTCTTCTAATGTTATAACGTTATTCAGGAACGTTCTTCCTGAAGTGTGGTAACCAAAAACCGTGCACAGTATTCCAGTTGTGGCCTGACCAACACTCTGTACAACTCCAACACGACCTCCTTGCTCTAATACTCTGTGGAACAACTAATGGAAGCAGGCACTCCATCTGCCTTCTTAACAGCAATAACATTAGCAAATTTGCTGATGATACAAAGCTGGGTGGCAAGGTGAAATGTGCTGAGGATGTTAGGAGATTACAGGGTGACCTGGACAGGTTAGGTGAGTGGGCAGATACATGGCAGATGCAGTTTAATATGGATAAATGTATGGTTATCCACTTTGGTAGCAAGAACAGGAAGGCAGATTACTACCTCAATGGAATCAATTTAGGTAAAGGGGCAGTACAGAGAGATCTGGGTGTTCCTGTACAGCAGTCAATGAAGGTAAACATGCAGGTACAGCAGGTAGTGAAGAAGGCTAATAGCATGCTGGCCTTCATAACAACAGGGATTGAGTATAGAAGCAAAGAGATTCTTCTGCAGCTGTACAGGGCCCTGGTGAGACCACACCTGGAGTACTGTGTGCAGTTCTGGTCTCCAAATTTGAGGAAAGACATTCTGGCTATTGAGGGAGTGCAGCGTCGGTTCACAAGGTCAATTCCTGGAATGGCGGGATTACCTTACACTGAAAGACTGGAGCGACTGGGCTTGTATACCCTTGAGTTTAGAAGACTGAGGGGGGATCTGATTGAGACATATAAGATTATGAAAGGATTGGACACTCTGGCAGCAGGAAACATGTTTCCGCTGATGGGTGAGTGCTGAACCAGAGGACACAGCTTAAAAACACTGGGTAGACCATTTTGGACAGAGATGAGGAGAAACCTCTTCACCCAGAGAGTGGTGGCTGTGTGGAATGCTCTGCCCCAGAGGGCAGTGGAGGCCCAGTCTCTGGATTCATTTAAGAAAGAGTTGGATAGAGCTCAAAGATAGTGGAATCAAGGGTTATGGAGATAAGGCAGGAAGAGGATACTGATTAGGAATGATCAGCCATGATCATATTGAATGGTGGTGCAGGCTCGAAGGGCTGAATGGCCTACTCCTGCACCTATTGTCATTGTCTATCATATTCACATGCTCTGACTATTTCAAGGACCTGTGAATAATTACCCCAAGATTCCCCCTGTTCCTCTAAGATACCCAGTGACCTGCCATTCATTAAATACTCCCTCAACTGGTTTCTTCCAAAATGCATCATCTCACACTAATCAGAGCTAAATACCATTTGCCACTGGTCTGCCTACCTGACCAACCCATTTCTTCCTGCAGCCTATAATCATCTTCATCTTCAATCAATTTTGATGTTGTCTCCAAATTTGCTGAAGAATCCCCCTCCCCCCCAACATTTTTATCTACATCATTTATGTATAGAACACACAATAGGGGTCCCAAGTACTGATCCTTGTGGTGCACCTCTGTACAGCAGCCTCCAGTCACTACCCTTTGTGTCCTATTACTAAGCCAGTTTCTGATCCATCTCTCCAAGCTTCCCTCAATTCCATGCCATTTAATCATCTCAATTAGTCTCCCATGTGGGACCTTGTCAAAAGCTTTGCTAACATCATTATAAACTACATTAACTGAACTTCCCTCATCTACACATCAGATCACAATTTCAAAAAGTTCTAACAAATTTACTTAGGCATGACGTCCCCCTGCCAAAACCATTCTGACTATCCCTGATTAATCCATGCTCTTCCAGGTGTTTATTAATTCGCTTCTTCAGAATTTTCTCCAATAGTTCCCCTACCACTGACATGAGACTCACCGGTCTTTAATTTCCTGGTTCATCTCTACCACCCTTCCTGAAAAGTGGAACCAGATTAACTAACCTCCAGTCCTCTGGCATTTCCCATGTGGCCGGAGAGGAATAAAAAATTTATGTTAAGAGCACCTACAGTTTCCTGCCTCTCCTCCACCAGCAGCCTGGGATGCAATTCATTCGGGCCAGGGGACTTGTCTGTTTTTTAAAGCCCAACAGAACCTCTAATACCTCCCCATTTCCCATGTCAAGACGTACAAGTCCCTCACAGTCCCCTTTTCTGAATTCTATAGCTATGTTCTCCTTTTCTAGAGTGAAGACTAAAGATAAGTATTCACTAAACACCCTTCCAATACCCTCCAGCTTCCACACAGGTGGGCCCTAATCTTTCCTTGGTTAACCTCTTCCCTTTTATAAAATACTTTAGGATTTTCCCTAATCCTGTTGGCAAATCCTCTCTCATACCCCCTTTTGTTCTTCTAATTGTTTTCTTAAGTTCTCTCCTCCAGGGCTGCACTGAGTTGCAGCCTTTGGACTTGCTGAAAGCTCCTCTCTTCTTCAATCAGTCCTGAATCGTCCTAGACATCCAGGGTTCTCTGAATTTAATGCTCCTACATTTCCCTCAAAAGGGTACATGTTGGACCTGTATCTCCCCAACTTTCTGAATATCCCTCATTGCTCTGCTGTAGACTTACCCTGTTCCCAGTCAACTCTTGCCAGATTCAGCTTTATTTTAATAAAATCTGACTTCCCCTAATTCAAAGCCATATTTTGCAAGTCACCTTTTTTCTTCAACTGGAGGAATTTGAAATGTTCCCCAACTACCAGGTTTCTTTCTCCAGTGGTTAGCACTGCTGCCTCACAGCGCCAGAGACCCGGGTTCAATTCCCACCTCAGGTGACTGACTGTGTGGAGTTTGGACATTCTCCCCGTGTCTGCGTGGGTTTCCTCCGGGTGCTCCAGTTTCCTCCCACAGTTCCAAAGATGTGCAGGTCAGGTGAATTGGCCATGCTAAATTGTCCGTAGTGTTAGGTAAGGGCTAAATGTAGGGGTATGGGTGGTTTGCGCTTCGGCGGGTCAGTGTGGACTTGTTGGGCCGAAGGGCCTGTTTCTACACTGTAAAGTAATCTAAAAAAAAAACCAGATCCATTGCGCTATCCCTTGTTGGGCTTTCTACATACTGATACAAAAAAAAACTGCCCTGGATACATGACATCGACTTAATCTCCCCTCCTCCCCCATCCCCATCCCAGATTCAACCCTCCAACCTGGCACCACTCTCCTGAACTATCCATCTTCCTTCCCAACTATCTGCTGCACCCTCCCCTCTGACCTATCACCCCGAACCTACCTTCACCCCACTCTATTTTTCTCTCAGCCCCCTTTCTCCCCTCAACATTCCTGATGAAGGGCTTTTATGCCCGAAACATTGACTCTCTTGCTGTTCAGATGCTGCCTGACTTGCTGCACTTGTCAAGCACCACACTCCTCGACTCTGATCTCTAGCATCTGCAGTCCTCACTTTCTCCTACATTTCAAGAAATCCACCCTTTCTAAATCCTTAACACTATGACTATCCCAATTTATGTTGGGAAAATTGAAATCCTCAAGCAAAAGTTCCTGATTATTACTCTTACACACCTCTGTGAATTGTCTATATATTTGCTCTTCTATTTCCTGTTGACTCTTTGGAGGCCTATAACATTCCCAGTAAAGTGCCTCCCCCTTAACATTCCTAAGTTCTACTCACAACGCCTTGTTTGAGGACCTTTCCAAGATATCGTCTCTCCTTACTGCATTAACTGATTCCTTAATTAATAGTGGTGCACCACCACCATTTTTATACCCTCCTCCGCCTCGTCTAAAGATCCCATATCCTGGAACCATGTTTCTGTGTCGGCAAAAATATATTTCCATGTGTCAATCCACGTCATAGACTCATCAATCTAACCTATTACACTTCTAGCATTAAAGACCAGCCAGCATTGCCTTACTCTCTTGACATTCAACAACGTTAAACTCACTGTGACTTGCTTCCTTTGCTGTAGCATGATGTGTCTCTTTTTCATTGATATTCTGTGTCACCTTGCCAGATTAGTTTAAACTCCTCCTAATATCAGTAGCAAAACCACCTGAGGAATTAGCAGTGCTGTAATTCAAAGGCCAGATTCATAGAACAGTACAGCACAGAACAGGCCCTTCAGCCCACGATGTTGTGCCGACCACTGATCCTCATGTATGCACCCTCAAATTTCTGTGACCATATGTATGTCGAGGAGTCTCTTAAATGTCCCCAATGACCCTGCCTCCACAACTGCTGCTGGCAACGCATTCCTCACAATTCTCTGTGTAAAGAACCCGCCTCTGACATCCCCTCTATACTTTCCTCCAACCAGCTTAAAACTATAACCCCTCGTGTTAATCATTTCTGCCCTGGGAAATAGCCTCTGGCTATCGACTCTATCTATGCCTCTCATTACCTTGTATACCTCAATTAAGTCCCCTCTTCTCCAATGAAAAAAGTCTGAGCTCAGTCAACCTCTCCTTATAAGATAAGCCCTCCAGTCCAGGCAGCAACCTGGTAAACCTCCTCTGAACCCACTCCAAAGCATCCACATCTTTCTTATAATAGGGCGACCAGAACTGGACGCAGTATTCCAAGTGCGGTCTAACCAAAGTTTTATAGAGCTGCAACAAGATCCCACGACTCTTAAACTCAATCCCCCGTTAATGAAAGCCAAAACACCATATGCTTTCTTAACGACCCTGTCCACTTGGGTGGCCATTTTAATGGATCTATGTACCTGCACACCAAGATCCCTCTGTTCCTCCACACTGCCAAGAATCCTATCCTTAATCCTGTACTCAGCTTTCAAATTCGACCTTCCAAAATGCATCACCTAGCATTTATCCAGGTTGAACTCCATCTGCCACCTCTCAGCCCATCCTGTCACTGTCCCGCTGCAGCCTACAACAGCCTACATACGGTCAACGACACCTCCAACCTTTGTGTAGTTTGCAAATTTGCTGACCCATCCTTCAACCCCTCATCCAAGTCATTAATAAAAATTACAAACACTGGAGGCCCAAGGACAGAGCCCTGTGGAACACCACTCACCACAGACTTCCAGGCAGAATATTTTCCTTCTACTACCACTCACCGTCTTCTGTTGGCCAGCCAGTTCTGTATCCAGACAGCTATGTTCCCCTGTATCCCATTCCTCCTGACCTTCTGAATGAGCCTACCATGGTAAACCTTATCAAATGCCTTGCTAAAGTCCATGTACACCACATTCACAGCTCGACCCTCATCAACTTTTCTAGTCACATCCTCAAAGAACTCGATAAGGTTTGTGAGGCATGACCTGCCCCTCACAAAGCCGTGTTGACTGCATTTAATCAAGCCATGCTCTTTCAGATGATCATAAATCCTATCCCTCAGAATTCTTTCTAACACCTTGCAGACGACAGACATGTGACTTACTGGTCTGTAATTGCCGGGGATTTCCCTATATCCTTTCTTGAAGAGAGGAATTACATTTGCCTCTCTCCAGTCCTCAGGTACGACTCCAGTGGAGAGCGAGGATGAAAAGATCTTTGCAAGTGGCGAAGCAATTGCTTTCCCCTTTCCCAAAGCAGCCGAGGACAAATCTGGTCCGGGCCTGGAGACTTGTCGATCTTAATGTTTGACAAAATTTTCAGCACATCAGCTTCCTCTATCTCTATCCATTCCAGCATGCACACCTGCTCTTCAAAGGTTTCATTCACTACAAAGTTCGTTTCTTTCATAAAGACAGAAGCAAAAAACTCATTTAGGGCTTCCCCTACTTCCTCAGACTCCACACACAAATTCCCTATGCTATCCCTGATCGGCCCTACTCTTTCTTTGACCATTCTCTTATTCCTCACATAAGTGCAAAATGCCTTTGTGTTCTCCCTCATCCATTCTGCCAAGCCTTTCTCGTGTCCCCGCCTGGCTCTCCTAAGACCATTTTTGAGCTCCTTCCTTGCCTGCCTGCAATCCTGTAGAGCTGAGCTTGACCCTAGCTTCCTCCACCTTACGGAAGCTACCTTTTTCCTTTTGACAAGAAGCTCCACCGTTCTCGTCATCCAAGGTTCCTTTATCTTACCTCTTCTTGCCTGTCTCAGAGGGACATATTTATTCATCACTTGCAACAACTGTTCCTTAAACAGTCTCCACATGTCTATAGTGCCTTTACCATGGAACAATTGCTCCCAATCCATGCTTCCTAACTCATGTCTAATCGCATCATAGTTTCCTCTTCCCCAATTAAATATCCTCTCATTTTGCCTAATCCTGTCCTTCTCCATAGCTATGTAGAATGCGAGGCAGTTGTGGTCACTATCACCAAAATGCTCTCCCACCACAGGATCTGATACCTGCCCCGGCTCATTGCCGAGCACCAAATCTAGAATGGCCTTTCCCCTTGTCGGCCTGTCAACGTACTGAGTTAGGAAACCCTCCTGAACACACCTTACAAAAACAGCTCCATTCAAATCTTCTGTTCAAAGGAGGTTCCAATCAATATTGGGAAAGTTAAAGTCCCCCATTACAACAACTCTACCACGTCCACACTTTTCCAAAATCTGCCGAGCTATGCTTTCCTTCAGCTCCCTGCTGCTATTGGGGGGCCTGTAGTAAACCTCTAACAAGGTGACTGCTCCCTTGCTGTACCTAATTTCCACCCATACTGACTCGGTAGGCAGATCTTCCTCGACAATGGAAGCTTCTGTAGCTGTGATACCCTCTTTGATTAGTAGTGCTACACCCCCTCCTCTTTTTCCCCCCCTCCCTATTCTTTTTAAATGCTCTAAACTCTGGAACATCCAGCAACCATTCCTGCCCCTGAGAAACCCATGTCTCTGTTATGGCCACAGCATCATAGCACCAGGTACTGATCCATGCTCTAAGTTCATCACTTTTATTCCTGATACTCCTTGCGTTAAAGCAAACACACTTTAACTGATCCCTTGGTTCCTTCCCAGGAAAATCCTCCCCACTAGCTGGTCTACCTCTTGCTACTGCCTCATCTGCATCAACTCTCACCTCCGGTATACAGCTCAGGTTCCCACCCCCCTGCCATACTAGTTTAAACCCTCTCGAACTACTCGAGCAAACCTTCCACCCAGGACATTGGTCCCCTTCCAGTTCAGATGCAACCCGTCCTTCTTGTACAGGTCCCACCTTCCCCAGAAGGCATCCCAATTATCTACATATCTGAAGCCCTCCCTCCTACACCAGCTGCGCAGCCACATGTTAAGCTGCGCCCTCTCCCTGTTCCTCGCCTCGCTATCCCGTGGCACCGGTAGTAAACTAAACTAGAGAACACTACTGTTCGTCCTGCTTTGCAGCTTCCATCCTAACTCCCTGAAATCACTTTTTATATCCTCGATCCTTTTCCTGGCTATATCATTAGTGCCAATATGTAACACGATTTCTGGCTGTTCGCCCTCCACTTTTAGAACCTTATACACCCGATCGGAGACGTCCCGGACCTTGGCACCAGGGAGGCAACATACCTTCCGGGAATCCCAATCCTGACCACAAAATCTCCTGTCGATTCCCCTAACTATCGAGTCCCCTACCACGAGTACTTTTCTATTTTGCCCCCTTCCCTACTTAGCCACAGTGTCAGGCTCAGTGCCAGAGAACTGACTGCTATGGCTTTCCTCTGGTAGGTCATCCCCCCCCGCGCAGTATCCAAAATGGTATACTTATTGCTGAGGGGAATGTCCACAGGGAATCTCTGCACTGTCTGACTGTCCCCTTTCCTCCCCCTAACTGTAACCCATTTATCCTTGTCCTGAGCCTTAGGAGTGACCAACTCCCGGTAACTCCTCTCAATTACCCCCTCAGCCTCCCAAATGATCCATAGTTCATCCAGCTCCAGCTCCAATTCCCTAAAACGGTTTTCAAGGAGCTGGAGTTGGGTGCACTTCCCGCAGATGTAGCCAACGGAGACATGTGCCATGTCTCCCACCTGCCACATTCAGCAGGAGGAGCAAGCAACTGCCCTAGCATCCATATCCGACTTATCTGAACACCCACTCAGTACTAAAGTAGAAAGCTTAGTTCAAGTTGCTATAAAATTAAGAACAAATTTATAATCAATAGAGGAAGTTTAGAATGAACGTTACCATGTTGTAGGGACACTCTAAACCCCACAGCAGCTGGTAGAATTTAAAAGGAAGTGTAATATAACGGTATGGTCCCTACCTCAGGCCAGAAGGTCTAGGTTCAAGTCCCACCTGTCGCCTCATCTCATGTCTGAACAGGATGATTAAAATAACTCCAAGCATACATTTTAGCTTGCATGTTAGTTCACCAAGGAATGCACAGTGCTGTATATGCACTTGTACACTATTTTTTTCAGGCAAAGAAATATCTGACTTGATTCATATGAAAATCATGGTTCACTTCAGTTATGATTTTCAGGAACACAACCAAGACCTTAAGTGAGGACTTACTGTAAAGTTCCCTCAATTAACATTGGCATTTCATATGGAGGCCAAATTCATATTTTAAAATTAAGCAAAGGTAAAGAGAAAGGGGTGCTTAGCAATAGGAACTGAGTAAATGAAAGATAGCCAAATTCTTAAACATAAGTGTAATAAATGTGTGTACACGATTGGAATAGTGCTTTACACCTTTGACAGAGGAAGAAAGAAATTTGCGCTGACGAGCTTCGCCAGAGATGTATCTATAATATTCATTTTGTAGGAGTCAGTTCTGCACTGTCCCGAATCTATGTGAAGGTGTCCCTCCTGAATTCCTGACTGGATTTCTTGGAGACTCTCAAATTAACAGCCTCGGGTTATGCTCATACAGCATAATGGGGGCATAAAAGGATGAACCTCTGCTCCACCTATTTTTTTTCCCTTTAGCTTCTTAGAGTCACAGAGTCATAGAGATGTACAGCATGGAAACAGACCCTTCGGTCCAACCTGTCCATGCCGATCAGATATCCCAACCAAATCTGGTCCCACCTGCCAGCACCCAGCCCATATCCCTCCAATCCCTTCCTATTCATATACCCATCCAAATGCCTCTTAAATGTTGCAATTGTACCAGCCTCCACCACATCCTCTGGCAGCTCATTTCATATACATACCACCCTCTGCGTGAAACGTTGCCCCTTAGGTCTCTTTTATATCTTTCCCCTCTCACCCTAAGCCTATGCCCTCTAGTTCTGGACTCCCCGATCCCAGGGAAAAGACTTTCTATTTATCCTATCCATGCCCCTCAATTTTGTAAACCTCTATAAGGTCACCCCTCAGCCTCTGACGCTCCAGGGAAAACAGCCCCAGCCTGTTCAGCCTCTCCCTGTAGCTCAGATCCACCAACTCTGGAAACATCCTTGTAAATCTTTTCTGAACCCTTTCAAGTTTCACAACATCTTTCAGATAGGAAGGAGACCAGAATTGCACACAATATTCCAACAGCGGCCTAACCAATGTCCTGTACAGCCGCAACATGACCTCCCAACTCCTGTACTCAATACTCTGACCAATAAAGGAAAGCATACCAAACGCCTTCTTCACTATCCTATCTACCTGCGACTCCACTTTCAAGGAGCTATGAACCTGCATTCCAAGGTCTCTTTGTTCAGCAACACTCCCCAGGACCTTACCATGAAGTGTATAAGTCCTGCTAAGATTTGCTTTCCCAAAATGCAGCACCTCGCAATTATCTGAATTAAACTCCATCTGCCACTTCTCTGCCCATTGGCCCATCTGGTCAAAATCCTGTTGTAATCTGAGGTAATCCTCTTCGCTGTCCACTACACCTCCAATTTTGGTGTCATCTGCAAACTTACTAACTGTACCTCTTATGCTCGTATCCAAATTATTTATGTAAATGACAAAAAGTAGAGGCCCAGCACCGATCCTTGTGGCACTCCACTGGTTACAGGCCTCTAGTCTGAAAAACAATCCTCCACCACCACTCTCTGTCTTCCACCTTTGAGCCAGTTCTGTATCCAAATGGCTAGTTCTCCCGGTATTCCATGAGAGCTAACCTTGCTAATTAGTCTCCCTTGGGGAACCTTGTCGAATGACTTACTGAAGTCCATACAGATCACATCTACTGCTCTGCCCTCATCAATCTTCTTTGTTACTTCTTCAAAAAACTCAGTCAAGTTTGTGAGACATGATTACCCACGCACAAAGCCATGTTGACTATCCCAAATCTGTCCTTTCCTTTCCAAATACATGTACATCCTCTCCCTCAGGATTCCCTCCAACAACTTGCCCACCCCCGAGGTCAGGCTCACCGGACTATAGTTCCCTGGCTTGTCTTTACCACCCTTCTTAAACAGTGGCACCATGTTTGCCAACCTCCAGTCTTCCGGCACCTCACCTGTGACTTCGATGAAACAAATATCTCAGCATGAGGCCCAGCAATCACTTCTCTAGCTTCCCACAGAGTTCCCGGGTACTCCTGATCAAGTCCTGGGGATGTATGCACCTTTAACCGTTTCAAGGCATCCAGCACTTCCTCCTCTGTAATCTGGACATTTTGCAAGATAATAGACAATAGACAATAGGTGCAGGAGTAGGCCATTCTGCCCTTCAAGCCTGCACCACTATTCAATATGATCATGGCTGATCATCCTTAATCAGTATCCTGTTCCTGCCTTATCTCCATAACCCTTGATTCCATTATCTTTGAGAGCTCTATCCAACTCTTTCTTAAATGAATCCAGAGACGGGGCCTCCACTGCCCTCTGGGGCAGAGCATTCCACACAGCCACCACTCTCTGGGTGAAGAGGTTTCTCCTCATCTCTGTCCTAAATGGTCTACCCCGTATTTTTAAGCTGTGTCCTCTGGTTCACTATCTATTTCCTACAGTCTATATCTTCCATATCCTTTTCCACAGCAAATACTGATGCAAAATATTCACTTAGTATCTCTCCCATTTTCTGTGGCTCCACACAAAGGCTGCCTTTGGGTACATCCCGAATTGTTATACTAAATAGACTATTACAAACCTCACGATTAAACGTTGGCTCACTCTGTTCTATCTTATTGGCAAGTATAGAAGGAAAATCAACGATTTCAGATTCCTGTCATCTCTTTTGTAGCTTATGGGTCTATCCCATCATGGCCCTTTATCCATCACACGCTTTCTATTTTATTGACACACTTGTGAACTATTTTACTATTTTGCTTTATGCTCCTTGTTAATTTAATTTCATAGCCCATCCTTGCCTTCCTGTAAAGGCTGTGTCTTTTTATTTTAATACTTTTTAACATTGTGGACAGACAACAGTTTTAGTGCCAATGCTTTCATGCATATTTTGAAAAGTAACCAGGCAAGTTACTTTTGTGTAGCCAGCTGTTCTGAAAAGCAGAAACTGGTTGTAGGTGAACTGGAGCCAGGGGTTTATCTACAGATGCAGCTAGGTGACAACATCTTGGTGATTGTCTATGGATAAGTGGCCAGTTATTGATGACAAAACTCTTGCGTGTCAACACCAGACCAATAAGCTACAAGAGATGACAGGAATCTGAAATCGTTGATTTTCCTTCTATACTTGCCAATAAGATAGAACAGAGTGAGCCAACGTTTAATCGTGAGGTTTGTAATAGTCTATTTAGTATAACAATTCGGGATGTACCCAATAAATGAAATGCACTCAAGAGTGAAACCGCTGATCTGGATGCATTGCATTCACGTATTTTAGAATAATCTCGGTAAGAGATTGCAGAGAAAATACCACATGTATTTGAGAATTAATTCGAAAAGCTGCAGTGCAAGAGAGCTGGCAAATAGTTAATGCTATTCCTATATTTGAGTTTTGAGTCCAGTATGTCGTCTTTGAAGATGTTTTCTCTTGGACTTAAAACATTAACTCTGTCTCTCTCTCTCTCTCTCTCTCTCTTTCTCTCTCTCTCTTCATGGATGCAGTCAGACTGGCTGAGTATTTCCAGTGCATTCCACTTTAATTTCCTTAGAATTTTATATGTTTCAGTTTAATCACCTTTCATTCTGCTAAACTCCAATGTGTATTGACCAACCTGCTCAACCGTTTCTCATCAAACAAACCCTCCATACCAAGAATAGACTCGGGAACCATCCCTGAACTACCTCCAACTCAACTATATCCCTGTTTAAATAAGGCAACCAAAACTATATGTCGTACTTCAGATGTGATCTCATCAACATTTTGTCCAAGTGTAGTAAGTCTTTTCTTATTTTTAAACTCCATCTCCTTCTCAATTCTGCTTGCCTTCCTCATTACTTGCTATATCTGCAAGCTGACCTTTTGGAATGTGTTTACAAGGATTAGATTAGATTACATTACAGTGTGGAAACAGGCCCTTCGGCCCAACAAGTCCACACCGACCCGCCGAAGCGCAACCCACCCATACCCCTACATTTACCCCTTACCTAACACTACGGGCAATTTAGCATGGCCAATTCACCTGACCTGCACATCTTTGGACTGTGGGAGGAAACCGGAGCACCCGGAGGAAACCCACGCAGACACTGGGAGAACGTGCAAACTCCACACAGTCAGTTGCCTGAGGCGGGAATTGAACCCGGGTCTCAGGCGCTGTGAGGCAGCAGTGCTAACCACTGTGCCACCATGCCGCCCAAGGAGACCTCCTGCACTGCACCACTCTTCCTGTCAGGCTCCAAGATCAGAAATAGAGAGTGGGAGTAAAGGGTAGTTAATCAGAGTGGAAAAAGACTGGAAGTGGAATTCCACTGGGATCACTAACATTCACAATTTACATAAATTATTTGAATTTTAATATCTGACACTTCCTAAATTTGTTGGTGACACCATATTTCCAGTGCGAGCAGCAGCGAAGGTAAGACCGTTTGGTTTTAAAAGTACTTACCGGTAGCGGGCAGCGGTGTTTTTTTTCCTCTTTCACTCTCTCTTCACAGAAAGAGCGGGAGCACCAGGGGGAAGTGACGACGACCAGAGGGGCAGCCGGGAAGGAAAGCGGTAAGTATTTATACTCACCCTTCGAAGCCGTCGGTCATTTCCAGTGCGAGCAGCAGCGAAGGTAAGACCGTTTGGTTTTAAAAGTACTTACCGGTAGCGGGCAGCGGTGTTTTTTTTCCTCTTTCACTCTTTCTTCACAGAAAGAGCGGGAGCACCAGGGGGAAGTGACGACGACCAGAGGGGCAGCCGAGACCCGGAAGCAGTTAGTGTAAGCTTACCTGGGTAGGTTTTTTCCCCCTTTAAAAGCGCGAAGGAGAGGAACCCGAGGCACTACACGGGTAGTGCCTCCCACCCGCCCTCCTCCTCTAACCTAATAATAACATCTGTTGTGGTAAGTAGGTAAGTGCTGAATTTTGCTTGTTGTATTCTTTAGACCCAGTTTTTTTTATAAAAGTTAGCTTTAGAGGGATGGCAGTGAAGGCAGTGCAATGTTCCTCCTGCAACATGTATGAGGTGAGGGATGCCATCGACGTCCCTGCCGATTACACTTGCAGGAAGTGCACCCATCTCCAGCTCCTCCAAGACCGTGTTAGGGAACTGGAGCTGGAGTTGGATGAACTTCGGATCATTCGGGAGGCAGAGGGAGTCATAGATCAGAGTTATAGGGAAGTAGTAACTCCAAAGATGGCAGATAGATGGGTGACAGTGAGGGGAACTGGGAGGAAGCAGCCAGTGCAGGGACCCCCTGCGGCCGTTCCCCTCAAGAACAAGTATACCGTTTTGGATACTTGTGGGGGGGATGACTTACCAGGGGTAAGTAACGGGGCTCAGGTCTCTGGCACGGAGCCTGTCCCCGTTACTCAGAAGGGAAGGGTGAAGAAGAGCAGAGCAGTAGTAATTGGGGACTCGATAGTTCGGGGCACAGATAGGCGGTTTTGTGGGAACGAGAGAGACTCACGTTTGGTATGTTGCCTCCCAGGTGCAAGGGTACGTGATGTCTCTGATCGTGTTTTCCGGGTCCTGGAGGTGGAGGGGGAGGGGGAGCAGCCCGAAGTCGTGGTCCATATTGGCACCAACGACATAGGTAGGAGGAGTGCCGAGGATGTTAGACAGGCTTTCAGGGAGCTAGGTTGGAAGCTCAGAGTTAGAACGAACAGAGTTGTTGTCTCTGGTTTGTTACCCGTGCCACGTGATAGAGATTCGAGGAATAGGGAAAGAGAACACTTAAATGCGTGGCTACAGGGATGGTGCAGGAGGGAGGGA
This sequence comes from Chiloscyllium plagiosum, assembly GCF_037043375.1. Taxonomy (NCBI): domain Eukaryota; kingdom Metazoa; phylum Chordata; class Chondrichthyes; order Orectolobiformes; family Hemiscylliidae; genus Chiloscyllium; species Chiloscyllium plagiosum. The sequence continues at coordinate 31,308,041 of NW_028270171.1, forward strand.
TTCCGGTTTTTGGATAACTGGGGTTCTTTCTGGGGACGGTGGGACCTCTATAAACAGGATGGTCTACACCTGAACCTGAGGGGCACCAGTATCCTTGGGGGGAGGTTTGCTAGTGCTCTTGGGGGGGGTTTAAACTAACTCTGCAGGGGCATGGGAACCCAGATTGTAGCTTCAGGGTGCAGGGCCTGGAGTGTAGGGAGGTTAGGAACATGGCATCAATTTCAAAGGAGGGTGCCTGTAAACAGGAAAGTGGCTTGAAGTGTGTATACTTCAATGCAAGAAGTATACGAAATAAGGTAGGTGAACTTGCAGCGTGGGTTGGTACCTGGGACTTCGATGTTGTGGCTATTACGGAGACATGGCTAGAACAGGGACAGGATTGGCTGTTGCAGGTTCCAGGATTTAAATGTTTTAGTAGGGTCAGAGGTGGGGGTAAAAGAGGGGGAGGTGTGGCATTGCTTGTCAAAGATAGTATTACAGTGGTGGAAAGGACGATGGATGAGGACTTGCCATCTGAGGTAGTTTGGGCTGAGGTTAGGAATAGGAAAGGTGAGGTCACCCTGTTAGGAGTCTTTTACAGGCCTCCTAATAGTCCTAGAATCATTGAAGAAAGGATAGGGAAGGTGATTCAGGAGATGAGTGACAGTAATAGGGTGGTTGTTATGGGGGACTTTAACTTTCCTGATATTGATTGGGAAAGCTATAGCTCAAGTTCGTTAGATGGGTCAGTGTTTGTTCAATGTGTGCAGGAGAGTTTCCTGACACAATATGTAGACAGGCCAACAAGAGGTGAGGCCATACTGGATTTGGTTCTGGGTAACGAACCAGGCCAGGTGTTAGAAGTAGAGGTAGGTGAGCACTTTGGGGATAGTGACCATAATTCGGTGATTTTTACTCTCGTGATGGAGAGGGATAAGTGTGTACTACAGGGCAAGAGTTATAGCTGGGATCAGGGAAATTATGATGCGGTGAGGCATGACTTAGGATGTGTGGCTTGGAAAAGTAGACTCCAAGGCAAGAGTGTAAATGATATGTGGAGCTTGTTCAAGGAGCAACTATTGAGTGTCCTTGATAATTATGTACCTGTCAGGCAAGGAGGAAAGGGTAGTGCGAGGGAGCCGTGGTTTAATAAGGAATTGGAATCCCTTGTTAAATGGAAGAGGGTGGCCTATCTCAAGATGAGACGTGAAGGTTCAATTGGGGCGATTGAGAGTTATAGGGTAGCCAGGAAGGACCTGAAGAGAGAGCTAAGAGCAGCAAGGAGGGGACATGAAAGGTACTTAGTCGGTAGGATTAGGGAAAACCCTAAGGCTTTCTATAGGTATGTTAGGAATAAAAGAATGACTAGGGTAGGAATAGGTCCAGTCAAGGATAGTAGTGGGAAGTTGCGTGTGGAGGCGGAAGAGATTGGGGAGACACTGAATGAATACTTTTCTTCAGTATTTACTCAGGAACAGGGCATTGTCGTCGATGTGAATACTGAGTCACAAATAAGTAGAATGGATGGCTTTGAGGTATGTAGAGAAGAGGTGTTGGAAATCCTGGAAAAGGTGAAAATAGATAAGTCCCCTGGGCCTGATGGCATTTATCCTAGGATTCTCTGGGAAGCAAGGGAGGAGATTGCAGAGCCATTGGCCTTGATTTTTATGTCCTCTTTGTCTACAGGAGTAGTGCCAGAAGACTGGAGGATAGCAAATGTGGTTCCCTTGTTCAAAAAGGGGAGTAGGGATAACCCTAGTAACTATAGGCTGGTGAGTCTCACTTCTGTTGTGGGCAAAGTCTTAGAGAGAATTGTAAGGGATAGGATTTATGCACATCTGGATAGGAATAATGTGACCAAGGATAGTCAGCATGGTTTTGTGAAGGGCAGGTCGTGCCTCACAAACCTTATTGAATTCTTTGAAAAGGTGACGAAGGAGGTTGATGAGGGGAAAGCGGTAGATGTGGTATATATGGATTTTAGTAAGGCGTTTGATAAGGTTCCCCATGGTAGGCTACTGCAGAAAATACGGAGATATGGCATTGAGGGTGAGTTGGAGGTTTGGATTAGGAATTGGCTGGATGGAAGAAGACAGAGGGTAGTAGTTGATGGCAAAGTTTCTTCATGGAGTGCTGTCACTAGCGGTGTTCCGCAAGGATCTGTTTTGGGACCATTGCTGTTTGTCATTTTTATAAATGACCTGTAGGAGGGGTTAGAAGGTTGGGTGAGCAAGTTTGCGGATGATACGAAAGTCGGAGGAGTTGTTGACAGTGAGGAAGGATGTGGCAGGTTACAGCAGGATATAGAGAAGCTGCAGAGCTGGGCAGAAAGGTGGCAAATGGAATTCAATGTAGCTAAGTGTGAGGTGATTCACTTTGGGAAGAATAACAAAAAGATGGGGTACTGGGCTAATGGTCGGATACTTGGTAGTGTGGATGAGCAGAGGGATCTTGGTGTCCATGTACACAGATCTCTGAAAGTTGCCACCCAGGTAAATAGTGCGGTGAGGAAGGCATATGGCGTACTGGCTTTTATTGGTAGAGGAATTGAGTTCCGGAGTCCTGAGGTCATGATGCAGTTGTATAAAACTCTGGTGCGGCCGCATCTGGAATATTGTGTGCAGTTTTGGTCGCCATACTATAGGAAGGATGTGGAGGCACTGGAACGGGTGCAGAGGAGGTTTACCAGGATGTTGCCTGGTATGGAAGGAAGATCGTATGAGGATAGACTGAGACACTTGGGGCTGTTTTCATTAGAGAAAAGAAGGTTTAGGGGTGACTTGATTGAGGTGTACAAGATGATTAGGGGGTTAGATAGGGTTGACAGTGTGAACCTTTTCCCGCGTATGGAGTCGGGTATTACAAGGGGGCATAGCTTTAAATTAAGGGGGGGTAGATATAGGACTGAAGTTAGGGGTAGGTTCTTCACTCAGCGAGTCGTAAGTTCATGGAATGCCCTGCCAGCAGCAGTGGTGGACTCTCCCTCTTTATGGGCATTTAAGCGGGCATTGGATAGGTATATGGAGGATAGTGGGTTAGTATAGGTTAGGTGGGCTTGGATCGGCGCAACATCGAGGGCCAAAGGGCCTGTACTGCGCTGTATTCTTCTATATTCTATGTTCTATGATAGTCAACAATGAGCAGAACTGCAACAAATTTCAGGAGGAAATTAATAAACTTGCAGAATGGGCAATCATTGTCAAATGACGTTCATAGCCAACAAATGTGAATTAGAATGTTTTGTTGGGAAGAATGTATTATTTGGAACATTTTATTTAAAAGCAACAAAGAAATTGCATGGGACAAATATTATTCACTAAAAGTTGACCCCTGGTAGGCAAGGCCATAGAGAAAATTGAACCAGGACTCAAGCATAAAATTACAAAGTATGGAGGTAACACTGAATCTTACTGCATTTTGGTAAGGCCACACTTGGAACACTGTGTGCAGTGGTGAGTTTAAAGAAAGGATGTAGAAGCACAGGAGAAAGTGCAGAGAAGATTTACAAAGAAAGCAGCAGAAATGCATAGGTGTAAAGATCAGAGAAAGATTGGCAGGCTGGGTCTCAAATTGAGGTTGTTAAACTGGTGAAAGATTTTGATCAAGTAGATCAGTGGAATATAGGATATCCCTTGGTTCTCAGGTATCTGAATAGCTGGGCACTGGGAACAAGATCAAAGAAAGATTTTGAACTTCACCTGTACAGGAGCTAGCTCTCTGTTCTCTGGGGTCAAAATCCACTTAACACCCAAATACAACCAGTTCATCTGTCTCTTGCAAAACAATGGAATCATCCGAAGGAAGATTACTGACCAGTATATGAGTCATAAGAATTATCTCAGCAATATGTGAATAAGCACTAGTGAACTGCCTCCCTGTTTTCCTCAGAGTGAGTGTGTGTAAAATAAAAGGGTAGTTCATAAGAGGGTGAGAGTTTTCATTTGTAGTGTCATATACCTATCATTTGTATTTGTTTACCTGCAGCTACAATCTAATATTTGTATTAAGTAGCAATCCTTGTTAAGGACAGAAGCCTTGCCTGTGTTTTCCGTCAACCAGGTTTTATGATGGCTCTGGGGATAGGAGGGCTTGATTTCCAATGCACTATGTCGAGTTGCCAGTCTCCCTAATTGTATTTTAACTTCTCTGCTCATTTTATTATACTGTCTTTTCCGATCTGTGTACAGAGTGGTATGAAGGGTCCAGCTTCAGCTTCTGCTGTAAGTAGGACATGTGATGCTGTTAGCAAAGGCCCCAACTCTGGAAGACTTGCTGCAGTAAGAGGAGGATACACCCACTGCTACCTATACACATCCAGTCATGAATGGTGAGAGACAATTAAACAAATTCACTGGAGGCACAGGCTCCACAAATATCCCCCTCCTCAATGATGGAAGAACCCAGCGCATCAGTGCAAAAGATAAGGCTGAAGCACTCTCAGCAATCTTCAGCCAGAAGTGCCGAGAGTGTGATTTATCTCAGCCTCCTCCAGTGGTTCTCAGCATCACAGATGCCAGTCTTTGGCTAATTCGAATTACTCCATGTGACCTCAAGGAACAGTAGGAGCATCAGATACTGCAAAAGCTGTCGGGCTGGACAACATTCTGAAAATTATACTGTCTGGATGTAGCACTCCCTGGTACGGTAAATGTACCATTCAAGATCAGAGAAGGTTACAGACAGTGGTGAACTCAGCCTGGACGATCACAAAGGCCAACCTCCCATCTATAGAATCCAGTTACAAGGTCCGCTATCAAGGAAAGGTCGCCAGCATTCTCAAAGATCCACTCCACCCTGGCAATGCTTTTCTAAAACCTCCACCAGCCGGTTTCAAAACAGTCTCTACCCGAAATTGAGAAACAAACTTGTAAGGAGATCTCAGCTATCTGTAAGAATAATATGGTTATCATGGTAGGGAATTTTAACTTTCCAAACACCGACTGGGACTGCCATAGTGTTAAAGATTTAGATGAAGAGGAATTTCTGAAATGTGTACAAGACAATTTTCTGTGTCAGTATGTGGATGTACCGACTAGAGAAGGTGCAAAACTAGACCTACTCTTGGGCAATAAGGCTGGGCAGGTGACTTAGGTGTCAATGGGGGAGCATTTTGGGGCCAGCTACCATAATTCTATTCGTTTTAAAATAGTGATGGAAAAGGATAGACCAGATCAAAAAGTTGAAGTTCTAAATTGGAGAAAGGCCAATTTTGACGGTATTAGGCAAGAACTTTCGAAAGCTGATTGGAGGCAGATGTTCACAGGTAAAGGGACGGCTGGAAAATGGGAAGCCTACAGAAATGAGATAACAAGAATCCAAAGAAAGTATATTCCTGTCAGGGTGAAAGGGAAGGCTGGTAGGTATAGGGAATGCTGGATGATTAAAGAAATTGAGGGTTTGGTTAAGAAAAAGAAGGAAGCATATGTCAGGTATAGACAGGATAGATCGAGTGAATCCTTAGAAGAGTATAAAGGAAGTAGGAGTATACTTAAGAGGGAAATCAGGAGGGCAAAATGGGGACATAAGAAGCGTTGGCAAATAGAATTAAAGAGAATCCAAAGGGTTTTTACAAATATGCTAAGGACAAAAGGGTAACTAGGGAAAGAATAGGGCCGCTCAAAGATCAGTAAGGTAGCCTTCCTGTGGAGCCACAGAAAATGGGGGAGATACTAAATGAATATTTTGCATCAGTATTTACTGTGGTAAAGGATATGGACGATATAGACTCTCGGGAAATAGATGGTGACATCTTGCAAAATGTCCAGATTACAGAAGAGGAAGTGCTGGATGTCTTGAAACGGTTAAAAGTGGATAAATCCCCAGGACCGGATCAGGTGTACCCGAGAACTCTGTGGGAAGTTAGAGAAGTGATTGCTGGGCCTCTTGCTGAGATATTTGTATCATCAATAGTCACAGATGAGGTGCCAGAAGGCTGGAGGTTGGCAAACGTGGTGCCACTGTTTAAGAGTGGTGAAGACAAGCCAGGGAACTATAGACTGGTGAGCCTGACCTCAATGGTGGGCAAGTTGTTGGAGGGAATCCTGAGGGACAGGATGTAAATGTATTTGGAAAGGCAAGGACAGATTTGGGATCGTCAACATGGCTTTGTATGTGGGAAATCATGTCTCACAAACTTGATTGTGTTTTTTGAAGAAGTAACAAAGAAGATTGATGAGGGCAGAGCAGTACATATGATCTATACGGACTTCAGTAAGGCATTCGACAAGGTTCCCCATGGGAGACTGATTAGCAAGGTTAGATCTCATGGAATACAGGGAGAACTAGCCATTTGGATACAGAACTGGCTCAAAGGTAGAAGACAGAGGGTGGTAGTGGAGGGTTGTTTCTCAGACTGAAGGCCTGTGACCAATGGAGTGCCACAAGGATCGGTGCTGGGTCCTCTACTTTTTGTCATTTACATAAATGATTTGGATGCGAGCATAACAGGTACAGTTAGTAAGTTTGCAGATGACACCAAAATTGGAGGTATAGTGGACAGCGAAGAGGGTTACCGCAGATTACAACAGGATCTTGATCAGATGGGTCAATGGGCTGAGAAGTGGCAGATGGGGTTTAATTCAGATAAATGCGAGGTGCTGCATTTTGGAAAGCAAATCTTAGCAGGACTTATACACTTAATGGTCAGAACCTAGAGAGTGTTGCTGAACAAAGAGACCTTGGAGTGCAGGTTCATAGCTCCTTGAAAGTGGAGTCACAGGTAGATAGGATAGTGAAGAAGGCGTTTGGTATGCTTTCCTTTATTGGTCAGATTATTGACTACAGGAATTGGGAGGTCATGTTGTGGCTGTACAGGACATTGGTCAGGCCACTGTTGGAATATTGTGTGCAATTCTGGTCTCCTTCCTATCTGAAAGATGTTGTGAAACTTGAAAGGGTTCAGAAAAGATTTACAAGGATGTTTCCAGAGTTGGAGGATCTGAGCTGCAGGGAGAGGCTGAACAGGCCTCTGTTTTCCCTGGAGTGTCGGAGGCTGAGGGGTGACCTTATAGACGTTTACAAAATTATGAGGGGCATGGATAGGATAAATAGACAAAGCCTTTTCCCTGTGATCGGGGAGTCCAGAACTAGAGGGCATAGGTTTAGGGTGAGAGGGGAAAGATATAAAAGAGACCTAAGGGGCAACTTTTTCACGCAGAGGGTGATATGTGTATGGAATGAACTGCCAGAGGATGTGCTGGAGGCTGACACAATTGCAACATTTAAGAGGCATTTGGATGGGTATATGAATAGGAAGGGTTTGGAGGGATATGGGCCAGGTGTTGGCAGGTGGGACTAGATTGGGTTGGGATATCTGGTCAGCATGGATGGGTTGGACCGAAGGGTCTGTTTCCATGCTGTACATCTGTATGACTCTATGTCTATGACTCTAATATTGAATGGATTCGCGAACTCTCAGCATTTGCCTATACCTGTGTTTTTGTTTTTGCCACTATTTACCTATTATTTGTTATCTATGCTATTTAACCATGTGATCTGCCTGTACTGCTCGCAAAACAAAGCTTTTCACTGGGCCTCAGTACACGTGACAATAAATTAAATTAAATTAAACTCAATTCTAAACATGTACTCCATAACCTGCCACTCCCCTCGCTAAGGTCTTCCTTTAAAGTTACAAGACTGGCATCTATCTGACAATGTAGAAAATTTCAGACAGTAAGATTGCAGATACCGGAATCCAGAATTAATTGATGTGAAGGTGGAAAAGCACAGCAGGTTAGTCAGCATTAGACAGAGAAGGAGGGTGCCAGAAATATATGGAGGGAGGGAGTGGAGGTAGGGAAGGGTAGATGGAATGGTGACAGATAGATGCAACTAGAATATTATTGTGATTGGTCAGTGGGAGGAGTGGCGCAAACAGATTTCTCTAGTGCACACACCCACTCCTGATAATGTCTCCACCCGGCACCTGGCCCCAGCTCCACACTCAGCTCCAGCCCCAAGCCCTACCCTGTATTCACCACCCTCCCAGTGTCCCTCACTGAGGCTGAACGTTGAGTCCTCATTACCCTTCACCCACATATAAATAAATTGCACCACCTACAATCAGACCCCACCACCAAAAGGATATTTCCCAACCCCTGTCCAATTTCAGCAGGGATTGTTCAGTCTGCAATGCTCTTGTCAACTTTACATTTCTCACCAACGTCACCACCACACCCAGTGCCTTTCTCAGAAACTATAAGAGGTACAACACCTGCCCCCACACCTTCCCCTCACATGTGTCCAAGGCTGCAAGCAATCCGTCCAGATCTGATAGAGATTCATTTGCACTTCATCCAACCTCATCTGTTGCATCCTCTGCTCCCGATATGGTGCCCTCTACATTGGGGAGACGGAGCACAGACTCGGGGACCGGTTTGCAGAGCATCTACACTGCACGCATCAACCAACCTGACCTTCCAGGTGTCATCCATTTTAATTCCCCCTCCCACTCCAATGGCAACATGTCCACCCTCTGTCGCCTCCACTGTTGGAGTGAGGCCACATGTAAACTGGAAAAACAACACCTGATATTTTGCATGGGAAGCTTTCAGCCCAATCACCTCAATATTAACTTTACCAGCTTCAAAATCCCTTCACCTCCCAGCCTTCTCCCTGATCTCACCTGGCCTCTCTATCTTCCTACTAATCTAAGGAATCTAATCTAAACCTTTCCATTCCACCCCTCCCACTGACCAATCACAATGACTCCCTACCTGCTTCCACCTATTACCATCCCACCTACCCAGCCACAGCCCCAATCCCCTCCCTCTATATACTTCGGGGCTCCCTCCCCCACCCCAGTCCTGACCAAGGGTTTCAGCCCGAAACATTGACTTTCCGGCTCCTCAGATGCTCTGACCTGCTGTGCTTTTCCAGCTTCACATCTATGAATGTGAAAGATTGCCCAGATATGTCCTGTACACAAAAAGCAGGACAAATCCAACCAAGCCACCTGCTGCCCCATCAGTCGACTCTCGATCATCAATAAAGTAATGGAACATGTTATCAGTAGTGCTATCACGCAGCACCTGCTCAGTAATAACCTGCTCACTGATGCCCAGTTTGGGGACTTTCATTGAATCCAAAAAGAAATGATGATTGTAAATTATCTAATATTTATTTATGGATGTCTCTATTGTGATAGATCAAAGATAAGGTTAACATGATTGATGGATCTTGGATTTTGAGACGTTTGAGGTAACACTGCTTGTTTAGTCACCTTTGTTGCACTAGAATGTTGTAGTTGCTCGTGGATTATCAAACCCCTGAGTCTTGCATAAAGACTGTAATTGCTAGCAATATTCAAAGCATGGGCAGCATTTTTGGAGAGAGAAACTGAGGTAACATTTCAGGCCTGTGATCTTATACCAGAAAAAATTTTTTTTGCCTCTGTGATCTGTCTCACTTTATTTCCTGCCTATTCGATATCTGTCAAGATGCCTCTTATACGTTATTACTGAATCTATCTCCACCACCTCCTCTGGGAACACATTCCAGACACTGACTATCCTTCGTGTAAAAAACCTGCCTCTCACATCTTCAAAATTAACCCCTTTTACCTTAAACTTACTTCCCCAAGTAATTGACATTTCTATCCTGGGAAAATGACTCAGACTATCTGTTACATCCATGCCTCTCGTAATTTTGGTCACCTCTCGGCCTTCAATGTTCAAGTGAAAACAAACCAAGTTTATCCAATCTCTTCTCATAGCTAATACCTTCCAAAGCAGACTACATCTTGGTAAACCTTTTGTGTACCCTCTTCAAAGCTTCCATATCCTTCTGGCAGTGTACCGACCAAAACTATGCAATATTCCAAATATGCCCTAACTAAAGTTCTATGCAGCACAACTATACAACAACACAATGTGCCAATGTTTATACTCTTATATTCCGATCGATGAAGACAAGCTTCAATATGCCTTCTTGACCACCATTTATGTTCCCACTTTCAGGCAACTGTTGACCTGTACACCTAGATCTCTGTATGTTGATGCTACTTATGGTTCTGTCATTTACTGTATACTTTCCTCCTGCATTAGACCTCCCAAAATGCATCACCTCACATTTGTCCAAATGAAACTCCATCTGCATAAGTCTTCAGGCTATCTATATGCTACTGTATCCACCGACAATTCTCACTATTCACAGCTCCGCCAATCTTTGTATCATCTGCAAATTTGCTAATCAGGCCACCTACATTCTCCTCATATATATGGCAAAGAACAAGAGTTTCAGTACTGATCCCTGCACACCATTGGTCATAGATCTCCATCTGAAAAATATTCTTCCACTGCTACCCTCTATCCTCTGTGATAGATGGTGGGTGAATTCTCTATACTATCCCAATCAAACAGTCCCGGGGAGGTATACCATGCGATTAGTTACACAGTAAAGCACATGGGCTGGAGCGAATCAAGAAGGCAGCTCACCACCACCTTCCCTCGGGCAATAAATGCTGGCAGCCAGCAACACCCATGTTCCACAACAGAATTAGAAAAGCTCCCTCTACTCTTTTAAATGGAAAGTAAAGTTGTCTCTACAATGTACCCATTAAACACTCCCATGACTGGTACAGCATGGGGAGAGAGACATGGTAAAGCTTCCTCTCCGCTTTCAAGTTCTCCCTACTCTTTTAAACAGAAAGTAGTGCTCCCTTTACTCTTATCAACTGAAATAAAAGCTCTCTCTACTCTTTTAAGCTAAAAGTAAAACTCCCTTTACGCTTTCTCCATCAAACATTCCCAAGACAGGGTCAGCACGGTGTTAGATACAACGTGAAGCTCCCTCTACACTTTTAAACGAAAGTAAAGGTCTCTTTGCACTGCCTCCATCAAATATTCCCAAGGAAGATACAGTGCAGGATGAGATGCAGAATATAGGCCCCACTACACTGTTCAAGCTGGTAAGAAAGTGTAAAATGTACCTGTATGTTTTACACAGCACTAGTCGAGAATATACAGAGTCAAAGTCCCGTTCCACTTCCTTTCCAGCAGCCTGTGAAATAAGGAATAAGCTGAGATAGTCAATAGATAGAGGAGAAACAGTATTTTGGGAAGGAGTATAGGTAGGGAGAGAAAAGCAGAAGAAAAACCATAGTGAGAGACACAACACAAATAATTTATGTACAAAAACTGAGAAATATCTCAAACATTGAGGATGCAACTCTGAAGATGGACAAGGGAGATCCAGTAGATGTAGTGTACCTGGACTTTCAGAAAGCTTTTGATAAAGTCCCACATAGGAGGTTAGTGAGCAAAATTAAGGCGCATGGTATTGGGGGCAAAGTACTAACTTGGACTGAAAGTTGATTGGCTGATAGGAAACAAAGAGTAGTGATAAACGGCTCCATTTCGGAATGGCAGGCAGTGACCAGTGGGGTACCGCAGGGATCAGTACTGGGACCGCAGCTTTTTACAATATATGTCAATGATATAGAAGATGGTATTATCAATAACATTAGCAAATTTGCTGATGATACTAAGCTGGGTGGTAGGGTGAAATGTGATGAGGATGTTAGGAGATTACAGGGTGACCTGGGCAAGTTAGGTGAGTGGTCAGATACATGGCAGATGCAGTTTAATGTGGATAAATGTATGGTTATTCACTTTGGTGGCAAGAACAGGAAGGCAGATTACTACCTCAATGGAATCAATTTAGGTAAAGGGGCAGTACAGAGAGATCTGGGTGTTCCTGTACAGCAGTCAATGAAGGTAAACATGCAGGTACAGCAGGTAGTGAAGAAGGCTAATAGCATGCTGGCCTTCATAACAAGAGGGATTGAGTATAGAAGCAAAGAGGTTCTTCTGCAGCTGTACAGGGCCCTAGTGAGACCACACCTGGAGTACTGTGTGCAGTTCTGGTCTCCAAATTTGAGGAAAGACATTCTGGCTATTGAGGGAGTGCAGCGTCGGTTCACAAGGTCAATTCCTGGAATGGCGGGATTACCTTACACTGAAAGACTGGAGCGACTGGGCTTGTATACCCTTGAGTTTAGAAGACTGAGAGGGGATCTGATTGAGACATATAAAATTATTAAAGGATTGGACACTCTGGAGGCAGGAAACATGTTTCCGCTGAAGGGCGAGTGCCGAACCAGAGGACACAGCTTAAAAATACGGGTAGACCATTTAGGACAGAGATGAGGAGAAACTTCTTCACCCAGAGAGTGGTGGCTGTGTGGAATGCTCTGTCCCAGAGGGCAGTGGAGGCCCAGTCTCTGGATTCATTTAAGAAAGGGTTGGATAGAGCTCTCAAGGATAGTGGAATCAAGGGTTATGGAGATAAGGCAGGAAGAGGATACTGATTAAGGATGATCAGCCATGATCATATTGAATGGTGGTGCAGGCTCGAAGGGCAGAATGGCCTACTCCTGCACCTATTGTCTATTGTCATTCAAATGTTTTTCAGAATCCATAGTCAACTTCTTTACCTCTTCAATAAAAAGCCAAGGATGGCAAGGCCCACCGAGGATTGATGGTTTCTTTAAACCCTGGTCAAATATTGCCTTGAGTGCTGGGCAGAGTGATCCTCGGACCAGGTCTGTTACTGCCTCTGTTACTGAATCATCTCCAGCCATCGAATACTGTCAACAAAAATATAAACCACACCATAAGTCACAAACACACAGCAAAGAAAATCTTTCAAAACAAAGCAGTTATTGTCATGTAAATAAGGCTTGTCTCTACCCAGCATGCTGTATGACACTTTATTGTTACACATTGATCTATCTGGAGTAGGACAAGCCTTATCAGACTCAAAAAATTAACTGTCTCTCCACAGATGCTGTCAGTTCTGCTGTGATGCTCCAACACTTTGTTTTTGTGATCCGCATGCTTCTCTCTCAGCACCTGAACATTTGGACTCAACCTCACCGTTGTGTCACCTCACACCATTGAAAAGTGCAGGACTGCAAGTCAGGAGCTGCACCAGGCGTATCTAAAATGAGATGATAGGTCTAAGCAATCACACAGCCAACATGTCAGATCTAAGCTTTGCAGTTTTGCCACATCCAAGTGAATGTTGGTGAACAATTAAAGAAATAAATATCTCCATCCTCAGTATGGAAGATCACAGTGCAAAAGTCAGGGCTGAATCATTTGCAGCAATTTGTCAACTACAATGATCCACGTTGGCCTCTTCTGATGGTCCTCAGCATTACAGATACTAGTCTTCAGCCAATACTATTCACTCCACATGATGTCAAGAAACAGTTGGAGGCACTGGACAGTGCAAAGGCTATGGGTGGGTGGGGGGAAGACCTGACAACACTCTGGCAATAGTACTAAAGACCTGTGCTCCAGAACCCGTTGACCTGTTGCTCCCCTCAACAGGTATCAGGGGCAAATTCTCTACATGTTGGAGTCATCCTATCACATAGAAAGATGTTTGTGGTTGTTGGAGGTCATAGAGTCACAGAGCATGGAAACAGACCCTTCATGTCGACCATAATCCCAAACTTAACTGGTCCCACCTGCCTGTGCTTGGCTGATATTCTTCCAAACATTTTCTATTCACGTAATTATCTAAATATCTTTTAAAGGTCATAACTGTATCTGTATCCCACACTTCCTCTAGTTTCATTCAACAAATGAACCACTCTAAACAAAACTGCCCCACGTCTTTTTCAAATCTTTTGCCTCTTACTTTAAAAAATGCCTCCAATCTTCAAATCCCCCATTCTAGGAAAAAGATACCTGTCATTCACCTTATCTATACCCCTCATGATTTTATAAGTCTCTGCAAGATCACCCCTCAACTTCTTATGCTCCAGTGAAAAAAAGTCCCAGCCTTTCCAACCTCTCCTTATAGATCAAACCCTTCATTTCCAGCAACATCCTGGTAAATCTCTTCTGAACCCTCTCCAGCTTTGTAATATTCTTGCTATAATTGGGCGACCAGACCTGGACATAGTGAGGCCTGTTCTGGTATACTAATACCCTGTAAAACCTCAGTGTAATGTCCCAACTCCTGGCTGAAGGCAAGGGTGCTAAACACTTTCTTAACCACTCTATTGATATTTGATACAAACTTTAAAGAACTATGCACCTGAAGTCCTAGGTATCTCTGCTCTACAACACCATCCAAGGCTTTACTTTCAATTGTTTAAGCCCTGTCTTTGTTTGTTTTACCAAAATGCGATACCTAGCATTGATCCAAATTAAACTCCTTCTGCCACCATTCAGCTTGTTGACCCAATTGATCAAGATCTCTTTGTAATCTGAATTTGGACATGTTGGTGTTGGACTGGGGTGTACAAAGTTAAAAATCACAACACCAGGTTATAGTCCAACAGGTTTAATTGGAAGCACACTAGCTTTTGGAGCGCTGTTCCTTCATCAGGTAGCTGTCATCAGGTGATGAAGGAGCGGCGCTCCAAAAACTAGTGTGCTTCCAATTAAACCTGTTGGACTATAACCTGGTGTTGTGTGATATTTAACTTTGTAATCTTAGATAACCTTCTTCACTGTCCACTATACCACCAACTTTGGTGTCAAGTGCAAACTTACTAATCATGCCTTCTATAGTTTCATCTAAATAATTTATATAAATGACAAACATAAGTAGACCCAGCACCGAACCCTGTGGAAACAGTTGGTCACAAGTCTCCACAATTACCCTTGCATAAAACCATACTGACTACCCCTACTCATTCCTTGTCTCTCCATGATTTGGAAATGCCGGTGTTGTTGGACTGGGATGTACAAAGTTAAAAATCACACAACACCAGGTTATAGTCCAACAGGTTTAATTGGAAGCACACTAGCTATTGGAGCATCACTCCTTCATCAGGTAGTAGTGGAGGGCTCAATCCTAACACACAGAATTTATAGCAAAAATTTACAGTGTGATGTAACTGAAATTATATATTGAAAAATTGAATGTCTGTTAAGCCTTTCATCTGTTAGAATACCATGATAGTTTCACTTCTTTCATGTGTAAATCACAAAACTGTTTTTAAAAGAATGCAACTTTTTAAACAAATGCATAACATTAGCCACTCTCCAGTCATCTGGCACCTCACCGGTAATTATAGATGATACAAATATTTCTGCAAGGGGCTCCACAATTTCCTCCCTAACCTCCCACAACACCCTGGATAAACTAAATCAGGTGCTGGAGATTTATCCACCTTTATAATTTTTAAGATCTCCAGCACTTCCTCTTCTGTAATGTGAACTGCTTTCAAATATCAATATTTATTTCCCAGAGTTCTCTAGTCTCCATTTCTTCCTGAACAGTAAAAAACCTAACACAAAACAGTCCTTTAATATCTCTCCCATCTCCTGAGGTTCTACGCAAAAACAGTCATCCCAGCTCCAGGACATCTCTGCAGGAAATCCTCAGGGTGGTGTCCTGGGCCCAAACATCTTCAGCTGCTTCACTGATTACCTCCCTTCCATCAGGTCAGAAGTGGGGATGTTCATTGATGATTACACAATGCTCAGCACCATTTGCGACTACTCAGACACTGAAGCAGTCCATGTCCAAATCGAACAAGATATGGACAATCTCCAGGCTTGGAAACGATAGGTGGCAAGAAACATCTGTGCCACAAAAATGCCAGGAAATGACTATCACCAATATAAGACAATCTAACCACCGCCCCTTTTCATTCCATCGTGTTATCATTGCTGAATCCTGCACTAACAACATCTTGGGGGTTACCACCAACCACATTAACACAGTGGCAACAAAAGCAGGTCAGAGGCTAGGAATACTGAAGTGAGCAACTCACCTCCTGACTCCCCAGAGCCTTGCACTTAAGGCACAAGTCAGGAGTGTGATGGAATACCTCCCACTTACCTGGATGGGTGCAGCTCCAACAAAATTCAAGGAGCTTGACACCATCCAGGACAAATTCCAAATGTATGGTGCTGGAAAAGCACAACTGGTCAGGCAGCATCTGAGCAGCAGCAGTTTCTAGCATAAGGTCTTCATTAGGAAATACACAGAACTAACAGTGCAGTACAGGTCCTTCGATGTTGCGACGACCTGTGGAACCAATCTTTTCCAGCACCATATTTTTTGACTCTGATCTCCAGCGTCTGCAGTCCTCACTTTCTCCTACCATCCATGACAAAGCAGCCTGCTTGATTGGCACCACATCCACAAGCATCCACTCCTTCCATCATGGATGCTCAGTAGCAGCAATGTGTACTTTTTACAAGATGCACTGTAGAAATTCACCAAAGTTCCTTAGACAGCATCTTCCAAACTAATGACCACTTTTATCCAGAAGCAGAGACATGGGAACACCATCACCTGCAAGTATCCCTCAAAGCCATTTACCATCCTGACTTGGAAACAAATCACCAATCCTTCACAGTTGCTGGGTCAAAATCCTGGAATTATTTTCCCAAGGGCATTTTGAGTCAAGCTACATCTTGTGGACTGTAGCGATGTGGAAGTCCCTACTAGAGAAACAAAACTCAACCTTCTCTTGGGAACTAAGGTAGGGCAAGTGACTGAAGTGTTAGTGAGGGAGCACTTTGGACCAGTGATCATAATTCTATTAGTTTAAGACAGTTATGGAAAAGGATAGGCCTATTTGAAAGGTGAAGTTCTAAACTGGAGTAAGCCCAATTTTCATGGTATTAGACAGGAACTTTCGAAGTTGACTGGGGGAGGCTGTTCGGATGTAAAGGGACATCTGGCATGTGGGAGACTTTCAAAAAGGAGATAACAAGAGTTCAGAGAAAGCATGTTCCTGTTATTGTGAAGAATATGGCTGCTACGTGTAGGGAATACCAGATGACTGGAGATACTGAGACTGCTCTGGTCAAGAGAAAGGAGGTATTTGCCAGGTAAAGACAGTTGGGTTCAAGTGAATCCCTGGAGGCATATCAGGGGAGTAGGAGTACATTACAAAGGGGAATCAGAAGAGCAAAAAGGAGTCAAGAGATAGCTTTGACAAATAAGGTTAAGGAGAATCCTAAAAGTTTCTGCAAGTACATTGTGGGAAGAGTAATTAGGGAGCGAATATGGTCCCTTAAAGATCAATGAGGCTGTCTATGTGTGGAACCACAGGACATGAGTGAGATCCTAAATGAATATTTTGCCTCAATATTTACTGTGGAGAAAGAGATGGAAACTTGGGAAATTGGGGAAATAAATAGTGATGCTTCGAAAAGAGTCCACATTGCAGAATAGGTGATGATGGAGGTCTTAAAACAAATAAAGGAAGATTCCCCAGGACCTGATCACGTGTATCCCAGAACACTGTGGGAAGCTAGGGAAGAGATTGCTGGGCCCCTTGCAGAGATATTTGCATCATCGACAACCATAGGTGATGTGCCGGAATACTGATGGGTGGCTAATCTCGTGACATTGTTTAAAAAAGGCTGCAAGGAAACGCCAGTGAGCTACAGACAGGCGAATCTGACAAGAGTGGCAGGTAAGTTGTTGGAGGTGATTTTAAGAGATAGGATTTACATATGAAAAGGGATTGATTAAGGATAGTCAACATGGATTTGCATGTGGGAAATCGGGTCTCAAAAATATGATTAAATTTTTTTGAAGAAGTGATAAAGAAGATAGATGAAGGCAGAGTGGTAGACGTTGTCTACATGGCCTTTGACAAGGTCTCGCATAGTAAACTTTATTTATTCACTGGTTAGTAAGGTTAGACCGCATGGGATCCAGGGAGAGATAGCCTATTGGATTCAAAATTGGCTTGATGGTAGAAGGCAGAGGGTGATGGTAGAGGGTTGTTATTCTGATTGGAGGCCTGTGACCAGCGATATGCTGTCAGGATTGGTTCTGGGTCCACTATTGGTTCATAATTTCTATCGACTATTTGGTATAGTTAGTAAGTTTGTAGATGACACCAAAATTCATGTTATAGTGGTCTGTGAAGATTATCGTTGAGTACCTTAATCAGATGGGCCAATGGGCTGAGAAGTGGCAAATAGAGTTTAATTTAGATAAATGTGAGGTGTTGCATTTTCGTAAGACAAACCAGGGTAGGACTTACACAGTGGGAGAAAGTGAGGACTGCAGATGCTAGAGATCAGAGCTGAAAAATGTGTTGCTGGAAAAGCGCAGATCAGGCAGCATCAAAGGAGCAGGAGAATTGACGTTTTGGGCATAAGCCCTTCTTCAGGAATGAGGAGGGTGTGCCAAGCAGGCTAAGATAGGACTTACACAGTTAAAGGTACAGCTCTTGGGAGCGTTGTTGAACAGAGGCACTTAAGGGTAGAGATATATATTTCCTTGGAAGTGGCATTGCAGGTAGACAGGGTGAAGGCAGCATTTGGCATGTTTGTATACATTGGTCAGAGCATGGAGTACAGGAGTTGGAGCAGCATTTGCAGCTGTACAAGACATTGGTCAGACCACTTTTAGAATAATGTGAACAACTCTGGTCACCCTGCTATAGGAAAGAGGTTGTTAAACTAGAAATGGTACAGAAAGTATTTACAAGGATGTTGCCGGGACTAGAGGGTTTGAGTTATAAAGAGGGGTTAGATAGTCTGCAACGTTTTCCCTGGAATGTCAGAGACTGAGGGATGACCTGATAGAGGTTTATTAAATCATGAGGGGCATGGATAGGGTGAATTGCCAAGGCCTTTTTCCCAGGATAGGGGAGTCCAAAACTAGAAGGCATAGGTTTAAGGGGAGATGGAAAAGATTTAAAAGGGACCGGAGGGGTAACTTTTTCACACAGATTGTGGTGCATGTATGAATGAGTTGCTAGAGGAAATGATAGATGTGGGTAGAATTAAAACATTTAAAAATCATTTAGATAGGTACACAAATAGGAAAGATGATTCGGAGATGCCAGTGTTGGACTGGGGTGTACAAAGTTAAAAATCACACAACACCAGGTTATAGTCCAGGTTGGACTATAACCTGGTGTTGTGTGATTTTTAAGTAGGAAAGATGTAAGGGACGTGGGCCAAACATAGGCAAATGGGACTAGCTCAGTTTAAGATACCTGGTCGGCATGGATATAGGTGCTGTATGAATCTATGACTCTAAAAGGCAGCTAATAACCACCTTCTCAAGGGCAGCTATGGATGGGCAGTAAATGCTGGCCAGCTGAAAAAGATTGCCCACACTCTCAGTCACCCTCTACAAAGGGTTGCTCTTTCCATTTCTCCACTAACTTATTCCTGACGTTCAACTCTCCATATTCTCTCCAGGCAAGAAGAGGGTGCAGAACTTTATGGAAAGGTAGAGAACAGCACAACATCTGCACAGCACCCTCAAATGATACCACCTTGACGGTCAGTGAAAATGCATTCCACATGTTCCACTAAGGAGGAGGTCTTATTCCAGGAGGGTGCAGATACAAGCAATGGTTTGCTTTGAAAGCCTGGGCCTCAGTGATCCTGGCATTTACAGGTGCTGAGAGAGATTCAGGCCCTCCTATGAAGGTCTCACGTCCTGTAAGCTGGATCTCTGTGTTCCTCTCTTCTGTTCTGTTGACTGGCATGTGGCTTATGAGAATGCAACTGCTGCTGTGGCTGCTGTTATTTCTTGTCAGAGGACCAAGTGCCACGTGGAGGCAGGAAGCCATAAAGTGCAGATCAAGGAGCAAATGGAGATCAAGGCAGATGAATTGATTTCCGAAAAAGTAGAAAATCATTTTTTCACAATGGAAGAACAGACACAGGTCAAATGCTCTGCACACCAGCCTCATCTACAGGGCGTAACTATTCAGTTACACAGTTTAAAGGCTCCTAAGTCTGTCAATTCTGACCAAACACTCCCCACTGTGCTTTTTTCAATTTGTTGATGGGACATGGTCATTGCTGGGTAACTCAGCATTTGTTGCTCATCCCTAATTGCCCTCAAGGTGGTGGTAGAGAGCAGTCTTTTGAACTATTGCTGTCCTGTCAGCAGTTCCAGGATTTTGACCCAGTGACAGTAAACAGTTGGCAATACAGCTTTAACACAGGATGGTGAGTGACTTGGAGGATACCACTTTCTGTCCTTGTCTTCAGCGGTGGAAATCTCAGGTTTAGAAGGTGCTGTCCAAGCAGCTTTAACCAGAGGACAGATTTCAGGCAATTGGTCAACTGGTGGGTCACGATGCAGAAAGCAGAGAATTTCTTTCATGTATGAATGTGCTGCCTGAAGGGGTGGTGGCATTTATTTTAATTGGGTATTTTGTGGGTAGGACCCATGAAGGCAATTTTTCCCATTGTTTGATGGATCCCAGTGTTGTAACTGTACTGGAACAGATTGGGTAGGTGTGCAGCTGGATTTGGAGCACACGTCTTCAGTTGCAGGAATGTTGTGAGGGCCTGCTGTCTTTGCAGTATCCAGTGTCTTTAGTCATTTCTTAAATGCTCATGGAGCAAGTCGAGTTCACTGAAGACTGGCACTTTTGATGATTAGACCTTCTTGGGAAGGGCAAGATGAATCATCCACTTGACACTTCTGGCTCAAGATTGGTATGAATGTTTCATCATCTTCTTTTCATCTCAGGTGCTGCATATTGTCACCCCGGAGGATGGAGAGATTCACAAGGCCTTCATTCATGACTGTATATGGTAGAATCTCAGAGCTATGACCTTGTCTGTTGGTTCTGAGACTGCTTACTCTGGTTGTTACATACCGATTTCACTGCTTAGCATACTTGTAGTCCTGTGTCATAGCTTCACTGGTATAGTTCCTCATGTTGAGAGGTGCTCCTCAAACTCTCCTTTTTGAATTTGGGCTGTTCTGCTGGCTTGATGGTGATGTATCAGAGTGACTTTACAATGAACAGCAACAAGAGAATCTGACTCTCTTCGTCCCTCACCCAGTAATTCTCTGGCTGTTCCACTGTGCAAATGATTTGCAATTAACATGACAATTCAGTAAAGACTGCCACCTTGTGCTGAGCAATGTATTTGAGTAGATTTTCTGGCTGATTACTAGCATGACTTCCAAAAATTGCAAACAGCTCATTTTTCTTTGAAATAATGCATAATGAACTTGGCATTCTCTGTTTAGTACCTGATGATTCCATCCAGTGTGCACAGTTTCTCACTGAGCTGTCAGAGATCCATTAACATAATTCACTTGTGCAACATTACTGCATGGGCATTCCAAAGTTTGCGACATTCATATCACAACCATACAATTCTAGCTAACACAAAGCTCTGTTCTGGAATATTTCAACAGGAGCACAGATTCTGGATCATGGCGGCAATCAGTCCACACTAAGACACTCTCCAATAACAATAATCACAGAAAAATCAGAAGTACAGCACATTCTGTTCATATGCAAATCCATGGCAGAATTAGGGTCTGACAAAATGTAGCAGTGTATCATCATGGATGCATGTTAGAAGCGATAGTCATTTTAGTTTTGAGGTACACAGGCACAGTTACCACTATTCTCTGTATACAATGATTCACAAAAGCTGAAGGACTGATATACTCAATTTTCGCATATTCATGTCGTGACTGAACCTACCTCTTTACTTCGCTCATCCAGAACCTCCACAAATTTTGCAGGAAACCAGCCTGTAGGAAGAAGTCAAACATGAATAACAAGATGCAGCAAAACCTTATGTGGATCAAGATATTATAGCGTGTGGAATACTTATTCTCTGTATAAGAATTCCAATATTTCAGTAAGAACATTAACAGTGCAGAGACCTGTGGCACTACAAGTTGCAGCAAACACAGTATAATTAATATGATTTTCTGTAAGAACTAATTTAAGGCAAACATAACAGTCCTCTCATTTCCATTGCAATCTGGGACAAACATTATCTTTTAATTTCCATTATTTAAATTCACATCCTGTTCAATACAAAAGAGACTATTAAGACTATTTGCGACCACTTTTGGTGACAGATCATTAACCGGAAATGTCTACTCTCTCTCTCTCGGCTGCCAGGCTTGCTCAATTTTTCCAGAAATGTTTCGTTCACATCAGCTTCAGTATTACAAATTTGAGGAATATTCAGGCACATGATAGAACATTAAGGTGCACAACTAATTTTAACTCAAT